>NC_052158.1:68679682-68979682 GCF_902713615.1 Scyliorhinus canicula | reverse complement strand
CCCACCATTTTCATCTTCTATATGTACAATTGCTGATCTGCGAAGTGGGGTCAGAAGGTCACCTTATTTGGATTGTTGCTACCACAGTGTGTCTTTAACCCGTACACAGTGGACAAATGACTGTAAGTCTACTTGTTTAAATCAAACAGTAATTATTCACATTCATACAATGTTATAGTTACACAATCACACCATCAACATAAGTTATTCTACAGAGTACTACAAGTTCATACGAGACCTTAATTTAACTTCAGAGTGACTAGCAAGTAACAGACAGATATTGGCCCCTTTATCTGTGTGCTGAATCCTGCAGTCCTCAATGTCCGGTCCTTGGTCTGGTCTGTTCCTGGCTCTGATCTTCCTTCTGTTGGTAGGGTGATGGTCCTCCTTGTGTTGGCTGGTGAAGGTCACTGTTGTTTCATTGCTGCTGTACAGAGAGATTCGAAGGTGGTGCAACACCTTTTAACCTGCTTGGATTTAGTACCCCTTTTGGGCGGTCTCGGGCTCATTGCCAATCAATTGATCAGGGCTTGATCACCCTGATCGATCAAGTCCAATCAGGGGCTTCACATCGATTGCGGGGTGGGCACTCAGTGAACAGGTAGACACTTCCAAATAAGGTGTTTAGGTGCCACTGTGTCTGGTAAACAAGTGTGATTGACAGGATAGGTCCATTGTTCCTGGAATGGCCTTTTCCCTGTGTATTGTAAAGTCTAGGCTGCAGCTTGCTCATCAATGTTTATTTGAGCTGCAGCATGCTTGTCCTTAAACTTGGCTAATTCTCCCAGCATCCTATGCAGGACACAATCTTAGGTGGCCACAGGATCTTGTTGGTGCATGCCTATACCACTAGACATGTGTCTTGAGGGTCCACCTGGCCCCATAGGGAACCAAAACTCACCAAATCTTTCATCAATTAATACTATGCCTTAATGCATGACTGGGCGATGGTGCAAAGAAGGCTTTGATTCCTGATGCACAATTAAATTAAAGGAATCTAGTGAATAAACTGAGGTCACAGTTGGAAGTATATCACAGATATCATTAAAACATGGTTTGAAGAAGTTTAGGAATGATGGTTCCAGCTCCTTGATTTCAGGGTTTTCAGATGGGATAGAGAGGGGAGTTAAAAAGAAGGAGTGGTCACAAATGTTTCCCTTTGCTGTACCGGAGTCTGTTTCTTGCACTTATTGTAGGGTAGACTTCAGCCCAGACACTTAACAGCCTCAGTTGGCTTCCAGGTCGAAAGTCTGTCCTCGACCTTCCCCACCAATAACTTAATCAGAGGGAGTCAGGAAGGTGAAAGGCACCAATAATAATCTTTATTAGTTTTCTTTATTTCTTCTCTCAAAGAGTGGTGAATTTTTGGAATTCTTTACCCCAACAAGCTGTGGAGGCCGGCTCCTTGAACATTACTAATAATCTTTATTCGTGTCACATGTGGGCTTACATTAACACTGCAATGAAGTTACTGTGAAAATCCCCTAGTCACCAGATTCCGGCACCTGTTCGGGTACACAGGGAATGTTCAATTCACGTAACAAGCCCATCTTTCGAGACTTGTGGGAGGAAACTAGAGCACCCGGAGGAAACCCACGCAGCCACAGGGAGAAGGTGCAGACTCCGCATAGACAGTGACCCAAGCCGGGAATCGAACCTGGGACCCTGGCGCTGTGAAGCAACAGTACTAACCACTGTGCTACCGTGCTGCCCTTTCCTTCTTGATTCTGCTACATCAGCTCCTGCCTTCCAGTCTTCTCTGAGGTGAGGTGTGAATTCAATGCTACCTATTTATAGCGTACAGCACATTGACACCAACGCACAGCATGCAACAAATAGCTTGATGAGAACAGAACTTTTATTAAAAGTCACTAATCTAAATCACATACATACAGCAAAAATTAACTTACATGTAACAATCATTATTATTACATGCAATCAGAGTTGGTACTGCCATCTTAACACTCAACGAGAGCCACTGTTTGCTGAACAAGTGGGCTAGCCCTCCATCCAACTCTCCTTCTTCTGGGTTCAGAGAAGGACGCTCCCACAAAAACCAACCAAGAAGGAAAAAAAAGTTTACACAAGTTGAAAAATTCACCTTGTGTCAATCATTTCAGGAAAAGAGAAAAAGACCAGATACTGACAGAGAGTACAAATTTGGAAATTCTCGTGAATTCGATTGAACATTACAATCTTTTTCTGCTTTCTCTCCAGTCCCCAGTTGGGTCACATACAGTACAGCTGTAGCCCATCCAAATTGGCCAGGATAGGGGCAGGCAGGGTTCTGCCTGGTGTCATTCAAGAGTTTCATGGGGTTGATGCAACCATCATTGTTGCATAAGGAAGCTCCTTGTTTTCACTCACTACAATGCACAGAATCACCAAAGGATGCCAACTGAGCATGGCTTCCTTTCTAAGAGCTCTCTAATTGGTCTAATTCCCCTTCCTTTTCCCATAACCTTGCAAACGTTCCTTTTGGAAGCTACTACTGAATCTGCTTCCACAACCCTTTTATGATGTGGAGATGCCAGCGTTGGACTGGGGTGAGCACAGTAAAAAGTCTGACAATGCCAGGTTAAAGTCCAACAGGTTTGTTTCGAATCTCTAGCGTTCGGAGCACTGCTCCTTCACCTGAGGACTTTAACCTGGTGTTGTATACCTCTTACTGTGACCACCTTTTTAGACAGTGCTATTGAGAACAAAACCACCAACGATAAAAAAAATGTTTCTCCTCCCATATCCTGGTTGTTTTGTTAACTATCTTAAATCTGCCCATGAATTAATGACCCTCCTGCCAATGTAAGATGCTTCATCTTACACAGTCAATCAAATCCCGTCCTAATTTTGAAGTGCAGTGTTCGTTTTAAAGTAACAAATATTTTTTAAAATTTAGAATACCCAATTAATTTTTTCCAATTAAGCGTGGCCAATCCACCTACCCTGCACATCTTTGGGTTGTGGGGGCGAAACCCAAGCAAACACGGGGAGAATGCAAATTCCACACGGATAGTGACCCAGAGCCTGGGACCTCGGCGCCGTGAGGCAGCAGGGATAACCCACTGCGCCACCATGCTGCCCCTTAAAGTAATATTTTATAATTAAGGTCAAATGTGCTGACATCAACCCATCCTTACTACATTCCATACAAGAGCTCCCATAGTGCACCCTGTCTCCAGAGACCAGTCCCCTTTGTTGGGCTGCAAACTGTGTCTCAGGACCCAATGTCTGGTATCACTGATGCTCAAAGACAACAACAGCAACATGCATTTGTATAGCATCCATAATAAAATGCCCCAAGGCACTTCACAGGAGCGTAATCAAACTAAAGGCAAAAACATTAGGTGGTCAAATGCTTGATCAAAGATGCTGGTTTTAAGTCGAGTCTTAAAAGGAGGAGAGAGAAAAATAAAGAGGTGGAGAGATTGAGAGAGGAAATTCTGAAGTTTAAAGAACAATGGAAGCCACACAATGGCTAGCTCATCGCACCATAACTTTCAAGACATCCAGGATCACTGTCAGAATTCTATGTAGTGGTTATATTTTATTATTAAACCAAACTGTCTATACATTTCATTGCTGTGATCAAGTTTTTAAAATGCTACACCGACTTGGATTCAAATACAGTTTGTTTATATTCAGCTCGAACTGTACAACGTAAGCATAAAACAAAAGTAAAGCTTTTCTGTCTCCAGGACAACCCAAATATTACAAAAATAACACAACCACTTTACAATCATTTAATATACAAAAAAGGTATGGCAGCTATTTACAGTATTAAAAATGTCTCATCTAGACTGGAAACCATTCATTCACTGCTCCTCACGTACAAACTCCAAAACCATGAAGCAGGTCAGGTGCACACCAAATGACCACACTCAGTGTACAGGTCTCACACATTCCACGGAGAGAATACTATTTGGGTGGTGGGTAGTTTACAGATTAAAATCTAACCAAAGGGTTCAGGTCATTTATATAAAATGTATATTTGGCAGCAGGCTACAGGCCAGGATCTAATTGACGAGTCCCGGTTTAGCGATAAATCCACATAACATGGGGTTGGAGCGTTTCTGAACCTCTTTGATGGGGGGGGTGTCGCATCTTTTAAAGCAGCTGGCGTCTACAATGGCTGCGACACGCACTTTTAACTCCGTGTTTTCAAATAACGTCCTGAAGGGTTTGCTCACGGGTGTAGTGACTCCTGGAGTGCGTGTCTGCTACAGCTGTGCCATGCGTCAATCGCTGCAAGCTGATGTAACTTTAAATCATGCGTTAGTCAGGCAGACTGGACACAGCAATGTACTGTTCACCTGCTGACAATGGTGATCAAAAGAGAGCCCCCCCCCCACCCCAATACATCCTCTCTTCCTGTATGGCTCGTGCAGAGCAAACCTCAAAAAGTGGCAACATTCATTCAGCATGATAGTTTTGAAGAAGATACTTAAAAGAATAAATAGATTAGTTAATAAAGGCACAGTTTACAACAACCGAAAACTTATAAATACTTAATAATCCCATGCTATCCTGAGTTGGCGGTAGGAATGACTGCTCATACCAAGGCCATTTTCTCCATGAGCCATGGTTGGTCTGTTTTCAGTTCAGGGTTCCAGTGGTCCTGGGTGACTGCAGTCATTTGTCGAGACTTCAACTATCTTCGGGTCCATGAGTAAAACCTCTTCTATGCCATATCTCACCGACTGGTGAAGAAGTTGCAGAGAGATCCCGGTAATACTTCTCTGTCGCACCGCTCTGTGCAGTGTATGCCCACAGCAAAGTTCTCGCTTTTACCTTGGCTTCTGCTCCATCATTGGTGGATGTGAGAAACACTGGGAGCCATCTTGCTGTCATACTTTCAGCTGAGCCTTTGGGTTACACCAGGAACATAAACATGACATAAAAACAACTCTGTGTCCAACACAAGGTCCGATGTGAAGACTCAGTGGCATTAATGCTGCCCTTTTGTCCTCCATTTTCTTTCTGTCCATCTTCCCTTCTCTGTCTTGCCCTATTTCTCTTTCACCTCAGCAGTTATTTGGCTATGGGAATTACAAGAGATTCTCCTCACTGGTAAGGAAGAAAAATAGTGCCTTTATTGAGGCAGGCCCATCCCAGCATCCCAGCCATGAAAGTCGCTCATTAAATACATGAGGTCTCGGATGAGCTATGACTGTTCCTATCCTTGGTTGAGCTCAGAAATGAAGTATGACCCTGACGTGTGAATAACATCACAGCATTTCTTTCTTTGCCTCTCATGACTAATACTTTTCGTTCCCTAGTCTTGACCTAACTGGCCCCCTGTTTCCTATCTGTCCTGTCACAGCTAAAGGTCCCAGACTCTGTCCAACTTCTCATTGGCAGCGAAGGACCCATCCCTCTGATTGGCTGAGTGCCTGGGCTAAGGAATCCACCTCACTGATAGGCTGATCATCTGGGCTGGGGAGCCTACCCCACTCTTTGTTTGGACCAAAGGACCCTCCCACTAGATGGGCATTTTATTCCTGTTCAGGAATTGCTTCCTCACATGGTAGATTGTCTATGTTGAACGGATAGAAAACTAAGGCCAGACTGGCTGCTTGCCATGGTTGCTGTTTCCCAGGGATGACATTTCTATTTGGCCCTGGTGTCTTTTCCACTCGTAGTCTATTGTTTACACACCGATGCAATGCTCAAACTGAAGCCAGGTCTCAGAATCTTAGCATTTCCTCAGTGCAGGACTTCGGATTGTTTCAATTCTCCGACCTCTGCTCCCTCGGCAAGCAGTGCTCGCTGATACAGTGAAACATAGAAATAGACAGTGAGATGTATTATTTACAACAAAGCAGTCCTTTAACTTATCACAAAAATTATTTCAAACTGGTAATTCACATGAAGAGCAATAAAAACTCAAGTCGCCAACAGCCCCAACAAAGTGCATTCTGGGTGTTTCATTGACAGAATGGGAGGGCTGAAGGAAAAGGCAGAAGGATTCAGGGTCACAGAGTATCCTATTTGTTGCAGGAACAGGGTAATCCACTCAGATAAACACAGACATTAACTTGGCGAGGTTTCTGCCACAGGTAAAACTGGGTGCCTTGCATATTTTAGATTGGCGGTGGACACCCTAAATGCCTTGCGGTCGGAGTGAATGTGCGGGAGCTACAACAAGCTCTCTGGGCTGATTCAGAGGGGCACACTGATTGGATCACCATGATTTTGTTGACCTTTTTCCGAATCAGAACTCTTTGGCACATCCTTGCTTAATAGTGCGGAATTAATCTCATTTAACAGAATAAAGGGCTTGAAAAATACTGATTTTCTCCTCTTAAAATTAGATCTGTGCACAAACCAGAGTTCCAGTGTCCATTTCACTGATTATTCACCCCATCCCGATGGCTTTGGAGTCCACCTATTTTCATCCAACCTTCAACCCCACAGGCCACTCACTTTTCAACCTGCAACGTCCTGGTTTTACAAATCTAATCTGCGACCATCCGAAAGTTCACAGTGCTGTAAGATTTTAACTAACCTTATTGCAATTCCAATTTTCTTTCCCAAAATGTCTCCCTTGCGGGGTCAGAGGATGGAACACAATAATTGAGTGATTCACAGCAAATTGAAATGAGTTAGTTCGGATTGAGATACCCTAGGTTAGATCACCGAACTCCGGAAAGCAGTGATCAACCCTTTGATTTCCTCAAACCTCTAAAACAATGAGACATTGTGGCTGCTATGATGATAGATTGCTGGGAGGTCACGGCAGATTGTGACCTTTTATAGTCGTGCAAAATAAGTGATAGTGAATCAGTAGCTTGCTTCACATTGTTCTTCACTTTTATTTTCCTTGACTACATTGGAGATAAAACAATGGGAGTTTTAGGAAGAAAAGGGGCATTAACATCTTCCACTAACTTGGCAGAGGGTTACGCCTCATTTATGCAGTGACACAGGGGGTGGAATTATTCCATCTGGGGCTAAGTCCTGTGGCGGAGGTGGAAACACGCCAAATCTTCCGGCCCTGACCTCGTTGGATCTACAACCGGGTGTTTTGCACCATTTTCCATGACGGGGCATACCCGATGGTGAGTAGTCCGCCATCCTATCCGGA
This sequence comes from Scyliorhinus canicula, assembly GCF_902713615.1. Lineage (NCBI taxonomy): Eukaryota > Metazoa > Chordata > Chondrichthyes > Carcharhiniformes > Scyliorhinidae > Scyliorhinus > Scyliorhinus canicula. The sequence goes on along the minus strand of NC_052158.1, from coordinate 68,972,598 downwards.
CGCTATATTGTAAAGGCGCCTAACTTCACTGACCCACTATTGAAGAAACAAGATGGATCTCCTGAAAAAGAAGATGGATTTCCAGGAACATCCGGAGGCTGGAAAATGGATCTCGTTCAGGACAACAAATCTGGAAGGTCCAAGTGCAGAAAGTTCGGCACCCCCCCCCCCCCCCCCCGCCCCCCCCCCCCCCCCCCCCCCCCAACTGCTGTGGTATTCCAGGATTGTCGGTGGCCGCCATCTCAAACTCTGGAGATGGCCCCAGGCATTGTTCAGGTGAGTCCCACACATTGTTGCGAACGTGTTTCACACTGACGTGTTTTCCCCCTGGCGCCACAGAGAATCGAATGTGGGTAGTTGGGCCTTCACCTGCATCTCATAAGCGGGATGCAAATGGCTTTCATGCTGGACTCCAGTGGGTTTCCCGATCTGTCATAGCAGGGTACCAACAGGAGATCCCACTGTAAATTCACACTGGCGCAAAACCGATTCTTGGATCTCCTGCCAAATCCAAATCACCCACCTCCCCTCTCACTCCCTGCCAGCCATTGAACTCGGAATACCACCGAGGGTCTAAGTGCACAATCTGTTGTTCATGAGCTGACAGTCAGCTCCGCATCTCTCTATTTCCCTTTTTGGTTTCTAAAGCTTTCATCTCTCATCCCAGTAGTATGTCCATTACATACTTGCTACATTACTGGGGAATAATTCACATACTATCTAGCAAAGATACATATACATGGTATATATAAGCCATACACTGTATACATATTGCTGGGCTATAACCCACTCAGCAGGGTATATATACACAGTATATAACCAACTCAAACTCAACATTGTATGGAAAATAACCCATATCCAGTTGCTTCAAACACCTAACCACTGTTGGATCTCTGATCTGAAGCCAGAAATCCAGTCAGGCTTTGAAAAACCAATTTCCAGAAGTGTAACTATGGGTCTCATGATTCAAATTGAAGTAGCTGAGATACTGCCCATGGGGTGATCTTTGTAAATATCAACACTATGGCAGCACTCGTTACACTTTGGTCTGATCAATCTAATCACTTTAAATCTGTTCTCCTGGTCTCTGGTTGGAAAGTCAATTCGCTGAGTGCAAAGGCGGGGTTGACTGCACAGTGCATGAAACACAAATGCTTGCAACAAATCCTATTCACACCAATACCTAGGCAATGAAGCCCAGAAGGCACATGCCCTGTGAATCAATTCGAGCTGCTCTAAGTGACAGCAGGCATGCCTCTTTAAACAGATGAATGACAAACCTACCAACTGCCACTCCTCTGAAAGAAGCAAATGTTGTTTCCCAGAATAAAGTTGCAGCAATCTCTGTGCATTTGGTGTAGTGCATCATCTCTGCACTTAGAAAGGCACTCTGGGAATTCAACAACAAAGCAAAGATGTTTGGAGGGCAGAACATGAAAGACCCAAGATATGCGAACTGGGAGGATTGGGGTCTGGTGTTAACACAGGCGATAAACCTGGCCACTGGCTATGATGCTCTTTGTAATCCAAGACAACCAGCGCTGAGGTTTCATGCAGTCTGTGTCAATTACTTATTTTGAGTAATGTGCAGGAGTTAAATAATTTGTTCCTCATGGACGTCAAAGAGACTAAATGGTGAAAGAGGAGGACATTAAGTCGGGGCACTTTTATAAGACGGTAACAACACAGTTTTACTTCACTGGGGTGAGGCCACATAGCAACCATTGATTAATGTCAAAGTGACATAGACGTTCTGATATGAAACTCCCAGTCCTGAGCTTGGAAAGGACCTTGGCCGCTATGGTTCCTGGTTGTCTCTGACTGACTCAAAAATCAATTCTTCCGCTTGGATATCCCACTTGTTTCCTGAACCCAGAAAGTTCTATGCCAGAAAGTGAACAGTTTTTTTTGTATTTATGTATTTTTTTAAAAATTAGCAAATACCTTCTGATGGATGGTGTTAGATCCTATGGTATTAGATGGTGGCACTAAACACACCGCTGGCAGTCCAGTACCTAGCTATGGTTATCTGAGGGATGCTGGAATATGTGCAAATGGCATAATTTTTGCCTGCAATGCCACAGCTTTGGTACTCTTGTCACTGTGACCTCGGTACACAAGAAAGACATTGTTGATCTATACCTCTAGTGTTGCAATAAACATAAAAAAAAACAGGGCTCAATGTCTGGAAGAGTACGCTACAGTAAAACAATTGTCTAATATAGAACCTGCAGAGGCCGACTCTGGTCCCTCCATAGGAAGTTATAGTGTGGTTGTGCCTCTTTGCCACTCAGTTTTGGGTGGGTGCTGGAGACCCCTGCTCAGGGCCTGTACTTCTCATTATATCTGTGGATTGTCACACAGCCGTGGTAAGAGATGGGCCTGGGCATGGCAGCCATTGCTGTGATGATTCCCGTGGCTGGATCGTAGCATGTGATGGTATCAGTGGCCTCTCCGGTTTCCTTTCTGCCGCCTAGGATGTAGACCTTGCCGTTACACACAGACATGCCGCAACTCTCCTGCATGACACAGGGAAAAGGAACTTGCATCAGGAACAATCATATCACAGACTAGCACCCTTTGGTACCTTCATTATCTGTTACTGGGGTAACCCTAACCCTAATGCATTAACAGGCAACACTGATGCTGTGCAGTCTGGTTTGAACAGCATTTCCTATCATTCTATCTTTACTGAAAACACTAAGTTGTCACTAACCCCCAATTGGCCACTGGCGTTCCTCAATCAGATTGTATCAGTGGAGACACACAGTCAGTGACACAGAGTGCTGGGGGAGAAGGGTTACTGAGCGACAGTGTGAGGGAGCTGGATCATTGTCAGTAGGGATACAGGGCGGAATTTGCCAGTTCCCCCACTACCTAGGTATTCTGGTCGCGATGAAGTCAATGGAGTTTTGAACGGATCGCGCATTTGCTGCTGCCCCCCTCCCCACCAACTCCCAACCTGACAGGGCTTTAGAATTCCACCCACAGATGTGTTTAATCTGAGCAGCTTCATCGCATGCTGGGCTCAGTAAAACACTCAGAACAAATATTTTATAAGAAAATTGAATGGAAAGAAAAATATGGAACAGGCTTTAATCATTTAGTGTAGCTCTTCTGAGTGATTCAATAGCCTCTAATGAAGGTAGTCCTCCCTGTCTTACTCTCTCTTTCTCCCTGACCAGCTGTTGTCCATCACTGTGTGCCTCTCTAATCCTCTAACCATGTGTATTGCTCTCTTATCCAGTCTTGTTTGCTGTCCCTTGCACTAATAGAACAGATAGACAGTCAATAGTGATAGACCGATAGCCCAGGGCCTAGCCTGATCTTACCCATTTGCCTCCCTCAACACAGATTCCCAGCTTAATGGGGCCATGGCTGAGCTTCCACTTCCTAATCCTGGAATTTGGACTGGGAATTTCTGATTCAGCATTCTTGGCACACATTGGGAGCAGATGTAAGGAAACCCTGAAATGTACATCCTTGATAGACAGATTTTTAATCAGGAAAGGAATCAAGGGTTATGGGGATAAGGCAGAAAGTGGTCTTGAGGATTATCTCATCAGATCAGTCACTATCTCACTGAATGGGGGAGCAGACCCGATGGGCCGAATGGCCTACCTCTGCTCCTACATCTTATGGATATTCGCCGTGTTGAAAGTTGGAAAATCAAAGGCAGTAAGTTCCGAATTTCCTACTTTATACTTCCCAGCGTTTACCCAGCACTAAAGCAGGAAATACCATTCATTGAACTTAGTTCAGTTGACCTACTGTCGCCAGGCTGGAATCAGTGAGTTCAGCACAGCGGAGGGAGGACTGAGACCAAACCACCCGGTACAGATCATTTCAGAAACAGCAAGATTAGCTGACATCGATTAGATTCATCGTGGATGTGCTGAGGAGGGTTTGGCATAGGTACCTGTCTGCTGAAGGTATTCACCACATGCATCCAGTAGTCCTCCACTGGGTCATAGCAGAAGATGGTCTTGGTCAGACCCCCGGCCACGTACAAAAGGCTGTTCAGGGACACTGCGGTGATGCACCGTTTAGCAACGGGAATGGGTGCTCGCAGCAGCCAAACATTAGTGGTTGGGTCATAACATTGAACCTGTTAGAGAGCAGCAGGGAATCCAATTAATGCACATATGGTCACTGTAACAAACATGAAAATACAACATACAATGAACACAAAAATAAACACATGGGTATGTAGCCGGCACTCAAAATACACCGGGGGGGGGGAGGGGGGGGGGGGGGCAGTGGGTGAATTTTGTCTCTGTAAGCCCCCAAAATTCAACCATGGAGGTGGCCAATCAGAGAAGATTCATCCCTATATGTAGAAATGACAGATTCTCTGGGAATTGTTCATCCAATCACAGGCTGTTTCTCTCCCATGATTGTTGCTGATAGGCCCACTAGTGTTTCCTGCAATTTTGGTTATTCGGCATCGGTGCGGCCAACATTTGTTGCCCATCCTTAATTGCCCTGGAGTAGGTGCTGGTGTGCCCCCTCATTGAATGCAGCCCAGGAGCTTGCTCGGCCATTTCAGAGGGCAATCTAAAGTCAAGCCCACTGCTGTGGATCTGGAGTCACATGTTGGCCACACCAGCTAAAGATAGCAGGTTTCCATCCCTAAAGGACATTAGAAAAGCAGAGGGGCTCAGCAATAATCGAGGGTCATTTCATGGTCACCATTACTGAGACTGGCTTTACATTCCAGATTGAGTACAAATTCCACCAGCTGCCATGGTGAGATTTGAACCCCTGTCCCAGAACATTAGCGTGGGTTACTCGCCCAGTGACATTACCACTACACCACTGTCTCCCCGAAGATGTGTGAGTTAAGACTTGGGCATGAGATTTTTAAAATTATAAATAAAATGGCGGTACATCAAACGCCAATTACATGAGAGGCAAGAGTCTTCAAACTGGGATTATTTGATGCGTACCTTATCAGAGCATGTGTTGTCATCAGGCCCTCCTCCAATCACAAAGAGCTTACTGACACAGCTGACGACAGCCGGTGAGCTGACTGCCTCTTTGAGTGGCGCAACCTCGACCCAACGGTTGGAGAAAGAGTCGTAACACTCTACGCTGCTCAGTCGATTCTGACCATCATAGCCTCCCACAGCATACACCTGGAGCAGTGCAAAGTCAAGAAAAACTGCTCAAGTCAATGGAGAACTTTCGAAGTAGCTTTCACCAAGGTCCCTGAAAAAAATAGGAATGTCCCCCTTGGTTCTGTACCTCAAACCCCGACTGCTATTCACGCAGGTATTTGAACAGGATCTTCAGTTAGAAAAATGGGTGTAAATAGGCCACACTTACTGCTGGGTGCACTCAAACACTTAGGCAGGAGTCTTTCACAGCTGCAATGGGCAGGCTCCAATTTTCCTGGTGTAGTTGTGGGGACTCCTGTTCCAGTGAGGGGGCACGTTTGCTGGTACTGTTGGGGACGGCTCTCATCATCTATGAACCTTAAAGATTTCATTCTTTTGAACTTTGACTCACTAGATTCTCATGGCACAGTTGACAGATGAGGATGCCATATTGTTCCATTTTAATCTGCCTACTTGCCTTTTCCCACTGGGAGAGTTAGAGCAGGTGTGAGCATATCATCTTTCCCCCATGTTGGAGATAGCGGAGGTGGGGTGCTTCACAGTGTATAAATATTATGGGGTGGGGAGGGGGTTGCCGTGGCAACGTCTGCAGCAGCACCATGTGCTACGCCATCAAATGACAACAGCATTTCTGCATCAAATATCCTATTATTTTAATTAAAAAGGAAACACAACCACATTGTCAGTCCCAGTGGTTCAATCTCAGTGATACCAGTTTTTATATCTCTGTGGAAAATGGGGAAAGGGCAGGGAGCAGGATGCAAACAGATAGTCTGAAGAGTTGAATGGACTCCACCTGCACTACAATTTATTCCTGGGGAGGTTTCCAACAGGAAGAGCAAATAATACAATTACTTTAATGAATTTCTTTCATCTTCATGGTAAGGAATGTAAGGGACCCCCTCCACTCAATCCCGTCAAACATTCCCTGGTCATATACAACAGGGGTTAGATATAGGGTAAAACTTCTGCGGCACTGGCCCATCCCTCAAAATGTTCTCTGTATGCCAGGAAGTAAGAAATACAACAGATCTGAGAACAAAGACAGGATCAACAGGACATGAGGGACTGAGCGACATTTGAAAGATTAAAGACAATGGGTGGAATTCTCTGTTAGTCGATGCCGAAATCGGGAAAGGCGATTGCGTGGAGAATCAGCTCAGGCACCAAAATCGCGGCAGGCGCCAATTTGTGGCAAATCACAATGCTCCAGCACCTCGACAGCAGTATCAATGTTTTCCAGAAAGCATGTACAGTAGACACTATTTGCATATCATTGTGGGCCCAACCCGATATTCTTCGGGGCCTCTGTGATTCTCTGCCTCTGATGGGCCGCGTTCCCGATGGTGTGGTTCGCTGGTGTTTTTAAAAATCGTAAAACCAGCCTGGCGGCCGCTGAGGCAGGGAGAGAGGGTACGAACAGTGTCCAACATTGCCATAGTTTGCTGACAGTTGTGCCGCTGGCCGGAGGGGGGGGGGGGGGGGGGGGGGGGGGGGCTTCTGACAGGGCCGGGGGATGTAGCGGGGAGTGGCCGGGAGATGGGCTCTGGGGTCGGGGTGGACGGGCACTGAACACTATTGCCGTAACCGGCAAGGCAGCCATAAAGCTGCGCACTTCGCTAACAGCCACTTTGAACTTCGTGCCATGGGTGGTAAGGTGTCCCCCCCAGGGCACCCTACTAGGTTCCCCAGCCAACCCATCAACCAGTGCAATCTTGTTGGCTGGGATGAGTGTGTGTGGGGAGTGTAATGTGTATGTGCAGCTTGTCAGCCCCGAGTGTCAATCACGGACCCGGTGTATCCCGCACCGTTTATCATTGGAAGCGATTGTGTTCCATGCAGTACCGGTGCTAGCCCCTTAATAGTAGCGGAATCGGTCCATGTGTGGCGCCAGTTCTTCTTTTTTTTAAATAAATTTAGAATACCCAATTATTTGTTTTCCCAATTAGGGAGCAATTTAGCATGGCCAATCCACCTAGCCTGCACATCTTTGGTTGAAGGGGTGCAAACACGGAGAAAATGTGCAAATTCCACAGGGACAGTGACCTGGGACCGGGCTTGAACCTGGGTCCTCAGCGCCGTAAGGCAGCAGTGCTAACCAGTGTACCACCGGGCCGCCCAATAGCGCCAGTTTTTCTGTCGTGAAAGTCCACGAATTCTGCGTTGGCGTCGACACTTAGCCTCAGAAATGGAGAAACCCGCCCAATGTATTGTCAAAACAGTGCAGAGTCGAGGACTAGCTGACAAACAGCCAACGCTGAACAAAGAAGGTAAAGATTAATTTATGTGTGCTATTGTCTAAACAGTTATTATATTACCTTGGTCCTGATTTAAAAAAAACTAGCATTATAGTTTTCTAAGCCATGGTAACTGGTTTGAACTAGTTGGTGTTTCAAGTTTACATAACCCATGTCCCTGAAAGAAACTAGAATATTCCAGGTGATTTAACACGTACGATTGGATGTTGCAGAAGCCTATCAGGGAGCCTTTGGCACACCTGTTGCTAGGTGTTGCGGTTTCCTTTCAAACGTTAATTAGCTCCAGCCTCTTTCACTTACTGAACCTGCAACAGCCTGCTCACAACAACCAGCAAGAAACTCCCTGCTGCTTTCTGAACTACGACCAGCGCAGGAAAGCAGGTTGACCAGGAGGAGTATGGTCAGGGAGCAGTGGACAAGGCAGGGCTACTCAATCCATGGTCAGCTGCGGGCTCCCACTTCGCAACAGCAGGTCTTAACCCTCTAATGCACACTTGTTCTCCCCGGTATTGTGTTTCCAACAGGAAGTGGAGATGAAGGGGCCGGTTTTGCAAGCAGCACCAACTGCTACGGTTTAAGTGCTCTGCGGATGGCAGGCAACACACCTGGGCACCTTGAAGACAGTTTTAGACAGTTAATCAGATAGTGGAGGAGTGACGTTACATGAATGCCAGCCCCAGGAGGGTTTTTATGATGAAACAAAATCTTTCCTGATCTCTTTTTTTGCTGGTGTCAGCCACGGATGAGAAGATTTATACTTATAGATCATAGATCAAAAAATTTACAGTGCAGAAGGAGGCCATTCAGCCCATCAAGTCTGCACTGGCTCTTGGATAGAGCACCCAATTTAAACCCACACCTCCACCCCATCCCCGTAACCCCACCCAACCTACGGTCAATTTAACATGGCCAATCCACCTAACCTGCACATCTTTGGACTGTGGGAGGAAACCCACGCTAACCCACCTACTTAATCTCACAATTCTGCAGGGTGAGGCTTGAAGCACCAGGTTTCTTGATTTGCAATTCCTGACCCAGAACCACCACCTTGGTCTTTACCCAGAGCCGTGAAATTGTGGAACCCGCTACCACTGAGTGATTGAAACAAATTGTATGGATGTGTTTAAGGGGAAGCTAATCAAGCATATGAGGGAGAAGAGAATAGAGGGTTACAATAGTAAATGTAGATGAGGAAAGATAAGAGGGGGTTTGAGTGCACTGGCATTGACTGGACGGGTTGAATGGCCCATTTCTGTGCCATTTATCGTGTATAATCCTATGTAATGTAGGGGTATCTGTCCTAATCACACATTAAGTGAAAAACTGTACTCAATGGGAGCATGGGCCAAAAGATCTGGGGGCAGGATTCTCTGTTTCTCCTGCAGCGCACCCATGCCCACGGGTTTCCTGGTGGCATGGGGTGGCCAGAATGGGAAATCCTATTGGACGGTGGTGGGAGCGGAGAATCCCGCTACCGACGAGGGTGCGCTGCCGAGGAACACGTGGCTGGCAGACCAAAGAGTCCCGCCCTTGATTCTCCCGATGTGGGCTCACTGGAATTACTAGGGAAACAGCAGCAGAAATTAGGGGCTAATAAAAGGTAAAGGTGACAAGTTAGCTTATTGTAAAACTATATTTCCCCCCTACTCTGCAGCTGAATCAAGGAATGCCAGCTTAAACACCCATTGTCCTCCTACGTCTTTCTGCGTGGTCCAGTGTCGCAACTCATCAAGGGGTCTTCGGCAGTACACTTCAAACCCAAGACCTCCTCTGCCTATAGGGAAGGGCGACATGTGTAGGGAACACCACCATCCTCAAGTTCCACTCGAAGTCACACAACAGCCTGATCTGGAACTACATCGCCGTTCCCTTATTGTCACTTCGTCAAAATCCTGCCACTGGGAGAGCACCATCATCGCACAGAATTCACATGTTCAAACTGACAGAGCACAGTTAGTTTTGTTGTCACCATTTGAAAAGTATTTGTTGCAGTGCAAAAGACCCTTTTCTCCTCTCCGTATAACTCCAAACTCCAGGATTTGAGCATATAAATCAAGGCTGGAGTTCCACTGCAGTTCTGAGGGAGTGCTGCCCTATCAGAGGTGCTGCCTTTTGGCCTCAGCCGCTCTCTCAGGTAAACTGTGGCATTGTTTTGAAGAAGAGCAGTGGAGGTATCCAGGCTGGCCTGGTAATATTTATCCCTCAACCAAAATCCACAAAAACACATTATCGGGTCAGTCACATTGCTGTGTGCGACTGCCCATGTTTCCTACAACAGTCACGACACTTCAATGATACTTCATTGATGAAAACACTTTGTGACATGCTGGGGTTGTGAAAGATGCTACAGAAATGCCACTCTAGCCCACCAGCTAAGAGCTAACATAATGTTAGTGAGGATTCCAAGGAGTTGCCTATCCATGTTAAGGTTGGTCCAACCTGTCCTGTTCTCTTCCTAATTAATGACTGGATCTGCATTGCCATGGGAATCATTCTTGGATACCTTCTCTTCTTTCACTCCAACCGTTCTATGAGCTAGCATGTCATATACCTTTCACTTCTGAGGCCTCAACTAATCATACTCTCGAAGGTATCAAAACATGGCTGAAAAGTTGAGGTTTCAAGACAGGTGGACGTATTTAGAGAGGCAATGCAGAAAGTAAGCCAAGGTGGCTGAAGACATTCCCATGACTGTAGGGGGCGGGCTGCACAAGAGACCAGAGTTGGCGGGCGGAATAGTGAGTTTGGAGGGAACAGAGGAGAGTATCACTGGAGGAGATAGTAAAGATACTGGGTAGGGGGCAAGGCATAAACTGAAAACCAGCAGTTGATCATCTTGTCTGTTATTTTACTAGTCAGTGCATGTCCCACACAGCCATTAAAGGAGCTCGTTCAGAGCTGCTTTTGAAAGAGGCCGGTTCAAACAACTATGATTCACTGCAACAATAATTTCTTTGAACAATCATCTCTTTTGAATTAGCTCTCAAATTCCATTTAATTGAAAAAAATAAATGTTTGAAAGGTGTTTGTTCTTTTATTTGGTGTTTAGCTAAATTAGAGTTAAAAATTCTGGTTGGCTTAAAATCTCTTGTTACCTTGCCAAGAAGGACAGCCATCTTGTGGCGCCACCTGCCTTTGTTTAAACATGCTACTCGCATCCAGATGTTCAGCTGGGAGTTGTACATCCACACATCACGACTGTTGATTCTGCCACCTGTTAAACACAGAGAGTGAAACTAAACACCAGGCTTGAGGTTAGGCTAGAAATAGAGCTTGTGCTATGTTTTTACTGCCTTTAGACTTCAAGTAAAGAAATGGCCTATTCACTATCGTTGGTCTCAGGCCTTCATTTGACTGGAGAAGGGCCTTTGCTGGATTTTTGAGGAGTCCATGGGCCTCACCTGGACTGCGGAAGAAACCTGTGTTAGGTCTCCATTACCCATGGAAGAAGTGAAGAAGATGATAAGAAATATTAAACAAGCTTCAACGATTATGTTCAGTCACAAGGCGAGTAGATTCATAGTGAAATGCATTCTTGAGCTACATTGTCAGTAAAACATAAGGGGATACATTTTCCGGTCCCGCCTGCCGCAGGAATCATTGCGAGTGGGACAGAAGGTTTGACGGGCCATTGAAAGGTCAGTTGACAATTTCTGGTCTTGGGGGGGGGGGTGGGGGGGTGCGCGACCAGAAAATCCCTGCCCAAGGATTTCTTGGGAAAGACCATCACCAACCATCAGCACACTGAGAAAACAGCTTCACACCTCTTCTGCAGTACATTGAAAATGTTCCGTTTGCTTTTCCAGGCCTAGGTTTGACCACTATGGGGTCGCTGTTAGAACTTCATTTGTGCCAGAAATGGGGCAAATGCGTACCAACAGCTGCAAAGGCTGACAACTCAAGGGCAGCCTTCTGACCTCATGAAAGCAAGGAATTGCATATACTTTGGAACATTTTGTAGATTTGGAAATCCAAACGTTACAGATTCAAATATCACAATACTTTCTGGTTAACATTTTCACTTTTATTATTCATGATTTAATTACTTCTTCTCCCTACAAGTTAAACAGCTACTCCTCTTCCATTCTTCACTCATAGAATCACAGAATTTGCAGTGCAGAAGGAGGCCATTTGGCCCATCACGTCTGCGCCGGCCTTTGGAAAAAGCACCCTACTTAAGCCCAAACCTCCACCTAGCCCTGTAATCCAGTAACCCCACCTAAACTTTTGAACACTAAGGGGTAATTTAGCATGGCCAATCCACCTTACCTGCACATCTTTGGACTGTGGGAGGAAACCGGAGCACCCGGAGGAAACCCACGCAGACACGGGGAGAAAGTGCAGACTCCGCACAGACAGTGACCCAAGCCGGGAATCGAACCTGTGACCCTGGAGCTATGAGGCAGCAGTGCTAAACACTGTGCCACTGTGCCACCCCCAAACACCTTCACTTAATGCTGGTAATTTCCCTTTCTCTGCCATCATAAGGCCCTGCTCCCAGTCTCCCACCTCCTTCCAACAAAGCATCGATCCCATCTTCTGGCCCACCGCCTCTATTCTTCCTATTATCTATGTGCTGGTCCCTATACCTATTTACCCCTTATCACTTTGCAGGATGGTAACATTTGAAGGGCTGTTTAAAAAGGTGTCAGCTTTCCAAATGATCACCTCCTGCCTGCGACGATGCCCACCAGTATCAGGGCCGGAAAGGTCCGGCCAATGTCATTGATTTCCCCCTCCCTTCTCCTGTGCATTTTCCTCTTTCACCTTCAGTGCTTTCCAACTCTGTCCTTTTCCCGATCGTCCACTTCCTCTTCCCTTCCACCCCTTGCCTCCTTGCAATGCATTATGTCTCTCCCCCTCAGATTCTGACCTCCCGTCACCTCAACAAACATTCTCTTCCCTCCTGACATCCACTTTATCTCGGCTGCGCCCATCCATGTTTGGTGAGTAAAGGCACTAGATAGGACCCCGCAGCTCCTCTCGATATTCTTCCAGCTGGGATTCCCATTCTGCCCATAGAGGCAGCAGCCCAGATTGGCCACTAGTACACTAAGAGGAGGAGTGCACCTGTCTATTGGACAGTAAATCCAGGATAGAGGGACTGGGCATGAATGGGTCCTGGTTCCATTGATCAGTTTTGCAAATGATGACGTACTCACCATCTCCCCCTCAAAATACTTGTTAAATTCTTGTGGTTAGCATCTATTAAGGCCAACATTAATCATTATTAATATGTCTAATCTCTCCTTTAATATCACCAAATGATGATGGGTCATTCATACGTTTGCTATTTGGAGAATCATGTTGAATGCAAATTGACAACTATTTGCTTGCAAAACAGTAACTGGATGAAAGAATATTTCATTGGCTGTGGTGCACTGTAAAGCTGTTCGAAGGATGTGAAAGGTGCGACAGAATATAACATTTCTCTCCAGATACCTAGGCATCAAGCTAATTAGTCTTAATTCCCAGGCCCCTTTCTGTGAACTCTGATATGCTGTCTGTGCACCTGAATTTACAATGTTGAGCCCAATCCGCTGCCACACTTTTACTTTCCCACGTTACTCTTTTCCCAAGCCTACTGTGGGGTTCCAGCTTCCACGCCTGAGGTAGAAGCACCAAGTGGAATTTGGGACACCTATTTTTCTGTTTATCCTCCCCCAGCATGAACCATTTGTATCATAGAATCATAGAATGTCAGGATTTGATTCAAGATCCAGGATACATGGTTCATTCCGGTGCCTGTCCGGGGAGGCTGGTACGGGAATCGAACCGTGCTGCTGGCCTGCTTGGTCTGCTTTAAAAGCCAGCGATTTAGCTGAGTGAGCTAAACCAGCCCCTGGTTTAATAACACATCTGTGAAGTGCCTTGGTAGCTTACTGTCTTAAAGGTGCTACATACGTGCAATCTGTTGTTAGTCTGAAAACAGCAAGGAAGAAAGGGCACAGAAACAAAAACAAAAAGAAAGACACTTGCTTGGAGACCATTTGCCAAACTCCTGCAGTCCTGTGCCAATTCCAGAAGAACCTACAAGGCAAGTTCTACAGTTTGTGTCGTGACTTCAAAGTTCTCAAAACATGTTATGCAAATCAGACTGAGAACTGTTAACTGTCAAAAGAACGGCCATAAAACCTCCCTCAGGAACCAGAGCCATTTCCAACTCAGGAGACATGGGCCAGGATTCTCCGAGCCCGCTCTGGGTCGGAGAAGCGCCAGGGGGCACAAGAATCCCGCCACGCCACTCCGATGCCAGGCCGCCGATTCTCCGGCGACCAGAGAATCGGCGCTAATTGCGCTCGCGCTGGTCAGGGGCCGCTCAAATAGGCCCCTGCGGCGATTCTCCGCGGGTGACAGGCCAAACCCCTGCCGAGTTCTGCCAGCGTGGTTCAAACCTGTTCCCAACCGGCGGAAGCCCAGACCCCCGCGGCCGATGTGGATGTCTTGGTGGGCGGGAGGACCTGACTCCGAGGGGGTCTCCACGGGGTCCAGGCCCGCGATCGGAAGCTTCCGATCGGCGGGCGGCCGTGATCTGAAGAGGGCCTACCTCCTTCAGCGTGGTCCCACTGTTTGGTCGCTCACATGTTGCTCCACGCTGGTGCGGAGATAGCAACCACGCGCATGCGCCGTCGCGGAGATGGCCGTCGCGCACATGTGCGGACCCACGCCGGCCGTGCAGGGCCAGCTTTCGGCGCCGGAGTAACTTGCACCACAAGTGACCACCAACTCCTTCCTTGGGTCATAATGCTCTAGGACATTTTCGGATGACAGCTGTTCCTTAATGTCCCTAAATGCTCGATTTTGGCGGGAGGACCATTTCCATTCTTGCCCCTTTTTTAATGGCTGGTGGAGGGGTTCTAGGATGGACACCCTATTTTCAATAAATTTTCCATAATAGGTTACCAACCCTAGAAATGATCGTAACTCCTGGACCCTTAGTGTTGGGTGGGGTTACTGAGTTATGGGGATAGGGTGGAGGTGTTAACCTTGGGTAGGGTGCTCTTTCCAGGAGCCGGTGCAGACTCGATGGGCCGAATGGCCTCCTTCTACACTGTAAATTCTATGTAACTCTATGGTGGGAGCTGGGGCTTCTTTTATTGCCCTTACTCTGTCTTCTAATAGGTGTAAGCCTGACTCGTCTACTTTATATCCCATCCTCGTCGCCACTGTAGTAATCCACGGGAGGCAGGAGTTCCGTCACCACACCAATATTTATTTACAATAACGATATTACAGGAGCAGCTACAAACAGTGCTGCTAGCAGTCCAGTCAACTTAAGACTGACTCACAAAGCCTACACAGGTGCTTATATGGGCCCCCTCAATGAGCTATCATTGAGGGAGCTCATACTCCAATTGGCCAACCAATAAAGTCAATTGGAGTTCATTACACCGACGGTGCGGCCAAGATAAGAAGAGTCTGAATGCTGCTTCACCACAGTGTAATGTGCCTTTACAAAAATTGCAGGAAGCAGCTCACAGGAGAAATTGAAAATGATCTTTTGTCTGCCAGTTAGAGCATTCTTGTTCCAGTTTGTGAATCAATCTCCATCTTCAATGAACTCATCCTCCCCGTGGATTGCCTCTTCTTGCCCCAGCCCCAACACCATATTGTCCCTGCACCTGTTGGGCTTCCCGGACTGCTGACCAAATTTCTTGCTTCTTCTGAGCAGTTCGCTGTTGTAATGCAGATGAGGCACAACCACTAAAATGTTTCAGGTGGTCAGTGTACTCACCCTGCCTACCTCCTGCCCACTGGAAATGGTCATTTGGAAGTTGAGTCTTGGACATGCTGTGACACAGTGTGTCCTCCTCAGCTACTGTTAAGGACATGTGTGTATGAGACGGAGGGAAAGAATGGGAGCGAGGTCAGCTGGAATGAGGAGGGTGAAGATAAGAGGAAGTGAAGGTCAGAGAAGGTGAAGCAGAGGGAGCAGGGAGAGGGGGAGAGAGAGACAAAAAGGCAGGGTGAGAGAAATGCGATGGTAGTGAGTGGCATGGAAAGAGCAAGTGTCAATGCAGAGAGTAGGCAGAGAAGGTGCTAATAAAGAGTGAAAATAAGTTAAAACAGAGGTAAAGGGGTTGAAAGGGAGTCCCAGAGTGTGATAGGACAGTGTCTGACCCACTGTCCTACCCAGTCCCAGAGTGTGAAAGGACAGTGTCTGACCCACTGTCCCACCCAGTCCCAGAGTGTGAAAGGACAGTGTATGACCCACTGTCCCACCCAGTCCCAGAGTGTGAAAGGACTGTGTCTGACCCACTGTCCTACCCAGTCCCAGAGTGTGAAAGGACAGTGTCTGACCCACTGTCCCACCCAGTCCCAGAGTATGAAAGGACAGTGTCTGACCCACTGTCCCACCCAGTCCCAGAGTGTGAAAGGACAGTGTCTGACCCACTGTCCCACCCAGTCCCAGAGTGTGAAAGGACAGTGTCTGACCCACTGTCCTACCCAGTCCCAGAGTGTGAAAGGACAGTGTCTGACCCAGTCCCACCCAGTCCCAGAGTGTGAAAGGACAGTGTCTGACCCACTGACCCACCCAGTCCCAGAGTGTGAAAGGACAGTGTCTGACCTACTGTCCTACCCAGTCCCAGAGTGTGAAAGGACAGTGTCTGACCCACTGTCCTACCCAGTCCCACTGTGTGAAAGGACAGTGTCTGACCCACTGTCCTACCCAGTCCCACTGTGAGAAAGGACAGTGTCTGACCCTCTATTCCACCCAGTCCTCCAGTGTGAAAGGGCAGTGCCTGACCCATTCAATCTCTGTACATGGATTCACTTACCTGACACAAGAATGTCATTCCTCAGGGCGCAGACAGCATACTCCGATTTGGTGAACTCTGGGAGTTTAGCCAGCGATTTCCACTCTCCTGTCATTGGGTCATAGCATTCAGTGTAAGGCAGATTGAAGCCTCCCACTCGCTCACAGCCTCCCACCACCACGATAACCTCGGAGTAACCAGTGGACCTGTGGGGAGGAGGAGCAAAAGAAAATGGTTAGGATGAGTACTCACACTGGGTAGCAAACTACTACAAAATACCTATAGACCAAGTGTGGCCATGTACCTGCACAAATCCAAGTTAGTCTACACCAACGTCCCCATTAAACTTGAGAGATAATAAGGTGATGAAATGGCACGCCATTTTTCTACTCCGTGAGCAGTACTATTCTGAAACATCTCTGTGACTGAGGTGGGGTGGTGGGAGGGAGGATCAGTGTTTCCTGCATTCTCATTATGAGGTCTTCTAAATACTGGCAGCCCAATTCCAATCCGAACCTTATGTATAGGGCGGCAGGTGGCAGAGTGGTTAACACTGCTGCCTCACAGCACCAGGGACCCGGTTCAATTCCAACCTTGGAGTTTGCACGTTCTCACCCTGTCTGCGTGGATTTCCTCCGGGTGCTCCGGTTTCCTGCCATAGTCCAAAGAGGTGGATTAACCATGCTAAAGTACCCCTTAGTGTTCAAAGATGTGCAAGTTATGTGGGATAGGGAGTGGGCCAAGGTAGGGTGCTCTTTCGGAGGGTGGGTGCTGACTCAATGGGTTGAATGGCCTCCTTCTGCACTGTAGGGATTTTATGATTTACCAGCTGTACGCCATTTAGACCGAGTTTCCAAATTACAGCCAATTAATAAGAGTGGACCTGATTTAGATGGGTCCATGTGTCCGGAACTGGACCGACAAGATGTAACCACATATATTACAGATCTCCACATTTGGTCATTATATGGATACTTTCAGCCCCATTCCCATCTAACGAGTGGCCACCCAAATATTTCTGCCATGATTAGGCCTCCAGTCATCTTATCACACTACGGGGGAGTCAGTGGTGCTGTGGTATCATGACTGGACTAGTAACCCAGAAACCCAGTGTACTGCTCTGGAGACCCAGGTTCGAATCCCACCACGGCAGGTGGTGAAATATGAATTCAGCAAGATTCTGGAATTAAACACCTAATGACGACCATGAAGTCATTGTAAAAATACATTTGGTTCATTAATGCCCTTCAGAGAAGGAAATCTGCCATCCTTACTTGGTCTGGCCTACGTGTGACTCCAGACTCACAATGTGGTTGACTCTTAACTGGCCCCTGAAATGGCCTAGCAAACCGGTTTAAGGGTAGGTCTTGCCAGCGATGCCCACATCCCATAAAAGAATGATGAAAAAGAGAGTATGGTGAATTTGGGGCATTGCAAACAAAGGAGCCTGGTACTTGTTCTCACCTGCGAGGCCTTGTCCGTGGTGACATCATCTCATTGCCAAGCACATGGTACCTCCTAGCCTCGTGCAGGAGTTGGTAGCAGTCAGGGGAGTTCTGGATCAACTGGTTCCCTTCCACCGTCTGCACAAAGTAATTGGGATGCAAGAGGGGGAGCCTGACGTGAGTTAGCAGTTCCCTCATTATGGGCCTCCTGCGGTCAATGTCATGATAGATCCAACGCATCACCGACTCGTACGCCGTTTCTTCCTTGCCGATGACCAGATCGTCACTGGAGACATAATCGATAAGCTCATCCTTCTCCAGTCCCAGGAACTCCTCATGCATGGCAACCTCGGAGAACGTCTGCAGGCCGAAGCCTCTGCACTTGGAGTGCAGTGATTTCAGGGAGTGGGTGTCCGCAAACTTCTGGATGCCCAGGCAGTTGCAGGGGTCAAGCTGCTCCTCCAAGAACTTGGCACAGGCATCTCGGATGGCGCTGATTTGGAAGAGGCTGGATGTCTCGAAGAGGTATTGCACATTGTCCGTGGTGATCCTCACCTTTCCCGTGTAGACATACTGTAGGAACTGGTCCATGGCACTGGCAAAGATTCCGTTGATCTCCACCAGCATCTCCCTGCTCTCGCGGTGGTCATTGCAGAACATAGCCCTGAAGTAGCTGCTGCAGGAGGAGAGGATGGCTCGGTGGCAGGGGAACTCACGGCCCTCCACGCAGATAACCACATCAGTGAAGAGGCGGCTGTCCCTGAACTCGTTCAGCATCTCCAGGATGCTCTCAGCATGGGATGGGCCCGAGGAGAAGTCAAAAATGTCTTGGTTCACTATGGGCTTCTGGTCCACTTCAAAGACTTTGCGTTTGGTCACGGGCGAGTCAGGAAAATGACTTTCATCCCTGTTAATCCGCCGTCCTAGTATCAGCACCATGGCTTTACCTGGTCACTTAGTGCAATGAGACACTCCTTTGTTATCCTGAAAGAGAGAGACAAATTCAATTCAAATCTCAATGATAATATTTACACATTATACAGTAAAGATATTAATTCACCATTTCTTATGTATTGTATACAGTGGTAGTGTTATCAGCAGCAAAGGGGTAATAATACCTCTCTACATCAGGGCAGTGTTATCAAAAATAATGGAGTGGTACAAATCTTATTGCATGTAGTACACGGGGAACATGGACACTGATGCAATGATTGTTCCCAACATGGACCGGATAATAAAATAGGACAAGAAATATTGCATTTGTTCAGATGTGACAGTCTTATATTGCATTAAAGTTCCCTCCGAGCCTTTCTGAAACTGAACTACTCCTTAATATTCAGAACATTCACAATTCTCTGTTCAAAAATTGCTAAAAACCTTTTAACCTGAATCTTACCCTTCAGTTTCATCCAACCCTTTTGATTTTTATTCCCGTTTATCTACAGTCCAAGCAGCTGTTTCTCCTTTGCAGACATTCCTGGGGTAGAGTCCTGGCAGAATTTGGGCTGGATTCTCTGTTTTTGGGACTATGTCCCCACGTCGTTGTGAAAACTGTGGTCTTTTACGCCAGGAAAATTGGCATCAAAAGGCCACAGATTCTCAGCCTTGCCGGGGGCTAGCAGGCAGCTGTCGTGGAGTTCACAGCTCCAGCTGCCAATACCCCTCCCCCCCCCCGCACTTCTGGGTTAGAGGCCGCGCATGCGGACGGTGACAGCCTCCAGGGGCCGCGCTCCAAGGCGGACTCAGACTGGGGAAATAGTGCCCCCGATTGGCCGCGCGCCCAATCCGGACCGCCTGCACAAAAAAACCCCAGTCCCAAATGAGGAAAACTGGATTCTCCGCCCCGTCGTCGAACGTGATTTCGGCATCGGGGTGCGAATAATCCAGCCCTTGATTCTTCATTGTTTACAGTGCGGAGGAATTGCTTCTTCATTGGGTACAGTCCTGGGGGAACTAATTCTCCATTGGGTACAGTCCTGGCGGAACTGATTCTCCATTGGGTACAGCCCTGGGGGAACTGATTCTCCATTGGGTACAGTCCTGGGGGAACTGATTCTTCATTGGTTACAATGATGGGGCAACTGATTCTCCATTTGGTACAGTCTTGGGTAGACTGATTCCCCATTGGGTACAGTCCTGTGGAACTGATTCTTCATTGGGTACAGTCCTGGGGAACTGATTCGCCATTGGTTACAATACTGGAAGAACTAATTTCCCATTGGATAGTGTTGGAATAACTGATTCTTCATTGGGTACAATCCTGGAGGGACTTATTTTCCATTGGGTAGAGTCCGAGGTGCAGATTCTCCATTGAGAACAGTGCTCCCTGTTCTTCCTGTGGTCTGTCCATTTTCCTCTTCATTTCACTGTTGCTCAGAGAACAGCTATGTGGGTGAGATAAGCAGACTGTTGTTACATGAACCATTCCACCCAAGCCTAACACTACTTCAGTTCTATTCACGGAGAATGCATTCCAACAGTGATCAATAAGAGTCATGAAGCAATGTTGTCCAATTTCCATACTTATGGGCGAATTGTCATTCCAAGGCGAGGACCCAATGCCCGAAACATATCCAGGTCCTGACCATGTATCAGCAGCAGTGATACAACTTCGTTTTCAAAGTGGCAGCACCTAATTGGTTCGGAGGTGAGGTCAGTGCCCAATTAGGGGTGTTGGGTGGAAGGCTGGAGATAGTCATGGAGAGATAATCTAAAAGATAAATGGGAGCCATGGCTGGGTTTGCCGTTGCCTTTGGAAATAGCTGAGCAGGGAGAGCAGAGGGCCATTAATAGTTTGAACCTCCCCATGTTTTTCTAATTCATCCTTTGAGGCCCTGATCAAGGTTGTGGTGGTCAGGGGACTTATACTCTTCCCTCCAGGGAAGCTCCAGTGTGGTATTCCAAGTAGGCTGGAGGTGGCCATGGATACCAGCAGCCTCACATTCCTCCTTGGAGTCCTAACACTCTCTCCTCACAAAATCAATCCTCTCGGCTCTCGTGACGGCAAGTCACGAGCAACTTGAGTTTCACTCTCCCTTTTTGTACAACTTTTTCACTGTGGTTATGAGCAGGAATGGCTTCCCTCTGTATTTGTGACAGCAATGTTCAAAGGTGTCCCAGGGCCTCCATTTCCCCATGCTGGCAATTTCAAAATCTTAACCACTGCTTCCCATCCTGCTTAACGAGCTCAACAAGCAGTTAATTGGAGGTGTGTCATAGAATATAAGAGAAGGGAGGTTAGGATGGAGCTGTATAAAATGCTGGTTAGGCCACAGCTAGAGTACTGGCCCACACACTATAGGAAGGAAGCAATTACACTAGAGAGGCTGCAGAGGAGATTCACCAGGATGTTGCCTGGGCTGGAGGGTTTCAGCTATCAAGAGAGATTGGATAGGCTGGGGCTGTTTTCCTTGGTGAAGAGAAGGCTGCTCCAAGGTGTATAAAATCATGAGGGGCTTAGGTAGGATGGGTAGGAAGGAACTTTACCCCTTTGCGGAGGGGCCAATAACAAGGGGCATAGATTTACGGTAAGGGGCAGATGGTTCAGAGGGGATGTGAGGACACATTTTTTTCACCCAGAGAGTGATTAGAGTCAAGAACTCACTGCCTGAAGGGGCGTTGGATGGAGAAGCCCTTAACATTTAGGTGAGCACTTGAAATGCCATAGCATATAAGGCTACGGACTAAGTGCTGGAAAATGGTCGGCACTACCATAATGGGCAGACTGGATTATTTCTGTGCTGTAAAACTCGATGGTTCATACGGTTTGCTGGTTCTCCCCCTCCCGTGCCTTTAAAAATCTAATTGTATTACTGAGGCATCAGGAAGCAGTGACTCCTTCCAAGTGTGCAATTCTCCAGGCCTGCCCACACATTTGGTGAGGAAAGTGGAAATGCAATGCATCAGGTCCCTGCCAGCTCCAAAGCAATCCACCCGCCCCATTTCCAGACAATTTCAGTGGTTACTGATTAAGGGCTAATGGTAAGGCCTAATTTCTCTCCTAACTTACAGCAACAAAGACGCTCTGTATCACTGGCACCACAGCGGCGATCAATTTTGGTAAGATGAGGAGTGGTAGGGAGGGCTGGTAACCAGAGTACACAAATTAATTTAATAATCTTTATTGTCACAAGTAGGCTTACTTCAACACTGCAATGAAGTTACTGTGAAATGCCCTTAGTCCGGCGCCTGTTCGGTACACCGTGGGAGAATTCAGAATGTCCAATCCATCGCACAGCACGTCTTTTGGGATTTGTGGGAGGAAACCGGAGCAGCCGGAGGAAACCCATGCAGACACAAAGAGAACGTCCACACTCTGCTCAGACAGTGACCCAAGTCGGGAATTGAACCTGGGACCTATGCGCTGTGAAGCAACAATGCTAACTACTATGCTACCGTGCCGTAAATTTCAGGGGCGGCATTCTCCGCGAACTGGCGGGGTGGGCCACTCTGGCGCCGAGTAGTGGCGTGAACCACTCCGGCGTCGGGCCGCCCCAAAGGTGCAGAATCCTCCGCACTTTCAGGGGCTAGGCTGGCGCCAGAGTGTTTGGTGCCACGCCAACCGCCGCTGAAGGGCCTCCGCCGGCCAGCGCGAGTTGGCACATGTGCAGGAGCGCCAGCGTGTGCTGGCGTCATCCCAGCGCATGCGCAGGGGGGTTCTTCTCCGCACCGGTCATGGAGGAGGTTGACAGCCGCCGGTGCAGAGGGAAAGAGTGCCCTCATGGCACAGGACTGCCCGCGGATTGATGGGGCCCGATTGCAGGCCAGGCCACCGTGGGGGCACCCCCCCAGGGCCGTTCCCCCCGCGCCCCCCCGAAGACTCTGCAGGCCGCCCTTGGAGCCAGGTCCCGCTGGTAAGGACCTATTGTGATTTACGCCGGCGGGACCCGCCAAAAATGGGCGGCTACTCGACCCATCGCGCCCCGGAGTACCGCTGGGGGGTGTGCTGCCAATGGATCCCGACTGGCGCGGCACGATTCCCGCCCTCGCCAAAACCCCAGCGCCAGCGGATTTGGCAGCCGGCAGGGGCGGGACTCACCCCTGGCGATTCTCCGACCCGGCGGGGGGTCGAAGAATCCCGCCCAAGGTATTTGACAAAATAATCAGAGGTGAACATAAGGAAACATTTTTTACACAGCGAGTTGTTGTGACCTGGAGTGTTGTGGCCTGAAAGGGTGGTAATAAGTTTCAAAAGAGAATTGGGTGAAAGGATTTACAGGGCTATGGGGAAATAGTGGGGTGGGTGGTGGGATTAAGTTAATTGTTCTACCGAAGAGTTGTCACAGGTATAATGGGCCAAATGGACTTTTACTCTGCTGTCTCATTCCACGATTCTATGAATTAATTATTGCCCATTAATGTATCCTCTTGGTAATAGTATCAACATGCTCGATAGTATCAACCAAGAAGTGAGAGGGGGCTGTGACGTCACTGAATGAAGCCGGTTTATCTGTACTGGGGAACTGTAAGTTTGTGTAACAGATTATCCTTGTTTATCTGGGCAGGCTAACTATAGATATTAAGTTATTTAATAGGAATGTACGTACCTGTTTCGGAGGTGGAGTTTAAACTGCTGTAATTTAAATCATTTCACAAAAATAGGAAAACAAAGGTGTTACGAAACAGGAAACTGTTGAATTATCTTCCAAACAATGAACCGTAACACAAAGTCCCAGTCGAACTTCTGTGACTGGATTTATGTTGCTTAACTGCAAGGGTGTGACATATAGCCCGGGGTCTGCATGAGTGAGATTTATAGGTTGGCAACATTTCCAATGTTTCATTTAAAATCCGATCATATGATAGGTGAGTGTGCTATATAATGGCCCTAAGCTTCACGATGGACTTGAAGTGGATCAAAGTGATAACTGCAGCATCAGTTAAACCAGCATTTGATCACATGGTGTATGTACAAACATAACTACATACAAACATAGCTCTATACCCAGAACTACAGACACAGATCTACACACAGAATGTAACTTCATTAAATCTTACTTGTGACAATAAGCGATGATTATTACATTCAGAACTAAATACAGAACTACACACAAACATAATTATAAAGAGAAGTACACGATGGCACAGTGGTTAGCACTGCTGCCTCACAACGCCAGGGACCCGGGTTCAATTCCGGTCACTGTCTGTGTGGAGGTTGCATGTTCTCCCGCATCTGCGTGGGTTTCTTCCGGGTGCTCTGGTTTCCTCTCACAGTCCAAAGATGTGTAGATTAGATGGATTGGCCTCGATAAATTGCCCAATAGTGTCCAGGAATGTGCAGGTTCAGTTATGGAGTTACAGGGATAAGACAGGGTGGATGGGTGAGTGGACCTGTGTAGAGTGTTCTTTTGAAGGGTCGATGCAGACTCGATGGGCACAATGGCCTCCTTCTGTACTGTGTGGATTCTCGGATTCTACACACACTATGCACAGAATGATCCAAACATAATTATGCACAGACATAACTGTACACAAACATAGCTCTATACCCAGAACTACAAACACAGAACTGCACACAAACATAACTGCACATTCAGAACTTTCTCCAGAACTATACACACATAATTATAAAGAGAACTACACACGCAACTATACACAGAATGATCGAAGCCTACCAAGTGCTGGAAATTGGGATTAGGACATGTGTTTAATGGACTGCACAGACACGATGGGCCGAAGGGTCTTTTTCTGCCCTGTAAAAGTCTGCGACTCTACACAAAAAAATAGGCACACAGAACTACACACTGCAGGACACAACACAAACAGAACTACAAATTCAGTTCTGCATTCAAATTCGTCACACTCAAAACACACAATTGGACTTGCGCAACATTTGACAGACAGGCCATTCCAATGTTAGACATCCATCCCCCATTGACGTCAGGCAGCGTCCCCTAACATGTTTACCAACACAAAGAGAAGTGATCGTTGCATTTACATCAAAACATGCGCTCCAACGTGGAAATACGCTTCTTAAATGGTGCCTCTCCCGGACACTCAGACTTTAACCACGTTTTTACTTTTACCCAGTTAGGGCCGGCTGTGGCCCAGCTACTTATTACTCGGTGCGACTCTCGGGGAGAGGGGCCAGAAATATTGGTGTTGTTTAAATTCCTTCAGCACCGGCGGCCCCTCTCAACTGGAT
This sequence comes from Scyliorhinus canicula, assembly GCF_902713615.1. Lineage (NCBI taxonomy): Eukaryota > Metazoa > Chordata > Chondrichthyes > Carcharhiniformes > Scyliorhinidae > Scyliorhinus > Scyliorhinus canicula. The sequence continues at coordinate 68,947,872 of NC_052158.1, read as the reverse complement.
CAGCGCATCAGAACCCAGAGCCCTCAATCGGTTTGAGGGAAAGAGAGGGTGAGGGGGGAAATGAGGGGAAAGGGAAGGGGGAGACGTGGTGGGGAGAGGGGGGAGAAAGAAGGTTGTGATGGGAGGAGGGGGGGGGGGGCGAGATGGGGAGAGAGGGTTGTGAGAGGGCGAGAGGGTGGAGGGAGGAAGGGTGGCGAGAGGGGGGCAGAGAGTGTGGTGAGAGGGGGGAGAGCTCGAGAATTGTGGAGAGAGGGGAAAGGAGTTGAGGGGAGAGAGAGTGGGGTGGAGAGAGAGAGAGGGCAGCAAGAGAGAGAGAGATGATGGAGAGTTCAATGCTGCGAATAGACACGCAAAGGCTGGGGACAGCTATATTCTTGAGACAAGGAAACTCGGCTTCTGCCAGCCTGGATCAGCTGTTTGGGATTTGGGAAAGTTCGAGTCAGCAAAGGACGTAATGAACAAAAATAACACGTTCCCCTTTTTCCCTCCCATATCCGCCTGGAAGCCGAGCCGTCAGCTGGTAAACAAAGCGTTTGAGGAGAGACGACGCGCCATCTCCTGATCACTCCAGGAATACCACAAGGAAAACATAGCTTTGTGTGTGTTTTTAAAGACAAATCCCCATGTCGACACACGAATGCTATTTTCAAAACGGAACGGATCACTGTGGTGAAGAGCTGCCCTCCTGGGGCGCTTGTGATTCCCAACCCCATAGTTAAATTAATTTTCATATTGACACCACCAAAAATAAACGTGTCCCTCGTGCACAATGTAAACAAAACCCTCCCCCACCATATCCCGCTCACATGGAAGAACAATAACATTCGGCACCATCTTTACCTTGTCTGCTCTGTGGGATGCTGCAGCAGCCAGTGCCACCCTCCCCAGTGCCACCCTCCATGGGCAGACCTCCCCACACAGCTGGCCAGTGCCACCCTCCCCAGTGCCACCCTCCATGGGCAGACCTCCCCACACAGCTGGCCAGTGTCACCTCCAAGGTTGACAAGCCATCAGAGGTTTTCCCTCTCTCTCCGATCTCCCCCGCATCCCAAAACAAAATGAAAACCGGGACTCAATCCAAACAGGATCAACATCCTCTTTGTAAACCGTCCACAAGTTGACTTTCGTTTGTCTTTGTTGCTAATCTCCACGAGTTGGTGTGTGTGTGAGAGAGAGAAAACCCCTTCGCTCCTCCTGCACACCGTCTCACTCGATCTCCAAAACCTGCCGGTGTGTTTCCAAAACAACCCGCACTCACTTGTCACACGTTTCGGACCTGTGAACGATAACCAATCCTTACCGACGAAGGGCGATGCTCTGGTCCACAAACCCGGACAGGCAGTGATAAATTTCCTCTTTTAATTTCCTGGTTGCCTCGATGTGTTTGTTGATTTCTGGATTAACGGAAAGTTCCCTGGCGCCTCCAACGATGGACAATTTTGTCCCCCAGCCCCCTCCCGCCCGTTGTCTCTGTATATAGGGCGGACAGAGTGTGGGGTGGTGGTGCTGACTGGGTTTATTTACTGCTGCTCAACACTTGGGCTGGCACTCGTCACTCACTTCCCCTCTCCCATTCCCTGCTCTCACTGAGACGGAACAAAGAGCACGGCAACATCAGCACCGACAACATTGCATCAGCGAGAGCAAGCCGGGAATTGTAGTCACCGAATGATGGCCACCCTCCTCCCACCGACACCCCTGCATTTCGGGTAAAGACTACAATTCCCAAGTAAGCCTGCAAACAACCCCCCTCCCCCCCCCCAACCTCTCCGCCAAGCTCAGGTTCCCCGCCTGCAGGTGCCAGGCGAGAGGCAGGGCTCCCCGAAACAGTAACCACCCATCTCGTCACAGAACGGGGGCGTAAATCAGGCCCGCCCATTGACTGCTAAAATATAAGCAAAATACCGAGGGTGCTGGAAATCTGAAATTTAAAAAAATACAACCTGCCCTCTTCAGACACAAGACGCCTTGGCAGCATTCCTCCCAAAGTTCAAAGATGTGCCGCTGAGGTGGATTGGCCATGGTAACATGGCCCCTTCGTGTCCAAAAGATGTGCGGGTTGGGTGGGTTACAGGGATGGGGCAGGGGTCTGGGCTGAAATAGGGTGCTCTTTTGGAGGGTTGGTGCAGATTCGATGGGCCGAATGGCTTCCTTCTGCACTGTAGAGATTCTACAATTCTATAAAAATCTGGAGAGAGGTGTGGGTGCGATTTAACGGGGGAGGTGGGGGCAGAACGAGTCCTGTTGTGGGCGGATTTAGCGGGGTGACCCCGCTGTTGAACAGGACTCATTACTTTTCGGGCCTCGGTACGGAAGGTCTCTCCAGGGGCGCACTTACCACTTGTCAGTGCAGGAAAATGGTGCTCTGATACACAATCCCCAACATGACCTGGATCCCCCCCATCATACCTGTTCGGCGAGTCCTCGAGTCTCCCGCACTCCATCTCATAAGGGCAGGGCACCCCGGCCCAATCCCTGGTGTGGGCACACTACCACCTGGGCACTGCAAGGGCCCTAGGCTGGCATCCACATGGCACTGCAAGGGCCCGAGGCTGGCACCCACATGGCACTGCAAGGGCCCGAGGCTGGAACCCACCTGGGCTCTGCAAGGGCCCGAGGCTGGCACCCACATGGCACTGCAAGGGCCCGAGGCTGGAACCCACCTGGGCTCTGCAAGGGCCCTAGGCTGGCACCCACATGGCACTGCAAGGGCCCGAGGCTGGAACCCAGCTGGGCTCTGCAAGGGCCCTAGGCTGGCACTCACATGGCACTGCCAGGGTGCTAGGCTGGCACCCACATGGCACTACCAGGGTGCTAGGCTGGCACCCACATGGCACTGCCAACATGCCTAGGTAGCATCAGCAGCACCACGGTGCCACCCTGTCCAGAGGCCAACACCCTGGGGCCTCCAATCACCTTGGAGAACCCCCTCCCCAAGTTCCGTTCCGCCTGGTCCCTCTTTGTGGAGATCAATGCTAAACAACACCCTGCTGGGGTCTCCACGCCAAGGCCATTAGATCCCAGGGGGCTGGTTAGTTCTGCTGGAGACATAGAGTGCGATCTACTGCCCGCATTGCACCCGAATTGGAGCACGATGCAGCCAGTAAATGCCTCCCGCAGGCTTCCTGGCAGCCAGTATGTCTCGCAAGATCCACCCAGGTCTCGCAAGGCGACACGATCAGAATGTTGCCCACAATGGGTGGGACAAAGCCTCGCATATCTAAGTGGGCTTAAAACCCGCTAGGCATGCTGACTCAAGTTTTATTAGGCTTCCCTCGGAGACCTAAGTCGAGCGCCATTCAGTATCTACACAAACGTGGACAAAGCAGAACAGCCATCGGAGACCCCTGGGTGGTCAGGGAAAGGGAAGGCTGGTGCCCTGGCCCTCCCCATTGAATGCAGGCATCTCGGCACTACCAGGTTAGCATCTTGACACTGCCACCCTGGCACTGCCAAGGTGCCCGGGTTGCACTGATAAGCAGGCAGGAGCACTACCAAGGGCCAGTGCCAGGGTGCCCGGGTAACAGGGCAACACTGCCAAGGGTCAGGGCCTGAGGGGGTCCATGCCCATGAAAAGGGGTATGAAGGTGAGGGGGTTACAGCCTAGGTATGAAGGGATCAATGGAAGGTTGGGTGAAGGGTGGGTGGTGGGGGGGGGGGGGGGGGGGGGGAGGGTCCTGGATGAGGGTGGTCCCGAAAGATGGTGTAGGAAGGCCTGAAAAGTGGGGCCCTCAGCGACTCCATAGTGGGGTGTCATCGCTTGGGGGTGGTGCAGTAATGCCCATCTGTGTGTGTGTGGGTAGTGACAGTGCCCATGGATGGGAGACACACCCACTTCGAGGTCAGGGCACCGTTTCAGAATGGTGGCCTGATCTCTGAGGAGCCGATCTGGCCAGCGAGTTGAACTTCCCAGTGACAAAAATAATTCTAAATGTGGGCTTGACAAGGGAGATACTCCCCAGGCCCCAAAACGTGACTAAGTGTAATAGATAGTGGTAGGGAACTTGCCAACAGAACCAGGGTGAAACCCCCAGCAAAAGCTCCCTCAAATGACACTTAGAAACTTTGATTGCACCCATAAAGTGTGCCTAACTTCACACTTAAACATGCATATTTAGGTCCTGCCACATACAGACCCCGTTAGCCCTCATGAGATGTGGTGAGCCGGATAAATCTTGTGAGTGGTCTCGCGCGAGATTTACTGAACGTGTTGGTGGGACACGGTCGTTTCATCACGCCAAAAGTTAAAGTTTTGGGTCCGTATTACTCTTCTTCATCAGATAGGATGAAATGAGATGGATTTTATCCTGTATTAGCGGGGGTGCAGCAAAATATTAAGTCGCTAAGAGGTGGGAGCTAGGAGAGATTGCACAAAGATGTGTAGGGCACAAGGCAGTGAGAGTGTTCGGAGATATAGAAGATGCTGATTGATGCACTATCAATTATGAAAGGACGAGAGTAGGATGCGCGTGGCTGCCATCTCCGCACTGCGCATGTGCATGGTTGCCGTCTCCGTGGTGGCGCGGACAACATATCGGGGACTTTACAGCGGGCCGCGCGGAAGGAGGTAGGCCCCCTCCAGATCGCGGCCGCCCACCAATCGGAAGCTCCCGATTGCGGGCCTGGATCCCGTGGAGGCCCCCCCGGAGTCAGAGCCCCCCCCCCAGGACATCCGCCACGGCCATGGGTCCGAGCTCCCGCCGGGTGGTACCAGGTTGGAACCACACTGGCAGAACTCGGCGGGAGTTCGACCCGTAGCCCGCGGAGAATCGTCACGGGGGCCAATTTCAGCGGCCCCCAACCGGTGCCGCGGTCACTGCGAGGACGTGATTGGCGCCGATTCTCCGGTTGCCGGAGAATCACGTCAGAGCTGCGAGGCGGGGATTTCCCACGCCCCCGGCAATTCTCCGACCCGGCGCGGGCTCGGAGAATCCCGCTCCCGAGATCTGGATGAGTTGGTGGCGTCTGCTGATTCAGTAATTTTATGTATTTTGTGGAATTTGCACATTCTCCCTGTGTCTGTGTGGGTCTCATCCCCAAAGATGTGCAGGGTAGGTAGATTGGCTATGCTAAACTGCCTCTGAATTGGAAAAATATAATTGGTACTGTAAGTTTATTTTTTTTTAAAAGCCGCTTTATGTACATGGTGCTTCAATGTGTCTTTGGACTTGTTTGGCTGCCAGTTTTTTCCATTAAAGACTTCATGAATGGAATAAATACCATGCCTTTCACTCACGTCTTCACTTTCAGTTACGTTCAAGAGAAAGTTGGATGATGTGTAATCGGCAAGAACTTTTCATCATCATTGTAGAACTATCGCATTGTGAAGTTTTAAGATTGAGTCATTAAAAGGTTTTACTGCAGAATGAGTTGTATAGAAAATGCTTTTGAAAGAATACTTTCACTTTCTGTGGATTGATTCTATCTTTGTACCATTAGTTTGTTCATTTCACCATAGCCTTAGTGGGCCCATTGGTCATCTTGCTTCTTTGTCGCTTTCTTTCTTCTCCCGCAGTCTACCTCCCAATATTTTCAACCAATTCACCTTTCCTTCTTTCATCTTTAATTCCTCCTTCAATTGTTACCTGGACAAGGAATGCCTGGTTTCCAATGTCCATACTTGACTATCTTTCCCTCGGTAACGGTACTTAACCACCGTTTAGATTCCTGAACCTCTATTCTTTATTTAACCTGATTCTGAGCACCCTCCACCATATCCACATTTCATCTATCTCTCATCGTCTTTCGTCATGTCCAATTCTCACATCGACAGAGTGCAACACACCACACTAGTGACTACTAGATGTTTTTTAATTTGCGGCTGATGGTTTTGGACTTCAGATGCCATAGCTATTCTAATCTGAATTTCATTCTTTGATGTAACTTTATTGTATTGCAAAGGAAGTTGAAATTGTCCACTGCTTCTATCTTAATGCTTCCATTTTTGACTTTTCGATATCCATTTAGAGCCAAAAAGTCAGTTTCTGCCATATCTATTTTCAGTCCAGAGGATTCAGTATGTCTTTGGAATATGCTTGCCATAGTCTCCAGCTATTCCTTTGCTCTGATTATGAGTGCAATGTGACCGGAAAACCGAGATTGCAAATGTGGTGCAGCCACATCTCTCTTGTAACTCTTCCTTTACCATCTTCGCTATAGAATCATAGAATTTACAGTGCAGAAGGAGGCCATTCGGCCCAGAGTCTGCATTGGCCTTTGAAAAGAGCACCCTACTTAAACCCACACCTCCATCCCAAAGCTACTGTCCCAGAGCATGGGTGGCAGAAAACATCCCTACCTGACTCCCTTCTCAAACTGGAATTGGAATATATATCCATCATCAATGCTGAAGCATTCTGCATAGCTCTTGTATTAGCCACAAGACGTTTGAGTCCCCCAAAATCTAACAGTGCCTTCCACAGAGCATCTTGCAGAACAGTGTCAAAAGCTTTGGCAAAGTCAATAAACATGAGTCAAGGTGGGGTTCCTCTTTATTATTATGTTTCGCCATGAGATTTCTGAGTATGACCATTGGGTCAGTTGTACCCTTTCCAGGAACAAAACCAAACTCTTCCTCTGCCACTTCTCTGTTCAAACAGGGGTTGACATTCTGGTGCTTTAGATTAATGACTGGCGAGACTTAGCGTATGAGGTTTTGGATAGTCTTTTGCAGTGGCGGACTGGCCAGGGTGTCAGCTTGCCCGATGGCAAGTGGGCCCCTGATGAAGTGGGCCTCCTATATCAAATAAAAATGCAATAAAGAAACAAACACAGACAACTGTTTTAGTAATAAAAAGGAATAAGAAAAAAAAGAGAACAGGACACAAATAAGCAGTGCATGAACAGGAACGAAGCAGGGGAGGTAGTGGAAGGATGTGGAATAGGGGGGCCCGGGTCGGGCATAATTAAGGAAATTCCATGTTTTCAGCAAGAGTGTGTGAATTTAAAGATAAAGTTACAATTCGTGATTTGAGATGGTCGGCAACTTCAAAGGATATCAAGCAGTAGTCTTGGTTCAGCCGGTACATCGGTCCGGGGCCCGGAGAGCCAAGAAGGGGCCCGTGAATCTCTGAAGGGCCCTTAAAAATTATAATTAATTAGATAAATAAACTTCAACTTCTTTCCTGAGATTTGTATTGTAACTTAATAAAATATCATTGTTTTTAACAAGAGCAATAACAAATAAAAATGCAATAAAGAAACAAACAAATAATCACTCAGTGTATGAAGGAATGAAGCAGTGTTAAACGCATGTGAAAAGGAGTGGAGGGGGGTGGGGGGTGGGGGGGGGGGGGGGTGGGGGGGGGGGGGGCTGGTTCACCCTGGTCGGACATAGTTGGAAATCCACGTTTTCAGCAAGAGTGTGTGAATTTAAAGATAAAGTTACAGTTCGTGATTTGAGATGGTCGGCAACTTGAAAGGATATCAAGCAGTACATAGGGTCGTGAGGTCACCGAAAAGGAGAAGCGGTACCTTTGATCGTGAATCATGAGGTCAAAGATATTGAAGTGATAAGCCATGATCGGTAAACTCAAAAGATTACGACTTGTAACACTACACTGGTATCAAACTGGACATGTTAAATTTGGTTGTGGGACCATTCTTAATGTCTTACTATAGTCGGACCAAACTTCTAAGTTTCAACAGTTGTCTCAGTTGCTTGCTGGTGTGAACACTGGACAGTGGATTGTCTCCTCTTCTGAAGCTGCATAGGCCACAGTAGTATTGACTAATGAACATAGCCTATTGAAGTTATTTTATATTTTTTATCAAGTAGGGGTTTATCTGGCGTTCCTTCAAGTTATTCTTGCAATCATCAATATTCATTTTTTCCAATGTGGGCTATTTTAAATAAAGTTTTTATTTCTGGAATATTACCCCTACCAGCATGGAGAAGAAAAAGCATAAATCTGGGTCACTAAAACGCAAAGAACAAAAAGAAGCAGAAAGGAAGGAATCAGCCAAGCGATGCAGGCCTATTACAGAGTTTATAATACCACAAGCACAATCCACATCAATATCCAGTTCTGCAACAAATAATCAAGAAGCAAGAAACAATGCTCATGGTGATGATGCAATGACATGCGAGTTACAAGAACAGAGAAGAGCTACTTTGAATGTAGAGACAAATACAAGTGCATCCATTACTAATCAACCCAGGCCCAATATTTCTTCTGGCTTCCTTGTTCCGGTATCTGTACTGCCTGTAGTTGCAACATCTGAATACATAGCTTCAACTAGTGACAGGGAATCAGATATTCCTTCAAGCATAAATGACTTGGTTTCTGAAGCACATCCTGTAAATGAACCTACGCAAGAAAATGAAAGATCAATAACTGGAATCTTCCGATATCCATCACGAGCAAAGCTAAAACAGTTTTTTGCTAAACATCCACTTCAGCCACTTGATGATCTGCCATTTGATGCTCATTTGTATGAGAGGAAAATTCTGAATGACTCAGTCCCAAGAAAATGGCTAACATATAACAAAGAAAATAGATGCTTATATTGTTCATACTGCTTAGCCTTTGAGTTTCCCAACACTTGTAATCCATCACCCTTTGTACGTGGCTTTAGTGACTACAGGAGTATTAGCCAGAGCTTGACTTTACATGAATCGACAACACATGTCAGAAATGCTCAGCAATATATCTGTGTGGTTAATGATGGCACCTTAGATAAATTTTTTGCAGCATCACTAATTAAAAGGAAAGAAGAAGTATTGAAGCAGAGAAGTATTGTCATGAGGATTATAGACATCATAAAGATGTTAGGCAAGCAAGCACTTCCTTTTCGAGGTCACAGAAATGAATCGGCCTACACTCTAGATAATGAGGTTCTGAATCATGGCAATTTTTTAGCTACAGTGCAGTTGATGGCAAAATATGACCCCATTATGGCAGCTCACATTTCTGCAGTGCAAAACAAGTCTAAACAAAGAATCAAACAATTAGAGCAACAAGGAAAGGCTCAAAGTAAAGGCCGTGGTGGACTTGTTACATACCTGAGTAAAACAACTATAAACATGTTAATCAAAATTATGAAGAATATGATACAAGAAAGAATTAGTCATGAAGTTTCTCAAGCAAAATATTATTCTATTCAGGTTGATTCAACACAAGATAATTCATCCATCGATCAGTTTAGCATTATTATTCGGTACGTGCTTAAAGGTATTATCTGTGAGCGACTACTTTCAGTTGTGCCAAGTAATGATGGTACAGGACAGGGACTTTTTGATCTATTGATTGAAACATTACAGCATCTTAAAATTGACCCCCAAAAATGTTTATCTGATAGCACAGATAGCGCGCAAGCTACCATGGCCAGCATAATGGTTTACAAAGTAAAATTGCTGATGTGGCTGATCAACATGTTCATATATGGTGCTCTGCCCATGTCTTTAATTTGGTGATAACTGAAACAACAAAATGTTGTGTGTTTGCAGTTTCTTTTTTCAATTTGCTCCAGAATATAGCAACTTTTGTGAAAGCATCATACAAGAGAATGGCTATATGGATAGAAGTTGTTGGAAAACATCTAGGAGAAGGAAAAATGAAACGATTAAAGCTAATTGGTGAGATCAGGTGGTCAGGAAAATCCAATGCAGCAACAACTATATTTGGACGTTTTGATAATGCCGCTGCCAGTACTTTCGTAAATCTATTGTCATGCTTATCAATGATACAAGATTCAGAAAAATTTGATGCAAAAACAAAACATGAAGCAAATGTTTTACTTCAAAGTCTTCTGAAGTATGAAACCATATTGACAGAATTTACTTACTTGTATATATTTGAAACTACAACCCCATTATCAAGTTATCTCCAGACAAGTGGTTTAGATATGTTTACTGCATGGAGTTTGGTAGATTCAGCTACAACAAAGTTGAAGGAACAGACAAGAACATTTGATAACGTTCACAGCAAGGCTTTGGAATTTGTAAATAAATGTAATGACAGGATTTCACAGATGAATATGGATGAAAATCAAACATTGGAAATTGATGCGTTGGAAACAGCATTGCCAGTTAAGAGGCAGAGGAAGAAGAAAAGAATGGCAGATGAGCTTATTGATGATGAAAGAAATTCCTCAGATTCTCTTGCTGATTTTCGAGTAAATGTGTTGAACCTAATAATGGATCGCATTGTCCAGTCACTAGAATCAAGCTTTGTACAACACAAACAGTTGTATAAAGATTTGTCCTGCTTGGACCCAGAAACGTTTAAAACTATTGCAGAGAAGGGCCTTGAAGATGAAGCATTGGAAGGTATTATTAAGCTGTTTCCACAAATCAGCAAAGATCAAGTAATATTGGAATTGTTTTCTTTTGCTTCAAACTTTGATGTATTAAAGCTATTGCTTAATGATGGTGAGAATATGGATTCCAGTTGCAACAATTGTAAAATTTGCAGCACTTGCCCATCGTGTGTACTAAAAATTCTGGCATCCAACAGACTTCATGACAAGGCATATGATAACCTTTATGAACTTTATTGGACATTTTCAAAGCTAAAGATCATAAAGACAAGGTTAAGAAATTTTCTGTCTGAGGAGTATTTGGAATCATACATGTTGCTATCCATTGAAAAGGAATTGTTAGATGAATTGGATGCAGAAGCAATTATTGGCAGATTCGCACAATCATCTAGCGAACACAAACGATTGCTCTTAATTTAGTGGACTGCATATAATGCTCTATTGTGCTTTTGAACTATCTGTTAATGTGTAAATTGTGCAGTAAACTATTTAAAAATATCAACCAATTACTTAAAAATAAATAAAAAATTCAATTATAACATTCTTTATTTACATTTGGTATCTACTGCCAGTAATGTGTACAGTACATGTACATTGTAATTACTAAGAAATACACATTTTTTCCACAAAAATTTTAATTGTACCCTTTTTTCCATATGTATTTTTTGAAAATTTTATTTATTCGTTATGAAAATTAAATGATAGCATTGTAGTTGCGGGTGGGCCCCCTTTGTCTCCTGGCAACCAATATTTTTAGACCCAGTCCGCCAGGTCCTCGGTGCCAATCGAAAATGGCGGCGCCCGTCGGCCGCTCGTGGTGGGGGGTGAACAAAATGGCGGCGCCCGGGGATCGCACGTGGAGTCGGGGGCCCAAAATGGCAGCGCCTGGGGATCACACCTGGCGTTGGGGGCCCAAAATGGCGGCACCCGGGGATCACTGGGGTTCAATTCTGGTCTTGGGTGACAGTCTGTGTGGAGTTTTCACGTTCTCCCCATGTCTGCGTGGGTTTCCTCCGGGTGCTCCGGTTTCCTCCCACAGTACAAAGATGTGCGTGTTAGGTGGTTTGGCCATGATAAATTGCCCCTTAGTGTCTAGTGATGTGTAGGTTAGGTCATGGGGTTACAAGGATAGGGCTGGGTGTACATGCTCTTTCAAAGGACCAGTGCAGACTTGATAGACTTGATAGAGATTCTATAATCAAAGACCCCTCCCACCCGGCTTATTCTATCTTCCATCTGGCAGATGATACAAAGGTTTGAGAGCACGCATCAATAGATTCAAAACAGCTTCTTTGCTGCTATCACCAGGTTCCTGAATGGCGGTCTTATGGACTGAACTGATTTTTCTGCGCATCTTCTCTTCAGTTGTAGCACCATATACTGTATATTTCACCCACTGTCTATGTTTACTATGTTTATGTATTTTCATTATGTATCCTCATGTATTTACCATATGTTCTATGTTTTCATGTAGGGAGCGATTTGACTGGACTGTCACAGAACAATACTTTTCACTGTACCTTGGTACACGTGACAATACATCTAAATCTAAGCCACTGCTGCGGCATTTTCTCTTATGTAAATAAAAGGGTCTGGTGTGGGAAGACTGGTCTTGCCGAGATTATTACATTAGCGACGAGGAGTTATCAAGTTTGTTTTAGATATAGAGAGAGAAATACAGCACAGAACAGGCCCTTCGGCCCACGATGTTGCGCCGAACTTTTGTCCTAGGTTAATCATAGAATTTTGGACAATTATTCATGGCCAATCCACCCAACCTGCACATCTTTGGACTGTGGGAGGAAACCGGAGCACCCGGAGGAAACCCACGCAGTCACGGGGAGGATGTGCAGACTCCACACAGACAGTGACCCAAGTCGAAATCGAACTTGGGACCCTGGAGCTGTGAAGCAATTGTGCTATCCACAATGCTACCGTGCTGCCCTTAAGAAGTTAACCTACACTCCCTTATTCTACCCTAATCCAAGTACCTATCCAATAGCCGCTTGAAGGTCCATAAATTTTCCGACTCAACTACTACCACAGGCAGTGCATTCCATGCCCCCACTACTCTCTGGGTAAAGAACCTACCTCTGACATCCCCTCTATATCTTCCACCATTTATCTTAAATTTATGTCCCCTTGTAATGGTGTGTTCCACCCGGGGAAAAAGTCTCTGACTGTCTACTCTATCTATTCCCCTGATCATCTTATAAACCTCTATCAAGTCGCCCCTCATCCTTCTCCGTTCTAATGAGAAAAGGCCTAGCACCCTCAACCTTTCCTCGTATGACCTACTCTCCATTCCAGGCAACATCCTGGTAAATCTCCTTTGCACCTTTTCCAAAGCTTCCACATCCTTCCTAAAATGAGGTGACCAGAACTGCACACAGTACTCCAAATGTGGCCTGACCAAGGTTTTGTACAGCTGCATCATCACCTCACGGCTCTTATTCGATCCCTCTGCTAATGAACGCTAGCACACCATAGGCCTTCTTCACAGCTCTATCCACTTGAGTGGCAACTTTCAAAGAACTATGAACATAGACCCCAAGATCTCTCTGCTCCTCCACATTGCCAAGAACCCTACCATTAACCCTGTATTCCGCATTCAGATTTGTCCTTCCAAAATGGACAACCTCACACTTGTCAGGGTTAAACTCCATCTGCCACTTCTCAGCCCAGCTCTGCATTCTATCTATGTCTCTTTGAAGCCGACAACAGCCCTCCTCACTATCCACAACTCCACCAATCTTCGTATCATCTGCAAATTTACTGACCCACAATATTCATTGTCGAAAACAAGCGGCTTCTCCGGTATGAAAAAAAAAATGCCTCTCTTTGGTAGACCTGAAATCTGTGATATAAGTGGAAAAGACTGGGTCCAATACACAGAGCACAGGCGTTACGTCTTCCGGGCTAATACTATTGTGGGAGATGAAAAACAGAAAGTGATCTTACTGACAACGTGCAGAGCCCCGGCATTTAGCGTGATTAAAAAGTTGGACCAATCCAGGTCCCCCTGACCCCTGACTCAAAGACTTTTAACGAGTTAGTAGACTTGGTAAGAAAAAACAGTGATTTGTGAAGCCCTCTGTTATACTCCAGAGATACCACTTTAACACACCAGGAGAACCCTGGGAAACCTGTCACCAGAATGTTGGCCAGATTACAAACATTGGCAGAACATTGTGAATTTGGGCCATTCCTGAACGAAATGTTGCGAGACAGATTGGTATGTAGGATAAACAACTTGACAACCTATAAAAAAATTAATGGATGGATTTTAAAAAGCCATCAAAATAACTCCATCACTGGAAAATGCCGAAAAAGGACTCAGGAGCTACAAGGAGCGTCAGGCAGCAATGTCCTCCGGTTAGGGGGAGGGGCCTCGTGTAACCATGACCATTCCACAACTGAGGGCGCTTGTGTGAGTAAGATGTTAGATAGTCCATTGTAGTACCAGAGTTCAACTCGCATCACCTGGCAGCCAAGGAAATGCAACCACGGCCCCAAGAATGTTAGAAAATGTGTTCCGGAAGGTTGAGATGCCAGATGATGGATTATTGCCAGCACTACCAAAAGGCACGGCCAAGATAAAGTTAGAGGAACAGGCAAAATGGGTGCTGTTCAGGGAAGAAGCCAAGGCCAGCACTGGCCCACACCATGCAAGCAAGTACACCCCATACCAGAAACAGAGACAAAGCAACTAAACCGCATTGTTGCGACGAAGGTCGCCCCAGTAATAGTGGAACTGCTGTTAAACGGTCACCCATTGAAAATGGAGATAGACACAGGAGCTGTGGTCTTTGTTATCGGGGAGCAGACATGTGATCACTTCCAAACTGGGATTCAACTCCTGAACTTAGAACACATGAAGGCCAGGCTAGCCATCTACACGGGGGAACCATTATGAATAAAAGGCACCACAATGACCCCGGTGACTTACAGGCAGCAATCACTTTGACTCTCACTCATTGTTGTGTGGGGGCAAGGACCAAGCCTAATGGGGAGAGATTGGCTCCAGTGAATCAGGCTGAACTGGTTGGAGATCTTCAGTCAGGGCGTGGGGTGACTGTATGAAATCATCAGCAAATAACCTGAGGTTTTCCACGATGGACCTGGGAAAAATAAGAGGAGCCAAAGACAAGATTTATGTCAACCCTGATGCTTTGCCTAAATATTCTAGAGTGAGACATGTTCCATACTTCCTATTGGAAAAGTGGAGACTGAACTTGGGAACCTGGAAAATCTAGGCACCATAAGGCCCGTACAGTTCACTGAGTGGGTTATGCCTATCATGCCTGTCCTAGAGCCAGTCAAATCTCTGCACCTGTGGAGATTAGAAGTACGAGCCAATTAGGTTTCCAAGTGAGACAGATACCCTGGCTGGGATTCTCTGCCAGCGTGATTCTCCATTATGCCGGCACCCGGGGGTTTCCCGATGGCGTAGGGCTGCCCCACAATGGGAAACCCCATTGACCGACCAGAGTAATGGAGAATCCTGCCGGCAGGTTGGGGGAGAGATGTGGCGTGGCGGGGTGGAGAATCCCGGCCCTGATACCTCAAATCGAAGACCTGTATACCAAATTAGCAGCTGGCCAGATGTTCACTAAGTTGGATATAAGCCACGCCTATCTTCAGCTTGAGTTGGATACGGTTTGCCGGAAGTATGTTACAATCACACACACAAGGGCCTATATGAGTACACTCACTTGCCCTTTGGGGCCTCATCAGGAAGCGCCATGGTGAGCTCAATTTTGAGGATGGCATAATTCTTTGGGGACCCTGAGAAATTGTCCGTTGCCCAGGGCGGTAAACAATATTTATAGAAATATATATTGGCCACCCTGGTGAATTGAAAATGAAAATGCTCACCAGGAGCTACACCTGGTAGCCCTGCCTCAACTCAGACATCACAGACTTAGTGAAGTGGACTGGGTACAATCTATGCCAGGAGAAGCAAAAGCTTCCTCCCTACATCCATGGGAGTGGCCAGGTAGGCCATGGATGCCAGTCCACGCGGCCTTTGCCAGGCTTTTTCTGGGTTCCATGTTTTTAATCCTGGTAGATGCACACTCCAAATGGTTGGAGATACACTGCATGAGCTCCACTATCTCCGACACTACAATCGAGAAATTACAACAGTTTTTGCACGCAGGGAATACCAGAAGCCCGAGTTACTAATAAGGGCACTGGCTTCACCAGTAGTGAGTTCCAAAGCTTCATATAATCCAATGGCATCAGATACATCAGAACAGCACCTTATCATCTATCATTGAATGGGCAGGCGGAATGGGTGGTGCAGACCTTTAAAGCCAGCATAAAGAAACAACTGATTGCATCCATAGAGACCAAATTGGCTCGGTTTTCATTCAATTATAGGACCACTCCTCACACAACAACAGGAATCATGCCAGCAGAACTGTTAGTATGATGGGGACATTGTCCGGGACTAAGCCGACTCTTCCCAAACCTGGCGGGGAACGCGGAGTCCCAGCAAGGGGACCAGAAAAGAAATTATGGCTCTGCAAGAATAGAAAGAACATTCAAAATAGGCGATCAGGTTTACTTGAAGAACTTCGGAGATGGTTCTAGCTGGGTCCTTGGGATCATAATGGAGAAAACAAAGCTAGTTTCTTCCAAAGTGAAAATCCACAGTAAGGTCATAAAGAAATGCCTGGACCTCCTGAGGAGCAGGGAGCCCACCTCTGAGCAAGCCTCATTATTGGCCATGGAGGATGCCATACCCAGTACCAGTTCAAAGCCGACTCAACGCCCGTCCCTCCGGACGGTAGCACGATAGAACAAGTGGATAGCACTGTGGCTTCACAGTGCCAGGGTCCCAGGTTCGATTCCCGTTGGGTCACTGTCTGTGCGGAGTCTGCACATTCTCCCCGTGTCTGCGTGGGTTTCCTTTGGGTGCTCCGGTTTCCTCCCACAGTCCAAAGAAGTGCAGGTTAGGTGGATTGGCCATGATAAATTCCCCTTCGTGACCAAAAAGGTTAGGAGGGGTTATTGGGTTACGGGGATAGGTGGGAGTGAGGGCTTAAGTGGGTCGGTGCAGATTCGATGGGCCGAATGGCCTCCTTCTGCACTGTATGTTCTATTAAATCTATTAAAAAATGGGGACCCAGACTCTGAGATGGAAGCAGAGGAAGTTAATTCCTAGACTGAAGCAGACCCTGAAGAGGAATCAGCGTCAGTAATTCTTCAGCACACTCTCAGAAGTGACGGTCCCAAATTTGATTCACACTATCAGAGCCAGTCCCACCTTCCGCTGACTTCAGGCCGATCGCCGGGCGGCGGAAGGGACTTTCTTACAGTGAGGGTACAGGGGAAAAAAATGACTTTAAGGGGGAGGGGTGTTATGGTGCCCACTAAGGACAAGGGGCAGTCATCAGTCGACCTCTTTATGGACTTTGTGGAATATGAACTCCCCTATAGAATGGGCTGAGCTCGCCAATGGGAACGGGCAGGGGGAGTTTAAAACCCTCTGCTTCAACCCGGGTGGGTATTCTGTAGATCCCTGAGCTTGGACTTGTGCTCTGTAAGCCGTGGCTGTGGCCTTTTCCGTTATGTACATAAAAGGGTAAGGTGTCAGAAAACTGGCCTTGGCGAGATTACTACAAATGATTGATAAACCGCCGGTTGTTCAGCACGACAGGTGCTGCTTTAGTAGAAACGTTATATCTGCGTTGCTTCTGCCCATTCTCAGCATCGTTCATGCTGAATGCCATGTAGGTGAGGGCATTAGTGTGAGTGTTACATATATAACCCCATGTACAGAGTGCCAGATTGTGACATCAGCCAGCATCTAACAGTACTTTGGTGCCCGACCTGTCCTCACCATTCTACTTGACACTTTCTTTTAAATGTGAACAGCAGAACATGCAGGGTGTGATCTACCAGCCACATTGCGCGATGAAAGTCAGCGCACAATATGATCGGTAAATGCCAGGAGACACCACTTGCGGGATCTAACTGGCTCGCTACGCGTCGCGAGATCTAACACGATCTCTGTGGGTGGGATCACTTTTTGCCAAATCTGCATTTTAGATTGAGACAGCTAGTTTCACTCTAATATGCAGTTCCCCGAGGTAACCTGTGGTGAATGTATTGCTGTAACAATTCACCATGTGCTTATCTGCATTACGCTGTTGCCCATGTGATAGTGTTTCTTCCTCAGTCTCTTATTCATCTGGATCCTCAGCTATCGATCCTGCACACCGGCTGGCCGAGTAACAGTTCTTGGGTTCCTGAAAGCAGAAGCTCACATGGGCAGGGTTGGATGAGGGAATGGGGAAAGCAAGAGGAGCATGGTGTCACGGTCTACAGCTTGAAAATCATAACCGATTGCAGGATGAGAGTAAAATGGGAATGGGGAAGGTGAATAAGGCAGGAACAACCATCACCTGCAATGATTTCAGCCACTTTGTTGAGCATCATCTTCTCCAGAGGATGGGGGTGCGGTCACCACAGCAGAGGCGCACGAAGCGAGGGGGCAGAGCGTGGGGGTCAGCACATACAGCCACGGGGGTTGGGGGAGGGACAGAGGGAGCAGGGAGGGGGGGGCGAGGTGGGGTAGCAGGAGTTCAGCACATATAACCATGGCAGAGTCCCACTGATTAGCAGTTGCTGCCACTTATTATGGCCTGCCTGTCCTGCAAAAGGGTGGGTGTTTTGTCAGCTAATACAATACAATGTGTTCATGTGATCTATCTGCCATGGTTGAATAGGTGGCCCTGCAGGCTGTGAGCGATGGCTGCAAAACTTCCAATAGTGTTGTGTGTGAGGGTGAGCTGGATAATATGACTGTGAGGTTTGAGTCATGATTGACGAAGAATGTTGGAGGCGAGTGAAGAGACTGTGATGAATTGGCTGAGACTGGTGGTGCGGTTGGTAAGGTACGGCATGTAAGGACACATTTGCTTACCTTAACCACTCATGTGAGGTAATTGAACTTCTTTGTGCATTACATTCAAGTCTTCAGGGCTGGAGTGCAGGAACTGACCGACACCACCAACTACTACTGTCTTCTCAGTGCATATCTGAGGATTTCTCCATTCCTGGTTGCCTTCTGCACCAAGGCCTCCAGAGTGTGATATTTCCTGATTACTTTCCTGACTGTTGCCTCAATAACATATTTAATTTGAATTCATTATTGCAGCACTCTTAATTCCTGCAATTGGCCTTTGTTAACTGGAATTATGGTCCTTAGTTATAATGCTCCTACAATTATCACACCTCATGCTTTCAGTTCTCATCCAAACCATATTGCACAACATCCCTGTGTGTTGTTTCTGACTGCATACAGTGCCTGTGTTTATTCCAAAGAATAAAGATCTGGTGAATTCTGTTGGGTTGAGCAGCAAGTTTGACTGAAATTTCGACAACTCGCTGATGCCCACCGCCTGGGATCTTGTGGAATGGGGTATTGATGTCAGTGAAACCATACCATCGCAGGGGCTTGGCACCTGGAAGAGAGGAAAAGATTGAATGGAAAAATAGATACAGGGAATCGTAGCTTTACCAGTTGAAGTTAAAGTACATGTCAGTGTACGTGGATGCTCAATGATTGACATGTTTTACAGATTTCAAAGGCTCTCTAATCTGTCATTAAGCATTCATCTGATAATGAAAATAGAAGTTGCATGCATCTCAAAGCAATCTCTCTGAAATGATTCATATACTTTGCAACAAACCAGCTTTAATAGAACATACAGTGCAGGAGTAGGCCATTCGGCCCATCAAGTCTGCACCGAACCAGTTAAGCCCTCACTTCCACCCTATCCCTGTAACCCAATAAGCCCACCTAACCTTTTTTTTAATGGCCACTAAGGGCAATTTATCATGGCCAATACACCTAATCTGCACGTCTTTGGACTGTGGGAGGAAACCGGAGCACCCAGAGGAAACCCACGCAGACACGGGGAGAACGTGCAGACTCTGTACAGACAGTGACCCAGCGGGGAATCGAACCTGGAACCCTGGAGCTGTAAAGCCACAGTGCTAATCAATTGTGCTACAGTGCTGCCCACGGTAGCTTTCAGATATGACCTCCACCAGTTCCAGTGTGAGTACCTGGAACTCTTGAACTTGGTGTTCTTAGAATTTCCTTATCTCTAGTTATTTTCAGTTTGCTGCTTATTTTCTCTTCTTGGTGTTCGCATGAGCAATCTTTCCAGCAGAGTGCAGACATTCAGACTGCCATCAGGTCTTCACTGATGCCAGAGTTTCTCTCCAAAATGTAATCTCTCGAAGATCAAAAAATTGCACTAAAGATTAGAAACATTATGAAATAATCATATTGCTTCACGACATCACGAAATTCAACAGAAAGACCCGCTATCACTAAAGCATGAGTTAGGTACAGCAGACAGCATTTTCTATACTGTCCCATCAAATACCATTAAGTCAGGTATATTTTGGGTTAGATATGCACCGTGAACAAATAGCATCTAACTCACTGTCCCACCCAGTCCCAGAGTGAGAAAGGACAGTGTCTGACCCACTGTCCCACTCAGTCCCAGAGTGTGAAAGGACAGTGTCTGACCCACTGTCCCACCCAGTCCCAGAGTGTGAAAGGACAGTATCTGACCCACTGTCCCACCCAGTCCCAGGGTGTGAAAGGACAGTGTCTGACCCACTGTCCCACCCAGTCCCAGAGTGTGAAAGGACAGAGTCTGACCCACTGTACCGCCCAGTCCCAGAGTGAAAGGACAGTGTCTAACCCACTGTCCCACCCAGTCCCAGAGTGTGAAAGGACAGTGTCTGACCCACTGTCCCACCCAGTCCCAGAGTGTGAAAGGACAGAGTCTGACCCACTGTCCCACCCAGTCCCAGAGTGTGACAGGACAGTGTCTGACCCACTGTCCCACCCAGTCCCAGAGTGTGAAAGGACAGTGTAAGGATCTGGGTAAAGACAACAGATTTCTTTCCTAAATGACATTAGTGAACTAGATTGGTTTTTACGACAATCGACCATGGTTTCATAGTCAAATGTAAGTTGCTGCAATGCATCCTGTATGTGGTACACACTGCTGCTGTTGTGTGCCAGCGGTGGAGGGAATGACTGTTTCAGCAGGCGGATGCGGTGCCAGTCACCAAACTCTTTTGCTCTGGACAGTGTCATGTTTCTTGAGTGTTGTTGAAGCTACATTTATTTGGGTAGGTGGTAGTATTCCATCATAACTTGTGCCTTGTAAATGGTGGAAAGAGTCTGGGAAATCAAGAGGTGACACGGAATCCCCAGCCTCAGATTGCAATTGTTGCCACAGTGTTTATATGGCTGATCCAATTCAGTTTCTGGTCAATAGTGACTACCAGGCCATTGATGGCAGATGATTCAGTGATGATAATGCTATTGAATATGGGACGTGATTATATTCTCCTTGTTGATAAATAATTAATATATCAATTGCCTGAGAACCACAGAGGATGTCCACCAACTTCTGTCTATTCCATAAAGCAGCAAAGCTACATGTAAGGTTTTAAAGCCAACAATAATAGACATCATAGAATTTACAGTGCAAAAGGAGGCCATTCGGCCCATCGAGTCTGCACCGGCTCTTGGAAAGAGCACCCTACCCAAGCCCATACCCCCACCCTATCCCCATAACCCAGTAACCCCACCCAACACTAAGGGCAATTTTGGACACTAAGGGCAATTTAGCATGGCCAATCCACCTAACCTGCACACCTTTGGACTGTGGGAGGAAACCGGAGCACCCGGAGGAAACCCACGCAGACACGGGGAGAACGTGTAAACTCTGCACAGACAGTGACCCAAGCCGGGAATCGAACCTGGGACCCTAGAGCTGTGAAGCAAGTGTGCTAACCACAATGCTACCGTGCTGCCCTAAATAATCTGAATTTATTTAGAAGAACTGGAAAAGATAAATCAATGAAGATTGGGAGTTAAAAGAAGAAGAACTAGAGTTGAGGTGCTGAAAGATGAGATAAGAAAAGAGGTAAAGAACATCAAGGGTGGAAAGGCAGAAGGACAAGATGAGATCCCAGTGGAAGCACTAAAAGCAGGTAGCAGTAGTGGATGCAACAAAAGAGATTATTGATGAGATATAGACAACAGGTGATTGGCCTAGCAAGTGGGTTATATCTGAGAAGATCATGACGCCCAAGATAGCAGACACAAAAGACCCGCAAGTGACCACTCGCTGCCGGATGATGACTCGGAGTTCCTGCCACGACTCAGTAAGATTGGATCAGTCACGGCCCCGCACGCTGTCCACGGCGACCACGAAGGTCCTTCTCAACGGCCACGAGACGAGCTGCCTGCTGGACTCCGGGAGCACAGAGAGTTTCGTCCACCCCGCCATGGTAAGACGCTGCGCACATCCCGTTTACCCGGTGAAATAAAGAATCGCTCTGGCCTCCGGTTCGCACTCGGTCCAGATCACAGCGTGCTGCATAGCGAACCTCACGGTCCAGGGGAGGGAGTTTAAAAACTATAAGCTCTTTGTCCTTCCTCACCTCTGCGCAGCAGCACTCCTGGGGTTAGATTTCCAGTGCAACCTCCAGAGCTTAACGTTCAAATTCGGCGGCCCGATGCCCCCTTACTGTCTGCAGCCTCGTGTCCCTCAAGGTCGATCCCCCATCTTTGTTTGCAAACTTCACCCCGGATACCAAACCTGTCGCCACTAGGAGCAGACGGTACAGTGCCCAGGACCGGACCCTCATCAGGTCCGAGGTCCAGTGGCTTCTGAAGAAAGGGGTCATCGAGGCTAGCAACAGCCCCTGGCGAGCACAAGTGCTGGTGGTTAAGACCGGGGAGAAAAATCGGATGGTCATAGACTACAGTCAGACCATCAACAGGTTTACGCAGCTGGATGCGTACCCTTTCCCACGTATCCTCGACCTGGTCAACAGGATCGCGCAGTACAAGGTCTTTTCCACAGTGGACCTTACGTCCGCCTACCACCAGCTCCCTATCCGCGCGAGTGACCAAAAGTACACTGCGTTCGAAGCGGATGGGCGACTCTACCACTTTTTAAGGGTTCCTTTCAGTGTCACAAATGGGGTCTCGGTCTTCCAAAGGGAGATGGACCGAATGGTCGGCCAACATGGTTTACGGGCAACCTTCCCATATCTCAATAATGTCAACATTTGCGGCCACGATCAGTAGGACCACGACACCAACCTACGCAAATTCCTCCGTACCGCAAAACTCCTTACCCTGACCTACAATAAGGATAAGTGCATATTTAGCACTTGATGGAACCATCAATTCACCAGACATGTGTTTCCGATGTGAATCTAGGCTTTAATCGACTTACTTCAGAGCCAGCCTGCTACCTGTCGATGAACTCGTAGTGACCCAGGCTGACTCTGGACACGGGTATTTATACAGCTGCACTAGGGGGAGGAGTCATGGGCGGAGCCAAGGGTGGAGCCCAGTACAAGTTCCTGAGTGCTCCCAGCGCTACTCCCCCTAGTGGTAGGATAGCGCTACTCCGCTTACAAAGAGTGTGAATTAACATATATACATCTATATTACATTCACCACAGCACTGACCGTCTAGCCATCCTCGGATACGTAGTGCGTAACGGAATGATAGGCCCGACCCCGAACGCATGCGTCTCCTGATGGAGCTCCCCCTCCCCCTCAAAGCCCTAAAGCGCAATTTGGGCATCTTTTCATATTACTCCCAGTGGGTCCCCAATTACGCCGACAAAGCCCACCCACTCATCCAGTCCACCACCTGTCGATGGAGGCCCGCCAGGCCTTTAGCCGCATCAAAGCAGACATTGCAAAGGCCACGATGCGCGCTATCACCGAGTCCCTCCCTTTTCAAGTCGAGAGCGACGCGTCTGACGTAGCTCTGGCGGCCACCTTGAACCAAGCGGGCAGACCCGTGGCCTTCTTCTCCCGTACCCTCCACGCTTCCGAAATTCGCCATTCCTCGGTCGAAAAGGAAGCACAGGCCATAGTCGAAGCTGTGCGATACTGGAGGCACTATCTGGCCGGCGGAAGGTTTACCCTCCTCACAGACCAACTGTCAGTGGCTTTCATGTTTGATAATGCACAGAGGGGCAAGATAAAGAACGATAAGATCTTGTGGTGGAGGATCGAGTTGTCCACGTACAACTACGACATCTTTTATTGCCCTGAGAAGCTAAACGAGCCTCCCGATGCCCTGTCCCGCGGCACCTATGCCAACGCACAAGTGGACCGTCTCCGAACCCTCCACGCGGACCTCTGTCACCCGCTTTTTCCATTTCATAAAGACCCGCAACCTGCCCTACTCCATCGAGGAGGTCAGGACAGTCACTAGGGACTGCCACATCTGCGAGGAGTGCAAGCCCCACTTCTACCGCCCTGAACAAGCGCATCTGATAAAGGCTTCCTGCTCCTTTGAACGTCTCAGCATGGACTTCAAAGGTCCCCCCCAACAAGCGCAACACGTACTTCCTCAACGTGATTGACGAGTACTCCCATTTCCCTTTCGCCATCCCCTGCCCCGACATGACCACGACCACCATCATCAAAGCCTTGCACACCATTTTCTCCCTGTTCGGTTACCCCGCTTACATTCATAGCGATCGGGGGTCCTCTTTTATGAGTGACGAGCTGCATCAATTCCTGCTCAGCAGGGGCATCGCCTCCAGCAGGACGACCAGTTACAACCCCCGGGGTAACGGACAGGTCGAGAGGGAGAACGGTACGGTCTGGAAGACCGTCCTGCTGGCCCTATGGTCCAGAAATCTCCCAGTCTCCCACTGGCAGGAGGTCCTCCCAGACGCCCTCCACTCAATCCGGTCACTTCTCTGTACCGCCACTAACCAAACGCCTCACGAACGTCTTCTTGTTTTTCCCAGGAAGTCTTCCTCAGGGACCCCGCTCCCGACCTGGTTGGCTACCCCCGGTCCCATTTTGCTCTGGAAGCACGTGCGGGTGCACAAGTCGGACCCGTTGGTCGAAAGAGTCCAGCTACTCCATGCAAATCCACAATACGCGTATGTGGAGTATCCCGACGGCCGAACAGGACACGGTCTCCCTTCGGGACCTGGCACCCGCCGGATCTCGGCCACACCCCCTAGCACCAGCACCCCCCCCCCCCCACCGACCCCCAGCACCCCCCCCCCCCGGCCCAGCGGACAGGAACCCCCTCCCCCAGCCTGGCACCCGCTAGCTCCGACCAGGGGTACGGACACAGGAACAGGATCATCGCTCCCGGAGTCACGGACGACCACCGCTCCGACGTCGCCGGCACCGCTGCGCAGGTCAAGCAGGACGTCGAAGGCGCCCATTCGACTGATTGAATCGATGTGACCTACTGGTGGACTTCTGCCTGCGGATGGACTCTTGTGTTTTTTTTTTCTTTTGTTCCTTACCTGTTCCCCATTTGTTTCCCCCCCCCCCCCCCCCCCCTAATTGTATACACTGTACACAGTTGCTGTTTTTTCCTTTTGCACATAAGTTGCGGGTCAGTGGGCAGCCATCGATGCAACGGTACGATCTAAACATCTCTAGTCATACTGCCAGTCTCACGTACTCACGGGACACGCCCCCCCCCCCCTCATGTCCGCGTCCCTGTCCCCCCTGCTTCTTTTTCAACAAGGGGTGAATGTGGTAGTATGACTAGGGGTATTACGGTACCGTGTAAGTGAGCTGCTATTGGTGCAGAGGACTCGCTGCCCATTGGCCCGGGTAAGTCATGTGCCTCTCAGCCAATTGGCTGAGAGGTAGATAGCTCTGGCTACAAGGCGAGATATAAGAACCCGTGCTTCCCGGCAGTCAGCCTTTCTTCTGTATGTCTGCTGCCGGGCACACACCTAAAGCCTATCGTTTGGATCTCATCTTCGTCTCGTGTCCATTGATGGTGCATCAGGTCCCTGGCGCTGTGAGGCAGCAGTGTTAACCACTGTACCACCTTGTCGCCCTGTTGCTCGCTTATCAAGGCAGCGGGAGGTGTAAACAGAGTCAATGGATGATAGATGGGTTTATGTGTGGTGGACTGGGTTGTGTTCCCAGTTTCTTACAGTGCACCAGTCCAAGCCTGGGGACCGACCGAATACTGGATTGGGTTGAAACAGTGGGTTTTAAACTCCCGCTGCTCAGTTTCCATTGAGCAAGCTACCGCCCACCCAATAGGTGAGCTCATATTCCATGAAGCTCATGGGGGAGATCTTTTGATGATCCCCATGTCCTTTGTGGCCACCGTAACATCATTCAAATATCTGTCTCATTAGAACCTAGCCTTGATCTTATGGATTTATTACCTTAATTATACCAACCAAATTCCATTGATTTGAGCGGAAGCCTGTGACATATTCCCGGGTATCTGTAATTTTGTATGTAAATCTCAGCACCTCAATTAAATTCCTGCCTGCAGATCATTCCCTGGTGTTCCTTTTAAAACTGAAAAACCAGACAAACTCCTGAGTTATTTAAAAAAATATATATATATGCAGTTCAAGTTAAAGAAGGCACCGCTGGCTGAAGTAAATAGGTTCAGTCTATCACTCATTTTAACAATTATTCTCCCCCCAGCCCTAGCTTGGTTACTGCTTGGCAATAAGAGTTAAAATCGCACTCCCGGGGTTTCCACTACTCTCCAAATGAATTATCCACACCACTCATTCCGATACCAGTCTGTAACTCACTACCAGCAGCTCCTGATCATATTGAAGATCCACTCTGTTATAAAGGCAAATTACTGCGGATGCTGGAATCTGAAACCAAAGAGAATACGCTGGAACATCTCAGCAGGTCTGGCAGCATCTGTAGGGAGAGAAAAGAGCTAACGTTTCGAGTCCAGATGACTCTTTGTCAGCTTTGCGCATGCGCACCGATGAGCGGGCATGCATGTGCAGTGCGGCCGCATTTTTTTATATGGTCGTGGCCTTTTTGAAGTGCTGCTCGCAGCCAGCATTGTTAAAAGCCGGCTGTTACCCGCGTATTTGCGCAATTGGAGACGCAAAAAATAAAAAAATAAACTCTATGGAATCTTCCGGCCTGAAGGGAGGCAGAGAGCAGGTCACGCCCCCCCCCCCCCCCCCCCCCCCCCGAACATCGACATCACGTGCTTTGGGCGCAATTGCGATTTCTCCATTTTGTCAGCAGCAAACAAAGTAAGAGAAAATGGTGGGCCTCGAAGGTCGGCTGGCGTGGGTCCCGAAGGTTGCCGGTTGGACAAAATGGGTCCTCGGAAAAAAAGTTTGAAAAACACTGGTCGATATAAACACTCAAACCGTGGATTTCAGCTTCTCAATCTCAGTAAGATTCCAGTTGGTAAATCTTCCTCAGGATCCATTATTCCGTATTTAAATCATCCAAACCAATAATTAGATGCCATCCAGCAACTCATTCCTTGATAGCTGTTATTTCATGTATGATTAATGCAAATCATGTGATTAAAATCCAGTTTGTAACTCACTTCAAGGATCCATTGGTTTCCATATGATCCCAACCTTAGTCCTTTAATGTTAGAATGCTCTCTGCAATTGGGAAATGGGCACAAGATACTTGGCCTGCAGCACTTTAGCGCTAAGTGGGGCAGGAAGTAAAATTGAGGTCAATATTTGTTTACATTTTCTGATTAAGATAGTACAGGTTTGGTGAAAGGCAGGTGTTAGATAAGAGGTAAGCAGCCATACATAAACAGTTGTTTAGAAAAGCACCAAGAGGTTTATTACTAGTTACAGTCAAACACCGCCATTCCCCAGGGGCGGGGGGGGGGGGGGGGGGCTGGGTCTCTTTCCCTGACCTGCAACTAGTGGGGGCCGGAGTGTGGCGATGAGGGGATTTTCACTGTAACTTCATTGCAGTGTTAATGTGAGCCTCCTTGTGATACTGAACATTATTGTGTCCTTGAATTCAAAGATGTTGGGTGGAATTCTCCGGCTGCTGGGACTCTCTTTTCCCGCTCTTGGGTTTCCCGGTGGGGTGGGGTGGCCCCATTGACAAATGGCGGGAAGATAGAATCCTGCCGCTGGCAAATGGCATGCTGCTGAGAAACGGGTGGCTGGGGGACTGGAGAATCTCACCCATTACTTTATTATTGGGGCTTGTTCATATGTCAAAAACTGTGACTGAAGAACACTCAGGCAGCTATCTATGCAAAGCGTGGATGCCTCCTTTTAATGCACAATACTTCTTGGGTATTCACCCTGTGATTAATTCAGCCCGTCAACCATTATCGTGCACATGCTTTGTTTTCATTGGTGGATCTCAGGAAGGCTGCAATATTTGTGAAACCAATTTTAAACTCAAAAGTGTGTCAAAATGTCATTCGAATTGAGCGGTCAACATGCAGTAATTAGCAACCTACCTCCCCCGAGGGAGCAAAGGGCGGGGGGGGGGGGGGGTCACGGTCACACAGCCGTGCCTCGAGCAAAATGCCAAAACCAATGGCGTGGATCTGGTTCCTGTGGTAGTCACCACTGATGAATTATATGGGATTTACGGTAAGGCCCCTATACTGCAGGTACGGGGGTAGATTCCTGCCTGCTGGCTCCGCCCAGTCGGCGGAGTATAAATGTGCGTGCTCTCCGTACAGCAGCCATTTCGCCAACTGCTGTAGGATACCACACATCTCTGTGCAATAAAGCCTCGATTACATTCTACTCTAGTCTCGTCGTTATTGATAGTGCATCAATTTATTACACAGAGATTTTTCAGAGATGATCTCCGCATCAAGCTGCATCGCCTGTAGCTGCATCCTCAAGCAGACAACGCCAAAAAAGACTTTGAACATTGGCTAGCCTGTTTTGAAGCATACATCGGGTCTGCGCCAGACCCAATCCCAGAAGCACAGAAGCTCCAGATTCTGTACACACGGCTGAGCTCCAACGTTTTTCCCCTCTTCCAGGACGCGCCAACCTATGCAGAAGCCATTGCGCTACTAAAGGAGAATTACGCTCAGTGGACCAACAAAATCTATGCCAGGGATCTCCAGTTCATGCGGTACCAACTTCCCAGTGAGTCTGTGGAAGATTTCTGGCGTGCCCTGCTCGCCCTAGTGAGAGACTGTGACTGCCAGGCCGTTTCGGCCACTGAACACTCGAACCTGCTGATGTGAGACGCGTTCGTTACGGGCATAGGGTCTGACTACATCCACCAGCGCCTCTTAGAAGGGGCCACACTCGACCTCGCAGCGACCAAAAAACTAGCGCTCTCACTTACGGTCGCCTCACGCAACGTACAGGCTTATGCCCCCGACCGCACGGCCCACCCCCCCCCCCCCCCCCCTGTGCACCGTGGACCCCGCTGACGGCCACCCCATCATGGACCCTATCAGCGACCGCCTCCAACCAACCCCATGCCTGCGCCGCCGTCACCAACAGGGTCTCTGTCTTCCAATGGGAGATGGACCGAATGGTTGACCGGTACGGACTGCGGGCCCCTTTCCCGTACCTGGACAATGTCACCATCTGCGGCCACGACCAGCAGGACCACAACACTAACCTTTCCAAATTCCTCCACACCGCCAAACTCCTCAACCTCACGTATAAAAAGCAGAAGTGCATATTTAGCACAAACCGCTTTGCCATCCTCGGCTATGTCGTCCAGAACGGAGTTCTGGGGCCCGACCCCGATCGCATGCGTCCCCTCATGGAACTCCCCCTCCCCCACTGTCCCAACGCCCTCAAACGATGCCTGGGGTTCTTTTCGTATTATGCCTTGTGGGTCCCAAACTACCCGGACAAGGCCCGCCCACTCATTCAATCCACCATTTCTCCCCTGACGGCCGATGCTCACCAGGCCTTCAACAGTATCAAGGCCGACATCGCTAAGGCCGCGATGCACGCAGTCTACGAGACGCTCCCCTTCCAAGTTGAGAGCGATGAATTAGACGTCGCTCTGGCCGCCACTCTCAACCAGGCAGGCAGCCCGTGGCATTCTTTTCCCGCACCTTCCATGCTTCCAAAATTCGGCACTCCTCCGCCGAAAAGGAAGGACAAACTATCGTTGAAGCGGTGCGGCATTGGAGGCATTATCTGGCCGGCAGGAGATTCACTCTCCTCACTGAACAACGGTCGGTTGCCTTCATGTTCAACAACACACAGTGGGGCAAGATCAAAAATAATAAAATCTTGAGGTGGAGAATCGAGCTCTCCACCTACAACTATGAGATTTTGTATCGCCCCGATAAGCTCAACGAGCCCCCCGATGCCCTATCCTGAGGTACATGTGCCAGCGCACAAGTGGACTGACTCCAGACCCTACACGACAACCTCTGTCACCCAGGCGTCACCCGCCTTTATCACTTCATTAAGGCCCGCATGTGCCCGACTCCATCGAGGAAGTCAGGGCGATCACCAGAGACTGCCAGATCTGCGTGGAGTGTAAACCGCACTTCTACCAGCCAGACCGTGCGCGCCTGGTGAAGGCCTCCCGCCCCTTTGAACGCCTCAGCGAGGACTTCGAAGGGCCCCTCCCCTCCACCGACTAGTACACGTACTTCCTCAATGTGGTCGATGAATATTCCCGATTCCCCTTTGCCGTCCCATGCCCCAATGTTACGTCTGCCACCGACATCAAAGCCCTCAACACCACCTTCCCTCTGTTCGGCTTCCCCCCTACGTCCCCAGCGACCGGGGATCCTCATTCATGAGCGATGAGCTGCGCCAGTTCCAACTCAACAGGGGCATTGCCTCGATTAGGACGACCAGCTACAACCCCAGGGGAAACGGGCAAGTTGAACGGGAGAATGGGATGGTCTGGAGGGCCGTCCAGCTGGCCCTACGGTCCAGAAATCTTCCGGCCTCCCGCTGGCAGGAGGTCGTCCCCGACGCACTCCAGTCCATTCGGTCGCTCCTGTGCACCGCGGCTAATGAAACCCCCATGAAAGACTCTTTGCCTTCCCCAGGAAGTCCACCTCCGGGGTTTCTCTCCCAACGTGGCTGGCAGCTCCAGGACCCGTTCTCCTCCGTAAACACGTGCGACTCCACAAGGCGGACCTGTTAGTTGAGAGGGTACAGCTACTCCACGCCAACCCGCAGTACGCTTATGTAGTGTACCCCGACGGCCGTCAAGACATAGTCTCCTCAGGGACCTGACACCAGCTGGTTCCCCCCACACCACCCCCCCCCCTCTGCCCCGGCGCCACCCTCCCTCCCCCCAGCGCACCCCATCGCAGCCCCCGCTCCAGGACTATCCTTCCTCCCAGCCAGGGATGAAGAGGAATGCGACCCGCTCCCGGAGTCACCGAAGACCAAGCCGATGGCTGAGTCGCCACCAGCACTGCGGCGCTCTCGACGGCAGATCAAGGCACCAGACCGTCTAAATTTGTAACCTTCTCTGTAATTTTTAAAAGCAATCTGTATAGTTCTCCACCACCCCCGCTGGACTCATTTTTAACAGGGGGTGAATGTGGTAGTCACCACTGATGTATTATACTGTGTATATATGGGTTTTACGGTAAGGCCCCTGTATTACAGGTATGGGGTAGATCCCTGCCTGCTGGCTGCGCCCAGTGGGTGGAGTATAAATATGTGTGCTCCCGTACAGCAGCCATTTTGTCAGCTGCTGTAGGAGGCCACACATCTCGGTGTAATAAAGCCTCAATTACATTCTACTCTCGTCTCGTCGTAATTGAGAGTGCATCAGTTCTCCAATGTGCTGTCCGTTACAAAGGTATTGATTCTGCCCCCACCCACCCCTCAGCCCCTCAATTCACTCTGAAACCTATATGCTACGTTTGATTCAAATTCAACCAATGACTCTAGAACGTTGACACGCTGCTGGACAGGAAGAAAAGCAATGTCAGCACTTTCCAAATACCATGAATAGCCTGCTCCACAACACAGTGCGGGCAGTGCATTGTGATATAGTATTGGCTTTATGTATCATTTTTCCTTTCTGTCTTGTGTGTCTCCGCACGCCTCTCTGAGGGAGCTCTGTAAATATGAAAGCATTTACCTTTCAATAATTGCTGGACTATGTATCATAAAAAGATGAAAATCAATTAAAAAAAATGAATGGCCTGCTCCACACCACAGTGAGGGCAATGCATTGTGGTACAAATTGACTCTATGAATGGCCTGCTCCACACCACAGTGAGGGCAGTGCATTGTAGTACAGTATTGACTCTATGAATGGCCTGCTCGATACCGCAGTGTGGGCAGTGCATTGTGGTACAGTATTGACTCTATGACTGGCCTGCTCTATACTGCAGTGAGGGCAGTGCACTGTGGTACAGTATTGACTCTATGAATGGCCTGCTCTATACCGCAGAGAGGGGCATTGTGGTACAGTATTGACTCTATGAATGGCCTGCTCCACACCACAGTGAGGGCAGTGCATTGTAGTACAGTATTGACTCTATGACTGGCCTGCTCTATACCGCAGAGAGGGCAGTGCATTGTGGTACAAATTGACTCTATGAATGGCCTGCTCCACACCACAGTGAGGGCAGTGCATTGTAGTACAGTATTGACTCTATGAATGGCCTGCTCTATACCGCAGTGCGGGCAGTGCATTGTGGTACAGTATTGACTCTATGACTGGCCTGCTCTATACTGCAGTGAGGGCAGTGCACTGTGGTACAGTATTGACTCTATGAATGGCCTGCTCTATACCGCAGAGAGGGGCATTGTGGTACAGTATTGACTCTATGAATGGCCTGCTCTATACCGCAGAGAGGGCAGTGCATTGTGGTACAGTATTGACTCTATGAATGGCCTGCTCTATACTGCAGTGAGGGCAGTGCACTGTGGTACAGTATTGACTCTATGAATGGCCTGCTCTATACCGCAGAGAGGGGCATTGTGGTACAGTATTGACTCTATGAATGGCCTGCTCTATACTGCAGTGAGGGCAGTGCACTGTGGTACAGTATTGACTCTATGAATGGCCTGCTCTATACCGCAGTGAGAGCAGTACATTGTGGTACAGTATTGACTCTATGAATGGCCTGCTCTATACCGCAGAGAGGGCAGTGCATTGTGGTACAGTATTGACTCTATGAATGGCCTGCTCTATACTGCAGTGAGGGCAGTGCACTGTGGTACAGTATTGACTCTATGAATGGCCTGCTCTATACCGCAGAGAGGGCAGTGTATTGTGGTACAGTATTGACTCTATGAATGGCCTGCTCTATACCGCAGTGAGGGCAGTGCATTGTGGTACAGTATTGACTCTATGAATGGCCTGCTCTATACTGCAGTGAGAGCAGTACATTGTGGTACAGTATTGACTCTATGAATGGCCTGCCCTATACCGCAGTGAGAGCAGTACATTGTGGTACAGTATTGACTCTAGGAATGGCCTGCTCTATACTGCAGTGCGGGCAGTGTATTGTGGTACAGTATTGACTCTATGAATGGCCTGCTCTATACCGCAGTGAGGGGCATTGTGGTACAGTATTGACTCTATGAATGGCCTGCTCTATACTGCAGTGAGGGCAGTGCATTGTGGTACAGTATTGACTCTATGAATGGCCTGCTCTATACTGCAGTGAGGGCAGTGCATTGTGGTACAGTATTGACTCTATGAATGGCCTGCTCTATACCGCAGTGAGGGGCATTGTGGTACAGTATTGACTATGAATGGCCTGCTCTATACTGCAGTGAGGGCAGTGCATTGTGGTACAGTATTGACTCTATGAATGGCCTGCTCTATACCGCAGAGAGGGGCATTGTGGTACAGTATTGACTCTATGAATGGCCTGCTCTATACTGCAGTGAGGGCAGTGCATTGTGGTACAGTATTGACTCTATGAATGGCCTGCTCTATACCGCAGAGAGGGCAGTGTATTGTGGTACAGTATTGACTCTATGAATGGCCTGCTCCACACCACAGTGAGGGCAGTGCATTGTAGTATAGTATTGACTCTATGAATGGCCTGCTCAATACCGCAGTGCGGGCAGTGCATTGCGGTACAGTATTGACTCTATGAATGGCCTGCTCTATACCGCAGTGCGGGCAGTGCATTGTGGTACAGTATTGACTCTATGAATGGCCTGCTCTATACCGCAGAGAGGGCAGTATATTGTGGTACAGTATTGACTCTATGAATGGCCTGCTCCACACCACAGTGAGGGCAGTGCATTGTAGTACAGTATTGACTCTATGAATGGCCTGCTCTATACCGCAGTGCGGGCAGTGCATTGTGGTACAGTATTGACTCTATGAATGGCCTGCTCTATACCGCAGAGAGGGCAGTGTATTGTGGTACAGTATTGACTATGAATGGCCTGCTCCACACCACAGTGAGGGCAGTGCATTGTAGTACAGTATTGACTCTATGAATGGCCTGCTCAATACCGCAGTGCGGGCAGTGCATTGTGGTACAGTATTGACTCTATGAATGGCCTGCTCTATACCGCAGTGCGGGCAGTGCATTGTGGTACAGTATTGACTCTATGAATGGCCTGCTCTATACCGCAGTGCGGGCAGTGCATTGTGGTACAGTATTGACTCTATGAATGGCCTGCTCTATACCGCAGAGAGGGCAGTGCATTGTGGTACAGTATTGACTCTATGAATGGCCTGCTCTATACCGCAGTGCGGGCAGTGCATTGTGGTACAGTATTGACTCTTTGAATAGCCTGCTCTATACCGCAGTGCGGGCAGTGCATTGTGGTACAGTATTGACTCTTTGAATGGCCTGCTCTATACCGCAGTGCGGGCAGTGCATTGTGGTACAGTATTGACTCTTTGAATGGCCTGCTCTATACCGCAGAGAGGGCAATGATGAGTCAAAATGTGCAAATTAGGATATGGAAAACAGAGTTTGTGTGGGTTCAATTGAAGTAGGGGTAAGAAGGGAGGCCAGGCAGGAGAGCCATGGAATAGTCAAGGGTGAGCTAACCAATGCATTGCTGTGCATTTCAGCAGCAGACACGCTGAGGTTGGAATGTTGAAGGGCAGTATTATGGAGTTAGGAGTATTTGGTCTTGGAGCTGGAACAAATATGTGGTTGGAAGCTTACCCTGGGATCAAGTGCAACACCAACGCCTGTGACATTGGGTCCAACAAGTTCATCACTTTTTCATTCATCTCCTGATCATCTTCTGACCATATGCTTCAGTCCTCTTCTCCATTAGCCCCCCCAACTGCCACTTGACCCCCCCATTCATACTGTCCAACTCAATATCCTTACCTTATTCCACAACTCACTTGTCAACTTGGATCAACTTTCCTTCTTACTCCGAGCCTTCTCCTTCAATGCTTGTTTATCATTAAATTCAACTCCCTGACCAATTTGCCTGGATCATTTGTGTAAATTTTCTCTTTATAATTGTGAAAAGTCTGCATTTCCTATGGTCACCGGGAGCAATTTACTTAAGCCTTTCCTAGGTATGGCAGTAAGAAGGTAGGACTGTAATTCCATACCATTCAGCTGGTTTCGAGTCAGGAGGAGCCCTGACTGGAAACAGTGCTGAAGGCTAGAGTAACACATAAACTCGATTGTCTCCATCTGAATCATTTAGGCCTGTCTGTTCTGCATATAGAGAGTGCTCCAAAAACAATCAACGAGGTATGACGTACAGAGAGAAATGGGAGAGAAACCCTTCACCATTCTAGTTCCACAAACTATCTACACAAAGAATTGAGCGGAATTAATCATTCCACGAAGAAAACAAATATTTTCTAAGACATTACATCCTCGTGTTTCTTTTGTGAAAAACAAGTTTCTCATTGGCTGGGAACAGACAATTTGCACCAGAATATCCTCTCCGCTAACGTTAGCCAGAAAGTTGATCCAAATAAATGTGAGGGCTGATTTCATGGAATTGTATGTCCCGTGTGGAAGCGTGACTGACTGGGAACATGTATTGGGAAATTAGCCTGTGGTGTATTGTTGTCAGAAAATGTTAGTGGACAACATGTCAATTGTTAACATGGCACTGATATACTTATTCCTCTGCAACCAAATCAATGAATAGTCATAAAATCCAGGAAAGAAGTATATTCTGCGTTTACTAAGACCTTGTTAGCCCCACCACGGACAAACTCGTTCAATATTCCGTGACTGCTCAATGAAATTGAACAGGACGTTTTGTTTTACTAAAGTCAGGTATCCCAAATATTATCCTCGCAATAGGAAGACAATGGTGCAGAGACCTTTTCTGCCCAATATTCTGGGAGAAAATGACAGCAAAGTCAGTGAAGGCGCTCAGGTACATGTGGGAGACTGTGACTGGGGATGCCTCTTAGTCATGAAAACCTGCAGAAGCAGTCAGCCATGTGGAATGCTACCAATGGCTGTACAGATCACCACCGCCCTCAACTGTTGCATCACAGGGACAGTCCAGGAGTTACCCATTTTGTTTGGCTCTTGAACAACTGATGCATTATTTTTTTCACCAGAATGGCAGCATGCTCGACATATTCCAAATTAATATTAAATTCATTGTCTTTGCAGTGCTTATGGTGCACACACTTCATGTGTTTACTTACATAATCAACTCTTGTATGTTGTGAATTTCTCTCTGTTGGCTGAGAGCATGCTGCATATGGTTATCTAGTTGAGAGAATCACAACAGTGGGTAGCTCCACAGTCAACTGATGATGTCCAGGGCCATTATCTGTATTTGTGACTGAAATGTACCAGATATCCCATTTCTGGAACAAGTCTCCAGCTACTGCCTCACTATCTGAAGAATGAGCAGTGGCTATCTACCGTGAATAAACTTACTGTTCCTAACAGACATTATGTCGTGGATGAATCTGAATTTTATCCAACTCAACACTGGCTGGATTGAAGCAATCCTGGTTTTTTCTACACTATGGACGCAATTCTCTGGCCTCGTTGCGCTCTCGCTCGACATAATGAGGCCGGTGAATAGTGGGAGAAGCTGAAAACGAGCACCGCGCAGGCGCCAAACAGTTTGTGATGCAACCGGTCCGCTCCCGTAGGCGAAATTGGGATCTCACCGTAGCGTAGCAAGAAACCAATTATCACCACTTAAGCCCTATTTCCATACAATTAACGCGGGCCACCCCACCTCAACAGCCTTACGTCATTCATCGCCCTCCCCAGCAAGTGGTCACACTGGCGCCAATTAGTACTCCTTTTGAAAAACGTGAACCTGGCGGAAAGGCTTCTGTGAGGTGCCGAGGAGGTGAGTAGCCATCTTTGCTCACAGGCAAAGAGCCCAGGGGCGCAGGGCTTGCTACTCGAGTGCTTGGTGGCGAGGTACCCTCAGCTGGGGGTGGGGGCCCTCCACATGGGTGGGCCACCATAGGAGGGTGGGGGTGGGGGGAGGTGCTGGGGGGCAACTGGGGGCAACCAGGTACGGCACCATCATGCCAACCCCAGGATTGTGTGTACTTGTTCCGGGGGCAATCCTTGTCCCTGCCTGTCTGCCCCACACACCACCCATAACCGCCCATCGATGGCCGAGGCCTCTGGCGGTTGCTAATAGGGAATAGGGAACAGGGAATTGGCAGTTGTGGTTAAGTGAGCACTTCACACAACCCAAGTAGATTCCTGTGGGTAGGCGGGCCATGTACCATGTGGGATTCATTGCCCTGCACCTTAATCAGACCTTGATGCATGGACAATGTACCTGAACACTGCGGGAGGAAACACTACGCACATGCATCAGCCAAGATCCAAACATCCAGGGGATGGGACACAGCTCTGGGGACATGTCCACGGCCGGAGGGTGGGTAAGTGTTATGGGGAGGTGGGGGATGCCTGGAGAGATGGGCCAAGGGTTTGGAGGTTGGCCCGCATTGTGGAAAAAAGTGACAGAGGAATCATATTGGTTGTGCACAAGGGTGTTTATCGTGCTTAACAATTCCCCACTCTCCCAATGGTGTCGCCCTCCCACTTCATACTGACCACATACCTACCTCGATTGTGTCTTCCTCAGAGGTTTCTTCCGAAGTGTTCTCCCGTGAGGCTGGAGAGGGTGCCACCCAGAATGTGCCGGTGCCGTCAACTGGAGGACTTGTGGGAGAATGGACATGTGGTCAGTGGGAGGGATGGTTCAGTCAGTACGGCAATAACAACTCACATTTGACAGGACCTCTGGGTGGAATCCGATGGTTCCTCACCTCTGTGGTGTCCGTCAACCTTGACCTCCCCAGTCACCTCCAGGGCCTGTTCCTCGAAAGAGGTGAGGTATGTCCAGCAGTCCACCGCCAATCTGGGCCCTCTCCCTGCGAATGTGCAACAGCTTTTCCTGATGAGACACATGAAAATGAAATGAAAATCGCTTATTGTCACGAGTAGGCTTCAATTAAGTTACTGTGAAAAGCCCCTAGTCGCCACATTCCGGCGCCTGTCCAGGGAGGCTGGTACGGGAATCGAACCGTGCTGCTGGCCTGCTTGGTCTGCTTGAAAAGTCAGCGATTTAGCTCAGTGAGCTAAACCAGCCCCACCATATAACATTGTTAGGCACACATGTGGTTCACAGTGGTGGGAGGGTGGGGTGTGAAGGGAGGGTTGGGGTCGCATGGAGAGTAGAAGGGTGGATGCTCGCTTGGGAGCGGAAAGGTCTTGGCGGGGGTGGGGGGTGCGTTGGTGTCTACTCACTCGTGCTTCCTGGTGTAGGTTGTTGACCTTTTTCTGGCACTGGAGGCCAGTCCTCCTGGTCACACTCCCGGAGCTAACAGCCGCCCTGTGGCTGAACCTCCGGGACCCTTGGGGGAAGAAGACATCTCTCCTGGCCTCTACTGCGCGTAGGAGCTTCCACAGGTCTGCATCCCCGAATCTTGGGGTTGGTCTCCTGGGTAACATTGTTGGAAGCTGGCTAGGGCTGGCTGAGCAAGTGCAACTTAAGTGCTGCTCGACCTTGTTAGCGGGGGGCTGGCGGGCACGGTGCCGGCGAATCAGCTAGCGAGCCTTCATTTGCGGCAACAAGGCCTTGTTCAGTCGACCAATTAATATTGAATAGCGTTGCCGGCCTTGCCGGGCTCAGTGTCGGGAAGCTCGCGGCAATTCCCACTCGCAACAACACTTAGAAATCTTTCCAGGGAATCGCGCCCAAAGGATCACAGGATTTCTTTCTCTCAGAAGGTCTTGAGTCTCTGGAACTCTCTTCCTGGAAAGGCAATGGAAGCAGAATCGGAATATATTTAGAGCAGAGGTGGATAGGTTCTTGGTCAGCAAGTCGATGACAGGATATCAGAGGGTAGGCGGGATGCAGATCTGATGTTACTGTCAGGTCAGCTGTTATCTTATTAAATGGCAGAGCAGACCCGAGGGGCTGAATGGCCTCTTCCTGCTCCTTGCTCATATGCTCATATTCACCTGCTCCAGTCCCCTGGCCCTGAAAGTTTATTTCCTTAACGTGTTAGTTCAATTTCTTTTTGAAATCATCAATTGTCTTTGCTTCCATCCCTCTCGTGGGCATTGAACTGCAGGTCCTTACTACATGCTGTGTAAAAATAGCTCAAGCTCACATCTCACTGCGTATCTTTCTCAAAACTCTTAAATCTGGGCCCTTTATGTCATACTCCCGACAAACAGTTGTTGAAGGAAGAAACCGGAGTAAGCCTTTGTTTGGAATGGATTTATGCACAGAATCAAACATCAAAGATTTAGACCTTCTTTCTCCACTCTACTCGAATGTCAGTAAGTCTATAGGACACTAATAGGACATAACGTCCTGGTTCTCCAGTGTTTCATTTAGGGGATACCCCAATGTACACTGAGGATTGCCTCTAGGAGGTTCCCACGTAAGTGTTTACCTAGCAATTTCCCAAAAGTTCTCCCTTCCTCTGGACAACTGCGTTGAGCTGGGAACCATCCAACAGAAGAGACTCAAATCGTCAACTCCGGATGGTTCTACTAGTTTTACCCTGATAGATACTCTGAGTGAGTTAGAGGAAGAAAATCACGTCTAACTTCAGAGTAACTATTTAAAAAGCCCAGACCCAGCCGCACACGGGACACAACTCCCCAGGGGACCCACCATATTACCTCCACCCCCCCCCCCCCCCCCCCCCCAGCCCTCCTACCCTCTCCAGCCAACCTCCTGGACTGATGCGGCTGCTCCCAGATGGACCCTCATGCTCCTGGACAGATCCCCCCCCACCCGACTACCCCCCTCCCAGACTGCTCCATTCCCCTTCCCCCTCCTGGACTGACCCCTCCCCTTCTCCCAGACTGACTCCCTCGTTTCCCCACCTGGACTGACCCCCCTTCTCCTGGACTAACCCCCCCTCCCAGACTGTGAGGGGTTTCCAGGGTGGAAGGCGTAGTGATCACAAAGACACACAAAGCTGTTTTGAAGAAATAAACTAGTTTTATTAACACTACTAAATTTGAGTTTGACACTTATTCTAAATAGCAGACATACATGTAAGAATTAAATTACACTCACTAACACTATCTCTATTTACTAACTTTAACTATTATATCTTAACTAGCTCTGCGATACACTATGAATCTTGTCTTCTTCAGCTCCAATCTAATCTCCTCCTCTAGCCCCAAGAGCCAGTGCACTTTATAGTATTGTCCCTTAGCTCTGCCTAGTGGCGAGGCTTAACATAACATTAACTCTTCACATGCTGTCCACTTGTATAATGTCACACCTCCCCCTCCTGGACTGACCCCCCTTCTCCCGGACTGACCCGCCTCCTCCCGGACTGATCCCCCCTTCTCCCGGACTGACCCCCCTTCTCCCGGACTGACCCGCCTTCTTCCAGACTAATCCCCCCTCCAGACTGACTCATCCTCCTCCTAGACTGACCCCCTCTCTACCGGCCTGACCTGCCTTCCCGACTGCCCTGCCCCTCCCAGACCAAACCCACCCCCTCCCCTCCCCTCTCCTGTGTTCCTCCGATTGACTAAACTTTATAGCTTACCTGCCCCATTTAGATTGTCTCTTTAAACCTCCCCTTTACACAGCAGTTACTGCTGTAAAAAGGGGGAGTGACTTAACTCTCAGCATCCTAGTTACTCCACTGCTCCTGTCTCACCCAGTCTGAGTGAGGAAGGGTGGTCGAGACTGGGGCTTCGGATTCCCAGCAAAGATAAGTCCAGCGAGAGTGGCAATTTGACGGAGATTGCCACTCTGAGGAAATTACCCGCTATTGTTATGTGCAAATGATTTAAAAAAACTAATGATTAAATAACCAAATTAGTATCCCCTTAAAGGGGCACTGTAACAAAAAGACAAGACTTAAAAGGAATCAAGTGTGTCTTTATAATCTCAGTAATCATCCAATCACTGTCCCTACCTACATGTACTTAACCTCAATTAATACAATTAATACCTTCTGATGCAGGCTGCCCAAGGCCTGGATCAGCTTGTAACTCAGGCATGGTACTGAGCAGCCCCAGGCCAGCTGAGGCCTCACTGGTCCCCATCCCACCACCATTTACTCAGGACACTGAGCGCCTCACTTTGCTTCCTGCTCCACAACACTGCGATCCTTTTCAATAATACAGCTGTCCGTTCCGGTGCCAACCCCCAGGATGATGGAGATGGGCATGGCTGGTCCCTTGGTGAGTGATTGTCTTTGGGTGCCTGATGCGACCATCAATTCACGCGAAACAGAGAGTAGATGTAAACTGTGGCTTTGATCTACTAGAACAGTGCCTGCCTGCGACTGCTCTGTTACTGAGAGCCGCCGACAGGGCTACTGCTCTTTATACCTCCCCTCAAGGGGCGGAGCCCACAAAGGGCACCAACATGATACATTCCATGTAATATCGTACAATGGTCCATAGGTGGAGCTCACATGGGCAACAGCGTGATACAGTGAAATACATGGTGAATGGCTAATACAATACGTTCACCACAGTACCCCTTGTAGACAACTGGATTCTGCTTGCTCTGTCGATAGGAGATTATCGGGGTACAATTGCTTTTTTGGCCGCAGCACAAAAAGGGAACCCAGTGAATAAACTGTTTACATGAATCATCTGTACTGATTTCAATTGGTTGTGCTGTAGAACCTGTTTCATTTTGCTCAGAGCCCATTTTGAACGACTGGCAGAGACCAATTTTACCAACAGTGAGTACATGAAGCACACTGACCCATTTGTGTATGTTAGTAGTTAGGGTCTGGTACATGCAGGGTTAATGTGGGATTAAGTACACTACATCCCTCACAGCGATGGAAGAAGGCACATGACCCAGGACTAGGGTCAGTCCAGAGATGTGTAAAGACCCAGGATGGAATCTGCTCCATACCTGTATCCTCTACTGTATATAGTTATGAGTTGTTAATAAAGACTTGAGGTTGATATACTGAAGCCACCTCCTGGTGTCCAAAGCAGGGTTCTTCATGTATTCTCGTCTCAATACATACACCATTCTGTGCTTCTGCATAATCAACTTATTGTGGACATGTGATAAAGTGTATCAAAGAAATAATATATCATGAATATGATTTACGCCAGTTGTTTTGAACACCAACCCAAAGTTCCAATGCCTTCCAGAATATCCTTCCCAAATAACTCAACACTTGCTTCTTCATGTTGTGATGTGTGGCTTGTCATGTGAGAGAACGTTTAAGAAATGGATGTTTAAGAAATATAACTTTAAGAAATGGGCAGTTTGTGCCCAGTGACCCAGTGTTCCTTCGAAATTTTACTGGTGGTGCCCAGTGGGTCCCTGGCACTATTGTTCGCCGAACAGGTCCTATCTCTTACAAGGTGCAAGCCCAGGTCGTCTCCAGCGCAAGCTACAGAGACCAGAGACAGTGAAGAGTATTCCTCACAATCTTCCATTGGTGCTGCACTCAAAGCAAACGTTGCAGAACCGCGTGGAGCTAGAGACGCCGAGATGACGGAGGCAGCGGACTCTGACTCCGAGATGGACACACAGGACGCCTCAGAAGGGGAGTCCTCAGACCCACGAGCCCACAACCGTTACGCCGTTTATCACAGACGTGCCGTTCTCCATCTCGTTACACGCCGCCCGATCCAGTGCCTCATGCCAATGGTGTCCGGCTTGCGGCAAAACGAGTCCGACGCCCTCCTTCGTCAGGGTCATCGGTGGATTCCTTGGACTTTGGTGGGGGGAGGGATGTTGTAACCTGCCTGCTTACCACTGGCTGGGGAATAATGACAATCCCACAATCCTTGGGGAGTATGAGCTTCCCCAATGAGGGGGGCGGAGAAATCATTAGCAGATACCCTGCATAAATAGAGCTGGCCAGTTTGGAACCAGCTAGAGAAGAGTGAGCAGCAAGGGAGTTACTGCTGCTGTTGGATGTGTATACATATATATATATGTTATTATAAATAAATATATTTCTTTCTATCCTTCAACTCATGCTGGATCCTTCGTGGCCCTCACAAAAATTGGGTTTTAAGATGTCCCATTGAAAAAGACATGATAGAGGTAGGGCACAGAACTCAAAGTGAGACATGATGTCCATGGTAGTCAATGGAACGGATGTTTCTCCAGAACAAAGAGGCCTCATTTCAGTAAAGTGGAGTTCAAAGGGCAAAGTGAACTTCCTCTGAGGCAGGATAGCTATTAAGATTGAATGACCTGGGTAATAGCCAGAATAAAAAACTTTAAGTGACTCTAGGCAGATTGCTAGGAATTGATTGTGTGGCTATGTATTGCATATTTGCCTCATCCTTCATATTATATCGTAACATTATTAGCATGGAGGAAAAAGAAAAGAAATGATAAAATTTTGAATAGGTCACATTGTTTAGGGCGTAATGTTACGCTTGCTACAAGTTATGTTAACTTGACCATTGGTCATGGCTGGTCTGTACCTCAATTCCATTCACCTGTTTTTTATTCTGTATTCCTTAATACCTCCCCCAAAAACAATCAATTTCAGTTGACCCAACATTCTTTTGCAGCAGAGAGTTCCAGATTACTAACTCTACAAGGGAATAAAATCTGAGTTTCGGCAAACTGTCTTCATAAAGCCCTGATATCATCCTGGTGTGTCTGCACAGTATCCCCTCTAAGGTCAACATATCCTTCCTGAGGTGCAGGAAGGATGTGTTGAAGTGCCCCAAGACTGACACTATACCCCGATGGGGTTTGACCAAGGCTCTGTGCAACCGTTACAATATGCTTCCTCCTTTTTATGTTCCAACTTGCTTCAAATAATCCAGATTGCTTCTCTGCCTTCCGCAGGCAAAATAAAGTGCACAGATCATTCAAACTCTCACTACTGTTTCCCATTCACCAAACTGCAGAAATTAGTGCCACAAAGTAGGTAGCACAAAGTATGGAAATGATTTAATGAATGAACGGAGACAGAAATAATCAATGCAAATCTGCTTCCACGGATCATT
Organism: Scyliorhinus canicula; assembly: GCF_902713615.1. NCBI lineage: Eukaryota > Metazoa > Chordata > Chondrichthyes > Carcharhiniformes > Scyliorhinidae > Scyliorhinus > Scyliorhinus canicula. Next base: position 68,904,466 of record NC_052158.1, on the reverse strand, counting down.
AAAGATTGCCATCTAACTCTGGGACCTAAATGCAGACCAGGCAGATGCAATGCAGGCCTGTCCATGTTTTATGGGTTTCACATGCAATGCGTTTGGACAGTTAATACCGTAATACCTAGTGACCATGCAATTGTTCACATATTAGCACAGAGGGTGACTCCTGTCTGGAGGAGTTGATTTTGGTCCCTTTTACCTGCATTTCAGGGAATTTTGGCAGGAAGGTTGTATGGAGAGTGGACGGGGATCAGTTCTCCCCGGATGGACATTTCTACGGGGTATCAAACTCGACAGAAGACAGTGTGAGCCCTGGCTAAAGACTTGGAGGAGACTCGTGGCGCAGCATCGGTTCGGAAAATGGCGGAGGGGGAAGTCTCTTCATTGATTGGAAAGTTGCCAATGAGCATCATTAAGATCGAAGTTCGGCAGCAGCAGTACATGTCTCGCAGAGTATTCGTCGACTGAGCGTAATTCTCTTTGAGCAGTTCCATGGCCCGGGCGTAGGTAGGCGCGTCCTGAATCAGCGGGAACACGCTGGAGCTCAACCTTGAGTATAGGAGTTGTTCCTTCTGAGCCCCCGATGGTGTAGGGTCCACTGAGGTGATGTAGGCCTCGAAAACAGCCAGCCAGTGGTTAAAGTCTTTCCTGGCGTGCGGCGACTGCGGATCCAGCTGCAGGCGATCAGGCTTAATTCTGATGTCTATGATGTTGGAAAATCTCACTGTAATAAATGGTGGCGCTAACAATTGCACACCAAAGAATCGATACGGTACAAGAGAGGCTTTATTAGTGAGATGCTATTCCTTCGGCTGCAGCTGTAGAATGGCATCTCAGGGAAACTTATGAATATTTATACTGCTCCCTGTGGGCGGAGCTAGCCGGCAGGGGCTTACCAGAAAACCTGTAATACAGGTACTGCCATACATCCCCTAATGCAAGCACATACATATATACAATGGTAGATCACCACACTCGGGTGTTCGAGTCAAGCACAGAGGCCGGGGTGGGGGTTGGATTCAAGGCTTTGGCAGAGAAAGAGTTCTGCGGGAAGGTGGCAGAGGCAATTCAGAATTATGTTATGCTCAATCAGAATGGGGAGGTATTGACAGCCATATTCTGGGAGGCTTGGAAAGCGCTGGTCTGGAGGGAAATTATCTCGTTCAAGGCCCATAAGGATAGGATGGGGAGGAAGGCAAAGCGGTGATTATTGGACGAGATAGTTGAGGTGGATCGGAGGTATTCTGTGGTCCTCACAAAGGTGTTGTTTACGGGAAGAAAGAGGCTTCAGGGCCAGTTTGACTGGTTGACGATGGGACATCTGCAGGGGGCAGGAGGAGGGGTGCAGTATGTGTATGGGGAGAAGGCAAGCCATATGTTGGCCCACCAGCTTGGGGGGGGGGGGGGGGGTGGAAGGAGAAGGAGGAGGCTGGTATGGGTCAGCTCCTAGACGGGCTGTACTTCCTGGAGGTGGAGGAGGGGAAGAAGCAGGCGCCGTGGGAATCATTAGGGATGAAGGGATGCCGCCGGACAAGGTGCGGGGGCTGGATGGCTTCCCGGTGGAATTTTATAAGTAGTTTGCGGCAGAGTTGCCCCCCCCCCCATCTTCTGGGTATGTTCAATGAAGTGGTGGAGAAGGGGGAGCTGCCGGCTACGATGGCACAGGTGTCGATTTCGCTGATCCCAATAAAGGGGAAGGATCAGCTGGTGTGCGGGTCCTACAGGCCCGTCTCACTGCTGAACACGGATGCGAAAGTCGTGGTGAAGTCGTACCGGAGATGGTCTCGGAGGACCAAATAGGATTTTTGAAGGGGAGTCAGCTTTCTAGTAATGTTATTAGGTTGCTAAATGTAATTATGACCCTGTCAGGGGGAGGGGTGGTGAGGGGTGCGGGGGTGGGGTTGTGGCGAAAGTCGAGTGCCAGAGGTGATTGTTTCAATGGACGCAGAGAAGGCCTTTCATCAGTGCAGGTAATTGTTCAAAATCCTGGGGAGACTTGGGCCAAGGTTTGGGGCGTGGGTTCGGTTGTTTTAAGTGACCCTCATGGCAAGTGTGAATTAGACAAACCCAGGGTATTTTGGGCTGCATAGGGGAATGGGGAAAGGGTGTTCCCTGTGCCTGCTGCTGTTCATGCTGGTGACTGAGGCCTTGGTAAAGATAAACATAGTGCCAAGGTTCCTGTTTATTTTTCAGTTCCTTGCGATTTTCCTCCCCAAGGCCTTTTTTCGGAAGGTAGACATTAATTTTGGAGTTTGAGTGGGCAGGGAGGAGACCGAGGGTTAGTTGGACTCCATTGCAAAGGCAAAGGTGGCACACCCGGATTTGCTGAAATACTTTTGGGCAGCAAATGTGGAAAAGGTAAGACAATGGTGGGGGGAATGAGGAGGGGGAGAAGGGAGTGTTAGTGGTGGATGGGATCCTGCTGCAGTTTGCCCTGAGGGAGTACACAAGACGTCCGGTGGTGGAGTCATTCCTAAAAATTTGGAGCCAGTTGAGGAGGCACTTTGAACTGGGACACATTTCACAGAGAGGCCATTTCACCCATCAAGTCCAAGCTGGCACCCCATGGAACAATCTAGTCCCACTCTCCCACCCGGTCCCCATAACCACGCAAGATTATCCCCTTTAAATGCCCATTGCACTTTTATGCAATTTGTACTCTGCGGACGGGATCTACCAGCTGCGTTACACCTGAATGGGAGCATGACGCGGCCGGTAGATGCCAGGAGAGGCCTTGCATACGCTTCTCGGCAGACAGTCTGCCTCGGAGATTTACCCAGATCTCACGAGGCATCGCAATCGGGATCCCGACTACAATGGGTAGGTTTAAAAGCTGCTTAGGTGGGCTCACTCGGGATCTAGCGGGATCCTGGCCTCTGGTGGACTCCCAGGGAGTCCTCAGCTGGGCCCCATTCACTGCTGGTCCACACAAATGTGCCCCCGGGGAGGGGGGGGGGGTCTCGTGGTAATTAGAGGCCCCTGGACGGTCAAGGGCAGGGACAAGGTGGCCCCCTTGGCCCTCCCCTTTGAACGTGAGCAACTTGGCACTGTCACCTTGGCACTGCCAAGGTGTCTGGGTGGCACTGAAAAGCTGGCAGGAGCACTGCCAGGGTGCCACGGTGGCAGTGTCAGGGTGCCTGGGTGGCACATCCAAATGTGAGGGCCTGAGGGGGACGATGCACATGAAAGGAAGGTGGGGGGGGGGGATACAGGGCAGTTATTAAGAGACCTCTGGAAGGTTGGAGGGGGGAAGGCTCGGGGTTCTGAAAAAGGGGGGGCCATCAGCAACCCCAATCCCTTCTTGGGGGTGTGTGAGGGCCCTCAAGCTCACTTAAAGATCGGGGCACCCTTTCAAAATGGTGGCAAGATCTCTGAGGATCCGGCCTGGCCAGTGAGTTCAGCTACCCAGTGATGACAATAATGTGTGGGCTAGCCTGGTGAGAAACTCCCCAAGGCCCACAAAAGTGACTAAGTGTGGTTAGATAGCACTGGGGAACTCACTGATAGAGCCGGGGACAAAATCCCAGCAAAACCTGCCACAAATGACACCTAGGGCCGATCTAACCAAATGGGAACAGAGTCCCAGAGTGAGCGTGTTTAACAACGTGCTTCCCAGGCGCACGCAGTGCTGAGAAACACCCGCTATCTAACATCCTCAGCAGGGAACACACACCCCAGGCCGTACTCAGCCGCGTTTTCTTGCTCGAACTCCTCCATGCAGGGAGACGTCGGGGCGCCAATTTTAAATGGCGTCTGGATCCCTTGAGCACCTGACGCGATCAGCGAGTCCCCTCACCTCCCAAACCCCAACTCACTTGAAGGGGGTCCCGGGTGAAAATACCACCTTGGCATAGCCAGCATGCCAGGCTGGCAGTGCCACCTGGGAACCTTGGCTGTGCCAGGATGGCACCCAGGTGGCAAAGCCTGGGTGCCAGGGTGCCACCCTGACCAGAGGGCAAGCACTTGGGGGCCTCTATTCTCCTGGGAGACCTCCATGAGCGACGTTCTATCTGTTCCACATTTGTGGAGACCAGCACTGAATGGCACTCGCCCAATGTTTCCAAGGTGAAGGGAATAGATCCCAATGCCTTGGTTAACTCCAGGAACTGCATATCAGAGTGATATTTGTCGTCCCGCTCTAATATGCAGATTTGCCAAAAAGTGATCCCGCCCTCAATGGACAGGCTTCACATCATGACGTGTCGCAAGATCGCATTAGATCTTGCAAGACGTAGCGAGCTGGGTAGATCCCGAGAGTTGGGTCTCCCGTCATTTACTGGCCATGTGCACCGTGTGCACTGCTTTTCGGGTGCAGCTTGGCCAGTACATCATGCCCCTAGAAACTTTTCCGTCAGATCGCGCCCGATATCTAACTGTGTTGTATTTGATCTGAGAATACTTCTGGAACAGTACAGCGTCAGCTTTACTCGGCCTTGAACACATGCTGTACTTTTTTTAAACCCATGCCGTACCTACTATGACAGCGCTTATTGGGCAGGGTAGAGGGATCTTTACTCTATATCAAATCCTTTTTGTATCTGCCCTGGGAGTTTTTGATGTGGCAATGTAAAAGAGATTACTCTGTGTTTAGCATTGCTGTTGGAATGTTTGTTGGCACAGTATGGAGGAAGCTTTACTCAACACTTAACTCACCCGATTCGAGACTCGGTGGCTTGATTTGTAGCTTCTCCTCACTTCATTGCTGTGACTAAGTTCTGTCTGAGATACTGGTGGTCTTGACGTTCTTGGAGGCTCCGGCATTGCACTGAGGCCTCACATAATAAGAATAGCTAGCATGTCCATGGTTAGAAGTTCCTATGACTGACTTCCACTGGGATCCATTGCCTACTCTGTTTGTCACAGTTGCTTCATTGGATCTCATCGTCCTGCCATCATACAGCTTGGCACTGTTGTTGGTTTTGTGAACTCCTGGTGAGAGGCAGCATAATTGATTGATATTTATTGTCACATGTACCGGAGTACAGTGGAAAGTATTTTTCAGCAGTGGTTAGCAACATTGCTTCACAGCTCCAGGGTCCCAGGTTCGATTCCCGGCTTGGGGCACTGTCAGGGAGGTGTCTGCACATTCTTCCCGTGTTGGCGTGGGTTTCCTCCAGATGCTCCAGTTTCCTCCCACAGTCCAAAGATGTGCAGGTTAAGTGGATTGGCCATGATCAATTGCCCTTAGTGTCCAAAAAAGGATAAATGGGGTTACTGGGTTACAGGGATAAGGTGGAGGTGTGGGCTTAAGTGGGGTGCTCTTTCCAAGGGCCAGTGCAGACTCAATGGGCTGAATGGCCTCCTTCTGCATTGTAAATTCTACCATTCTTTGATACATTGACAAATGGTACATCAGCAAATCGTGATTGGAGAGCAGCATAGGGTGTCGTGAATAGTGTTCTTACAGGGAACAGATCAGTCCGAGGGAGAGTCGTTGAGGAGTCTAGTAGCTGTGGGGAAGAATGTCTGCATGTGCGGGTCTTCAGACTTCTGTATCTGCTGGCTGATGGAAGGGTCTGGAAGAGGGCAAAGCCTGTGTGGCAGGGGTCTCTGCCAATGCTGTCTGCCTTCCTGAGGCAGTGGGAGGTGTACACAGAATCAATGGGAGGGTGGCAAGCATGTGTGATGCGTTGGGCTGAGTACACCACACTCTGCAGTTTCTTGCGATCTTGGGCTGAGCAGTTGCCATACCAAGCTGTGATGCAGCCGGATAGGATGCTCTCTATGGCACATCTGTAGAAGTTTGTGAGAGTTGAGCACCTTGCAATTCAACCCATGAACTGTCTGCAGCCAAAGGGATCAAAGGCAACAAGTGTCATTGTCCTCGCGAGAGGTAGAAAACCAAAAAATAGAAATTGTTTCACTGAAAATCATTGCTATCTGTTTGTGGATGACCTTGATCATCAAGCACTTTGCGAGGGGAAGGTCATCCTTAGGGCAGGAACTAACCCCACATGATTTGAGGAGTCAAATCACACACTCTCGATCTGCAGACTCATGGTGTTTGACGTCACCCAAGCCCTGCTTTGACTCTAACACAAATTGCTCGCCCGGTATAGAGCGCTGCTTTCTTATTTTACCCACGCGAGATCTGCACATTACATTCAATTCCTTTTTACACTAAAGAAACACGAATGAGATGAGAAGTGTTTATTATTATCGTTCAGTGGACTAACTAAACTCCACGAAAGAAAAACATGTTGGGGGCAGTACTGGGGGGGGGGGGGGGGGGGGGGGGATGGATAAAAAAATGAGAAAGTGCAGCTCTTCCTGTTATGCATGCGTGTTGGTCTGTGATAAGGAGCGAGTCATGAGCAGGAAATCCGTCAAAGGGCAACATTACAACCGACTTCGAAACCTCAGAACGCTGATACAGTCAGCGGAGAGTGGAGCAATCAGGCAGTAGCATGCGAAATGGCAGACGTGGTGGAGAACAGCACCGACCAGTCCTCGAGCAGCCAGACTGGGACACACTCCTGGGACGTCGAGGGGCTGACGGAGGGTTCGTCCGATGGGAGGATGACCTTTGACGATACTGGCTTCTCTTCCGTCCTCCAGGGTGGCCTGGAGGGCCTCCGGCTGGAGAGGTCCCTGACAGATGTGGTGCTGTGTGTGGAAGACAGGGAGTTCTCCTGCCATCGGGTGGTCCTGGCAGCTGCTAGCAGTTACTTCAGGTAGGCCAAAAGAGAGCCGGCTGAATCCTCTGTTCCTGCGTCTTAAGTGCTGACGCCAATGGCGGATCTGTGGTGTTTCACGATGGAAAATCGGCGTCATATCCGCACCAATTCCGCTACCGGTGAGGGGCTAGCACCGGCGCCGCCTGAAACACCCGCGGAACGCGCTAAAATGGTGGGAGGATCACCGGGTCCTTTCTGAACATGCGCAGGGCTGCAAGCTGCGGGTACGCTATACCCCCCACACACGCACCGATTGCCCCCGTCAAGTTGGCTCTGGCTATGCTGGACTGCATGGCCATCCAGCCCGACCCCACAGGCCACCTCCTATCGATCCCCCACTACTCCCCCTAGCCCTGGCAGAAACCCCCCCCCCCGGCCAGCATCACGGCTCTCAGCGGAGTATGGCGCTGCTGGACACTGTCTGTATGCCCTCTCTCCCTCTCTGCAGCTGCCAAGCCAGGTTCACAACCGCTGAGACTAAACGTGGCCTGCGCCGCCGGGAACTCGGCCTATCGGAGGCAGCTTGATATTCAAACGCGGTTGTGACTGTGCGTGGCGTGCGTCTCGATAACGTTGAGGTGGCGGAGAATCACGACCCGGCGTCAAATTGGCACCTGCCACAATTTCGGCGTCGGGAGCCATTCTTCGCCCGATTGCCGTTCCCGATTTTGGAATAGGACAACAGAGAATCCCGGCCAGCATCTTTCCTTTGTTAACATGCTGGAAACCTTCGATATTTCCTGCGTCCAGCTTTTGGTAACCGTGCCTTCAGCTGTCTCGGCCCTAAATTGCTCCCTAGACCCCTTTTGACTCTCCACCTTTCTCCTTTGGGAGGCTCCTTTAGACGTCTTTCGCTAAGCCCTTGGGAACTTGCCATAATATCTCCTTCTGTGGCTCAGTGTTAAATTTGTGTTTGATAATCATCCTGCAAATAGCCTTGGGGATGTTTGAACTCGGTTGGAGGCACTAGATAAATTCAAGTTGCTGATATTCAGTTGAGTTGAGCTGTTCTGCAGGTGTTCCCGAGCAGTCCCTTCTTTGAGCTGGAGTCTGCTGACTGAAGATAAACAAATATTCAATAACAATCCCCCAGATCCTCACTGTTGTGTGGCCAACTCCTTTATTCAATGAAATTCTGTACCCATCCTTCCGTTCACTGTTCTGATGCTGGTAAATAAGGATTGCGTCAGCTAGTTGTTCCTGATGTCTCAATGTGGTTTCCTCTTGCTGGCTGTAACTATTATGGCAGAACATTGGGGAGAAGCGAGGAGTGAGATTTATGAGCAAACACGGTCAATCTCCTGGCTCTAGAACAGGCAACCCCAAGTGGAAAATCTTCAGGCTACTAAGAAAATAAACCTATTTTATTTTTCTTTCACTTGTTTGTTGGCTTTCATTTATCAGCTGTGGAAATATTTGAAATGTGAAGCGGTTGGGTCATAGGGTGACTGGGAAGTGGGAGATGTGATGAAACCTCCAGTAATACGGCCAAGTAAAGCTGGCAACCCAAAGTGCGAGGCGTACCACATACCCGTGTAAATGTGCAAAGGAGTGTGGCATGTGAAGTATGTCAAAATAAATGTGTTTCACTGCAGACTACAGGCTCACGTTTTTCCATCAGATGTATTATGTTCTGCCTTAGTTTTAAATTGATAAAGAAAGAAACTATATAAAAACTTCTGTATCACCTGAGCTTTCAGAAGCACGTGATAGCTGAGTGACTTTCTAAATAGTCAGTGTTGGTCGGTAAGAAAATGAAGCAGCCAATTCACGTGCAGGAAGGCAGCGATGAGAGATAATGTCCTCTTCTCTCACTTTCACGAGAGTAATTTTGATTTTACGAGGTAGTGTGAAATGGACAATATTTATTCTGGCACCCGCTGTACATTTCTCCCAAATTTCATGTTCAGGAAGAGGTGAAAAACAGGGGACTGAAGTCAACAGTATTACACCAAAGTTGAACCGACCCTCTTGTCATGATATGCAGACATGCAGATAATGATATACAGACAGGCAGAGACAGGCAGCTAATGGACACAGAGAACAGGACATGACCAATGAGCAGGCAGGACACTCAGGGGTGGTATCTCACTATAAAAGGCACGAGGCGCTCACACTCTGCCTCTATCCACTGATGAACATTTACAGAGTGAGTCAGGGTGTATGTACAGTATCACACCTCCAGCACGTAGCTCAGAGCTCGTCTGGTTCAGTCAGACAGAGTAACCACACTTAGGTTAACAGAGAGTCAAAGAGAACTGTGCTAACTGTGCTAAAAGCAAATTACTGCGGATGCTGTAATCTGAAACGAAAGGGAAAATGCGGGAAAATATCAGCAAGTCTAGCAGCATCTTTAGGGAGAGAAAAGAGCTAAGTTTCGAGTCCGCTGACTCTTTGTCAAAGCTTTGACAAAGAGTCGTTGGACTCAAAACGTTAGCTCCTTTCCCTCCCTACAGATGCTGCCAGACTTGCTGAGATTTTCCAGCATTTTCCCTTTTGTTTGAGCTAACTGTGCTACTGGTTCAATAAATCAAATTGAACTAACTTCAAGGTCTGGAGTATCTTTTGGTTAAAGCTGCATCCAGTTGCAGCCTGTGTTATCCCAGAGTACATAACACGACACCTCTTAGATTTGATTGAGGGATTAACGTTGGCCAGGACACCAGGAAAGATAGAAACTCTGACAATGCAGCACTTTCCCTCAGTACTGCGCTTTGACACCAGGCATGGTTACATGCACAAGCCTGGATTGGGGGTCTGAAGAAGAATCATGTGACAAGAAACGTTCTGTGGGATTTTCCGGTCTCGTCCATTGCCGCCCCAAGTGAGAACGGAGAATTTGGCGTCCCAGCCAAAACTCTATTCACTTTCAGCGGGACTGGAGAATCCCAGCCGCAAGTGAGGTGGGAGAATCCTGGCCCTTAACTCTGGGTTCTGTCTCCACAGATGCTGCCAGACATGCTGAGTTTTTCCAGCATTTTCTGCTCTTGTTTCAGATTTCCAGCATCTGCAGTATTTTGCTTTTATTGAACCCATTATTGTCTGAGCTGGAGACACTAACTCTCTTTATACCTGCCACTCCCAGCAGACAGTTGTGGGGAGAGTGACAACTGGGCGAGTGATTTCCTGCGGGTAAACTGTTTGGGAGAGAGACTCCCCGTGGATCATTCTCTGGGGAAGAGTAACTGACGTATGGCACCAACTGGCTAGACCAAAAGTAACGGACCGGATCGATCTCGCCGTGAGGCTTGTGGAGTACGAGCTCTACCGCTGAGGGGTGTCATGAGAATGTCGCTTTGAGAAATGTTTGACTGCTCATGTTACTGCAGTGATGTCAGAGTGTGGGTGGAGCTGAGCTCTGGCTCTGCTTTTTAGTTTCACTTTGAGAAAAGCCTGGGTGTGTCTCTGTCTTTTTGGTTTCGTTTTCAGGGTTGGAGCTGAAGCCAGACAAAGCAGCTGCACTGCTGTTCTCTCTACCATGAAAAGACTATCTCTTGATCATTTGGTGAATTTAGAATTATAAATGTTTTCAGTAGCGACTTTAACCTGATGTGCTTCTGTTAAAGGTTACGTTGTTTGTAAGTCTTCTGGATGTTAAAAGGACAGCGTAAGCATTACTTAGTGTTGTATTCTTGGGGGTTGTATTTGAATTGATGGTTGCTGAGATGTTCACTGTATGTTTTAAAAGGTTAACTTGAGTTCATAGAATAAACATTGTTTTGCTTTAAAAAATTCTTTTTCATTTCTGCTGTACCACACCTGTAGAGTGGGCTGTGTGCTCCCCATACTACAATCTAGTAAACGTTGTGGGTCAGATGAACTCCATGATACACTTTGGGGTTCTCTAAACCCTGGCCCATAACAGGGGGCAAACGCACCGCAGCGGGGATTGTTAATTCTCCAAGATAAAAGCCAGCCCAAGCGGGACCTGGGATGGTTCCGGCTGGGACTTGGAGTGTTGCTTTTGTTGTATTTCCTCACTGTGAGTAAGAAATAAATTACTTTTGACTTATCTTTTAGGGGCTTCTCATCGACTACAATAATCTGTTTTAATGATATTGGCCAGGATATGAGAGAACTCCTCTGCTCCTTTTCCACTCAGGGTCTTGTATGCCTAGCCAAGAAGCTTATCGCCTCATTTAAGAGACAGCAACTCCGACAGTGCTGCGCTGAAGTGCCAGCCCAGGCGACGCGCTCAAGTCTCTGGAGTGCTTGAGCCTACAACCTTTAGACATATAGGCAAGGGAGTCACCTCAGGATCATGGCTTACACCTAAGCTCATAAGAAATAGGAGCAGGAGTAGGCCACTTGGCCTCGCAAGCCGCTCCACCATGCCATAATATAATCGCTGATCCGATGGTGACCATAACTTCATCCTGCCTGTCCCCCCTAACCCTTGACCATCTTGTCAATCAGAAATGTGCCCAACTCTGCCTTTAATCCATTCAACGACTCAGCCTCCACTGCTCTCCGTGGAGGAGAATCCCAAACACTAACGATCCTCTGAGAAAATAAATTACTCATCATCTCCCTGTTAAATGGGAGACACCTTCTGGGGAATTATTTGTCGGCGGGATTCTCCGCTCCACCTGCAGTGCACCCACACCCGGGGGGGGGGTTCCCGATGGCGTGGAGTGGCCACAATGGGACGATCCCGCTGCCAGCGAGGGCCCGCAGCGCAGGAAAACGTGGCCGGCAGATTGAAGAATCGTCTTTTATTTTTAAACGGTGCCTCCTAGTTCGAGAATCCCCCATGAGAGGAAATATCGGCCAGGATGTTCCTGTCCCGCCGTAGCCGGACCCGCAGGCCAGCCGAAAGTTATTGACTTTATCAGCAGGCTCACGTTTTGTGATTCAGGTACACGTGCACCCAGATGCCTCTGCACTACAGCTTTTTACAGCCATTTTTAAAATTCTTTCATGGGATGTGGGCTTCGCTGGCTGGGCCAGCATTTATTGCCAATCTCTAATTGCCCTTGAGAGGGTGGTAGTGAGCTGCATTCCACATGGAGTGGGTACTCTCACATTGCTGTTATGGAGGGAACGGCGATATATTTCCAAGTCGGGATTGTGTTTGTGTCTTGGAGGGGAAGTGATGGCATTCATGTGTGTCTGCTGCCCTTGTCTTTCTTTTAAAAAAAATGTTTTTATTGGCTTTTTGTCATTTTACATCCGTGCGTACGGAACACAATATGAAGAGCATGGTCATTCCGATAGCAGATACAGCACATCACAATAATCCAATCCTAATCTACCATGCATATTTACAAGCCTCTATCTGGAGGTGAGTGGTGGCGGGGTGGGGGAGGTTCTGCCCAGGCACCTTTTGATTCAGCTTTTGGGTCCTTCCTTTGCGGCTACGTTTTCGACCTTCCGCTGTCTGCCTGGTTGGTTACCGCCCCCCTCCCTTTTCCCCTTCCTTCCCCCTTTTCATTCCCTTTCCAGATTCGTCGGGTTCCATTTGTAGATCCATGTCCAGTCGTGTGCAATTTGGTTCACCATGTAATGGAATTTGTTTTGGGCCTGTTTGAGCAGCAGTCCCTGCAGCTCTGGTGAAAGTGAGCAAAACAGCCCCAACTGAGATAGTCCCCACAGTAAATGAAAGACCACAAAAGATGGAGGGTGACACCAGGCCGCCGTTCTTGGTTGTGGACGAACAAACATTCAAATATCTTTGAGAAGGAGTTCAGTCTTTGAGCCTATGTAGCACAATGGCCAAGTTTGCAACATATACAGGGGAAACCCTGAAAATATTGGGGACCACCATGGCACCAGTATCATATCAGCAGCACGGTAGCACAGTTGCTTCACAGCTCCAGGGTCCCAGGTTCGATTCCCGGCTTGGAGTCTGCATGTTCATAGAATTTACAGTGCAGAAGGAGGCAATTCGGCCCATTGAGTCTGCACCGGCCTTTGGAAAGCGCACTCCACTCAAGCACACACTTCCTTCTCCCCATCCCAGTAACCCCAATTAACCTTTGTTTTGGACACTAAGGGCAATTTAGCATGGCCAATCCACCTAAACTGCACGTCTTTGGACTGTGGGAGGAAACCGGAGCACCCGGAGGAAACCCACACGAGGAGAACGTGCAGACTCCACACAGACAATGACCCAAGCCAGGAATTGAACTTGGGACCCTGGAGGGGGCATGAATGCCTCACTGTATGAGCAGCGGACAGCCAAGCTGATCGAAGAGGACTGTGACCCTGCATGTGCCAATGGCAAGGTCAACCTGCCCCTCCAGGGAGAAAGTGTGTTTAAGCATTGCAAATGGGAACCTGAGTAACGTGTGTAATGTGTGTTATTGAGGGACTTAAGGGGGGAGGGATGTGGTAGCAAGGTCTCTTTAAGGGGCAAGCCTTCGCAGTACATATGGCCGGTGTAACTGACCAGTCAGACACCGACTAGCGAAGGCCCAGTAGGGAACTACTGGAGCTGTACATAATAATAATCTTTATTAGTGCTACAAGTAGGCTTACATTAACACTGTAATGACGACTTCCGGTTGCGGCTATGCCTGGGTAGGTCGCACGTTCGGCAGCTCCCGCCGAGAACGGACTTTTGGGCCCTTTTAAGGAGCCCCAGCGGCATTTGGTCGACGATTCCCGGTGTGGGAAGGTAGCTGTGAGGTTCCCCCAGAACTGTATGGAGTGGACCAGGAGCGGCGCGGTCAAAAAAGGGGCATTAGAGAAGAGGGGAGAACGGGCGTGAAAAAGCAAGATGGCGGCGGGCGGAGACCAGGCAGCGTGGGCTCAATGATCGTGGGAGCAGCAAGTGTTTCTACGAAGCTGCTTTGCGGAATTGAAGGCAGAGATGTTGGCCCCTATGAAGGCGCCGATTGAAAGGCTGGTAGAGACCCAGAGGATGCAGGGGACAGCTATTGAAGAGGTGCAGCAGAAGGCCTCTGATAATGAGGACAAAATCCTCGGCCTGGCGGTGAAAGTGGAGTCGCACGAGGCGCTCCATAAAAAGTGGCAGGAGAAATTTGAGGATCTGGAGAACAGGTCGAGAAGGAAGAATTTGCGGATTCTGGGTCTCCCTGAAGGTGTGGAGGGGTCGGATGCTGGGGCGTATGTAGCTACGATGCTGAGCACGCTGATGGGCGCGGGAGCCTTCCCGAGGCCCTTGGAGCTGGATGGGGCACACAGAGTCCTGGCGAGGAGACCGAGGGCGAATGAGCTGCCGAGGGCTGTGGTGGTGAGGTTTCACCGTTACACCGACAGGGAGTGCGTCTTGAGATGGGCGAAGGAGGAGCGGAGCAACAGGTGGGAGAATGCTGAAATTCGCATTTACCAGGACTGGAGCGTAGAGCTGGCCAAGAAGAGGGCAGGATTCAATCGGGCCAAGGCGGTTCTCCACGGAAAGGGGGTGAAGTTTGACCTGTTGCAGCCCGCGAGATTGTGGGTCACATATCAGGACCGTCACCACTATTCTGATACGCCGGACGAGGCGTGGACCTTTATCAAAAATGAGAAGCTGGACTCAAATTAGTGGTCTGGCGCATGTTTTGGGGAATGTTGTGGAGTGGGAGAGGGTGATATTTGTGCTTTCTTTGTGTGTTTGTGCTGGTTTGGGAGGGGTTGTTCCTCGCATTCGGTGGGGGGAGAAGGGGCCGGGGACCCTGGGCCTCCGGGGATTGGGGTGAGGTTGGAGGAGAATGGAGCTGCGCCATAGAGGGCGGGGTCGGCCAAGACAGGGAGCGCGGGTTTTCTTTTCCCGTGGAGAGGGGGCGGGGCCGGATGCGGGGGGGGGGGGGGTGTGGTATTGGACTGGAGTCTACATTGGTTTGCAGGGGGTGTGGAGGGGGGACTTGGGCTTTAGGGGGGAATTCTGCGGGGATCGGTGGCAGAGGCGGGAGCGGCCGGGGTCAGCAGGAGTCAGCTGACTTACGGGAGTGCAATGGGGGGAGCAGGGGGGTTAAGCAAATGCCTGGCCGGGGGAGGGGGGGGGGGTTGGGGGGTGGGGTACTGGGTTGCTGCTGTATTGACTGAGGGGGAGCTGGAGATAATAGGGAGAGTCGGGGAGGGGAGCCTCTGCCTGGGGGGCTGGAAGGAGCGGGAGACGTGTGCACGTGGCTGGTCTAAAAAAGGAGATGGCTAGTCGGTGGGGGGGGGTAGTCTCCCGATCTGGCTGATCACGTGGAATGTGAGAGGCCTAAATGGTCCGGTCAAGAGGGCCCGGGTATTTGCGGGACTGAAGGCAGACGTAGCCATGCTACAGGAGACGCACCTGAAGGTTGCGGATCAGACCAGGCTGAGGAATGGATGGGTAGGGCAGGTCTTTCACTCCGGGTTGGACGCGAAGAACAGGGGGGTAGCAATTTTGGTGAGCAAGCGGGTGACTTTCGAGGCGGTGGGCATCGTGGCGGATAAAAGGGGGCCGGTATATGATGGTGAGTGGTAGGCTGCAGGGGGCCCGGGTGGTGCTGGTGAATGTATAATACCCCAAATTTGGACGATGCATGGTTCATAAAGTGGATGCTAAGTTGGATCCCGGATTTGGAGATGAGGAACCTAATTATGGGGGGGGGATTTCAACACGGTACTGGACCCAGCAATGGATCGGTCTAGGTCGGGTAAGAGGCCGGCTGCGGCCAAGGTCCTGAGGGGGTTTATGGATCAGATGGGGGGAGTGGATCCATGGAGGTTTGCTAGGCCAAGGGCGAGGGAGTTCTCCTTCTTTTCCCATGTCCACAAGGAATATTCACAGATAGACTTTTTCGTGGTGAGCAGGGCACTGATTCCGAGAGTAGAGGGGACGGAGTACTCGGCCATCGCAATTTCAGATCACGCCCTGCACTGAGTGGAGCTGGAGTTGGGGGAAGAGAGGGGCCAGCGCCCTTTGTGGTGCTTGGACGTGGGAATGTTTGCGGATGAGGAGGTCTGTGGGCGGATCTGGGGCGTGTATTCAGAGGTATATGGAGGCCAATGACAACGGGGAGGTCTCGGTGAGCGTGGTCTGGGAGGCGCTGAAGGCGGTGGTCAGAGGGGAGCTAATCTCCATCAGGGCTCACAGAGAAAAGAGGGAGAGGAGGGAGAGGGATAGATTGGTAGGAGAGATACTGAGGGTGGATAGGGGATATGCGGAATCCCCCGAGGAGGGGCTGCTGAAGGAGCGCTGGAGCCTCCAAACGGAGTTTGACTTGTTGACGACGGGGAAAGCTGAGGCCCAGTGGAGGTACAAGGAGCAGCGTATGAATATGGGGAGAAGGCGAGTCGGATGCTGGCGCATTAGCTGAGGAGGAAGGAGGCGGCTAGGGAAATTGGGAGAATCAGGGACAAGGGAGGGAATACGGTGCAGTCCAGCCAGAATAAACAAGGTCATTAGGGGCTTCTATGAGAACTTGTACAAATCAGAGCCCCCGGGGGGGAGGGGGGGATGCGGCGGTTCCGGGAGCAATTGAGGTTTCCGAGGGTGGAGGAGGAGCAGATAGAGGGTTTGGGGGCCCCGATTGGGATGGAGGGAGCTGGTTAAGGGATTGGGGCGTGTGCGGGCAGGCAAGGCCCCGGGGCCGGATGGGTTCCCGATTGAATTCTATAGGAAGTTTTCGGAACTGTTGGCTCCGTTGCTGTTGAGAACTTTTAACGAGGCGAGAGAATACAGAAGTCTTGCCCCGACGATGTCGAAAGCTCTGATCTCGCTTATTCTCAAGCGGGACAAAGACCCGCTGCAGTGTGGCTCGTATAGGCTGATTTCACTCCTTAATGTGGATGCCAAGATGTTGGCGAAGGTCCTGGCCATTAGGATTGAGGATTATGTCCCGGGAGTGAAACATGAGGATCAGACGGGATTTGTGAAGGATAGGCAGTTGAATGCAAATGTGCGGAGGCTCCTGAATGTGGACGCGGAGAAAGCCTTTGACCGGGTGGAGCGGGAGTACCTGTGGGAGGTGCTGGGTAGGTTTGACTTTGGGGAGGGGTTCACAGGGTGGGTTAAATTGTTATACCAGGCCCCGGTGGCGAGTGTATCGACGAACCGGTTGAGGTCAGAGTACTTTAGACTATATCGTGGAACGAGACAGGGGTGTCCTCTGTCCCCCCTGCTGTTTGCTTTGGCAATTGAGCCATTGGCCATGGCACTGAGGGAATCTAAAGCTGGAGGGGGTTTGGTTCGGCGGGGGGAGGCGGGGGGGGGGAGGAGCACCACGTCTCACTATATGCGGATGATTTGCTTTTATATATTACAGATCCGGTGGAGGGGATGGGGGAGGTTATGCAGACCCTCAGGGAGTTTGGAGACTTCTCTGGGTATAAGCTTAATGTTGGGAAGAGTGAGCTCTTTGTGCTGCATGCCGCGGGGCCAGGAAAAGAGGTTGGAGGAGCTGCCTTCAGGTACATGCAGGTTCGGGCGTGTGTCAGGAAGCAGGTAGGAGAATTCCCATTGCTGCCTGCCCGAAGGATACAGGGCAGGGTGATCTTGGGCGTGTGGGTCGGAGAGGATGAGATCTCAGAGATATACCAGGAGCTGCAGGAGGCGGAGGAAGCCTCGGTGGAGGAGCTGAAGGGCAAATGGGAGGAGGAGCTGGGTGAGGAGTTGGATGAGAGCCTGTGGGCTGACGCCCTGGGCAGGGTCAATTCCTCCTCATCTTGTGCCAGGCTCAGCCTGATCCAGTTTAAAGTGTTACACAGGACGCATATGACAGGGGCGAGGATGAGTAAATTTTTTGGGGTGGAGGACAGATGTGTGCGGTGTTCGGGGAGCCCAGCAAACCACGTCCATATGTTCTGGGCGTGCCCGGCGCTTGCGGAGTTCTGGAAGGGCCTTGCAAAGGTTATGTCCAAGGTCTTGGACACTTGGGTAAAACCGAGTTAGGGGATAGCGTTATTTGGGGTATCGGAGGATCCGGAAGTGCAGGAGTCGAAAGAGGCTGGAGTTCTGGCCTTTGCCTCCTTGGTAGCCGGAGAAGGCTCTTGTTATTGTGGTGGGACGCGAATCCCCTAAGCGTGGAGGCTTGGGTCAAAGACATGGCAGGGTTTCTCAGGATGGAGAAGATAAAGTTTGCCTTGTGAGGGTCCTTGCAGGGGTTCTCCAGGCGGTGGCAACCGTTCCTTGACTTTCTCGCGGAACGTTAGGTGGAGGTGAGCAGCAACAGCAACCCGGGGGGGAAACCCCACTGTAATGACATTATTGCGAAAATCCCCTAGTCGCCGCATTCCAACACCTGTTCGGGTACACGGAGGGAGAATTCAGAATGTCCAATTCACCTAGCAGCACATTTTTCGGGAAGTGTGGGAGGAAACCGGAGCACCCGGAGGAAACCCACGCAGACACGGGGAGAACATGCAGACACCGCACAGACAGTGACCCAAGCCAGGAATCGAACTCGGGTCCCTGGTGCTGTGAAGCAACAGTGCTCACCACAATAGTTAACGTGTCAATAAAATAAGTTTTGTTTTTCTCTATTATTCAGTGTGGACGCTTTGTTGTCCCTTACAAAAGTTACATTTTAAAATACAGCTCTTTAAATGTATCTTCACTCACATATAGTCCTAGATTTCCCCAGTAGCCTCTGTGATGCAAACATTAATCAGCAGGATTGGGGAGTGTTGGAATTAGCTTTATGACTCCCTCTTCTCTCATGTGCTGCTTCAGAAATGTGGCGTGTTATGGTTGAACGTCACGAGGTTCAGGCTTCAGGGAGGCTTTAAGGCCTTCCAGCCTGAGGAACAGGCAAAGGCTCCAATTACTGATGACTAAGTGGAATAAATTTACTGGGGACCCAGAAGGCTGGGGGTGCCATAGGCCTCCAGATACCAGTTGATGGAAAATAAAGGAGTAAATTATGAGAAGACATATGCATCGATGTGAGCTAAAAATGCGGGTAACTTCACCAAGTGAGGTAACACATCAATGTAAACAGTAGTTAAAAGATCCTCAGTTAGGTACTATAGATTACTTTTGCCTCCCTGCAGCTTCCAATCACCATGTGTTCAAGTGGCTCATTTAATCCACTTTTCCTAGGATGCTCAATGAGATCGGGCCTGCTACTGAGGCTCTAACAAGGCAGTTTTCTTTGAGGAGTCTGGATGATTTAGCTCACTACAGCACCTATCCTGTTCTTAAAGCACTCCATCAGTGCTGCACTGGAGTGTTAGCATTGAGTTTTGTTCTCGGGTCCGAGATGAGATTGAATCCACAACAAATTTAGAAATAACTTCACGTTGTCTGCTATGATGTGGAGATGTCGGCATTGGACTGGGGTGGGCACAGAAACAAGTCTTACAACACCAGGTTAAAGTCCATCTGATGAAGGAGCTGCGCTCCGAAAGCTAGTGATTCCAAACAAACCTGTTGGATTTTAACCTTGTGTTGTAAGACTTCTTCCTGATGTCTGCTATGTAATGGAGGGTGGTTTGGTGACTGAGAGGGCTATGGGTATCCATTTCTAAATGAGAGAGGGAATTAAGTCCGCTTGGGTTCTTTTCTTCCAAAGCAGCATGTTGTTGCTTTTGTTATTAATGCAGAAGGAGGCCATTCAGCCCATTAAGTTTGCACCAATCCTTTGAAAGAGTACTCTAACCATGCCCACTCCTCCCTATCCCAGGAACCCCATAATCAGACCTGCAGATCCTTGGATACTAAGAGGCAATTTAGCATGCCCATCTACCTAACCTGCTCATCTTTGGACTGTGGGGGAAACCGGAGCACCCGGGGGAAACCCACGCAGACACGGGGAGAACGTACAAACTCCACAAGTACAGTCAGCCAAGGCCAAAGTTGAAACAGGGTCCCCGGCGTTGTGAGGTAGTAGTGCTAACTGATGTGCCACTGTGCTGCCCCAGCAAGGATGCACCAAATTATCAAGGCTGAGGGGCTCCAGTTATGTGGAGAGATTGCAGTTGGGGTTCGCCCCACAGCAAAGAAGGTGAAGAGGAGATTTGAGCGAGGTGTTCAACATCATGCGGTTTTATTGGAGTAAATAAGGAAAACTATGATGGAGGGCCGACAACCTGAGGACACAGACTAGGTCACTCGCAAAAAGATCAGAGGGGAAAGTATGATCATTTTTTAAAATGTAGCCAATTGTGATGATTTGGAAACAGATTTAATAGTAATTTTCCAAAGGGAATTGAATATATACTTGAAAAGGAGATTTTCCAGGTCCGTGGGTCAAGGTAGCGAATGGGACTCATTGGCTGAGGTTTTTCAGCCACCTTGGGTCACCACTGGCTGGTAGGTTCCCCGGTGGCCGTGACCGGTGAGCAAATGGCCATTGCCTTTGGCGGGAGGGGAAGATGCCACCCGCCAATGGCGAGCAGGCTGCACCACCGGAAAACCCACTGTGGGCGGGTCAGCGGTGGCGGGGGGTGGGGGGGGTGGAGTGGATATTTCCAGCCACTGAGTCGCTCTATCAAATTACTGGCACAGGAAAGATGGCCTGAATGATCTCCTTCCGTGCTATATGATTTGTAGTCTGATCACAGACTGGACTTTAATGATGGTGGTGGAACAATTCATATTCAGAATCTGTCTCACCCTGTATTTGGTTCCAAGAGATCCAATTTCAACAAGAGTAAGTATGGAATTGGCAACAAAAAAAAAGCCCCAAAATGAGTGAATCATTGTTTCATGCAGTACTTCTTTTCTCTCCCAGGGCGATGTTTTGTAATGACCTTAAAGAAAAGCACGAAGAGAAGATAGTGATTAAGGGCGTTGATGCCGATACCATGCAGATGTTAGTGGATTATACTTACACCAGCAAAGTCTACATCACCAGGCAAAATGTCCAGAGGATCCTCGAGGCCGCCAGTCTCTTTCAGGTTAGCAACAAGCAAACCTTCCACTATAGAGGTGTTTCATGTTATGTCAACATGCACGGAGATAGACGCGTTAAACTGGGGGGTGGTTTCTGTTCAGCTCTTGGGGGACATGGGGGAGGTGGGTGGTGGGAAGGTGTGGAAATTCCCATCGGCAGCACATTGGACTTACACTTCAATATTAAAATTAAGATGGAACAACCATTTTCAACAAAAACTAAACAAAGGGTTACTCGGGACGGGACAGCACAAAGTTTCTGTGATGAATGATATCTGTATAACTGTACCTTACCTTTAATGCGATGGCCCCTTTAAGACCGGGCTTGGAACCCTGGGGGACTCCGCCTCTGGCTCCGCCCCCAGGAAACTGTATATAAGGTTACGCTTAGCGGGCAGCGTGCTGTGAGCACACTTCTCGGCAGCTGTCTGGTTCTCTGGTAATTGAAGCCTATGAATTACCAATCTTCTCTCCTGTGTCGTAATTGAGGGTATCTCAGTTTCCTTTGTAGGGCACAAGTGCAACCAAATACATGCCTGGGACCTTTTTGTTACCTTTTCTTTCCCTATTGTTTTATTCTTCCACTGCCATTGAGGCTTTCAATAAATCTTTGTTCTAAACATATAGGCCAGAATTCTCCGTTTCAGAGATTAAGTGCTAATGCCAGGGCTGACTGGTATGCGTTTTATGGCCCTGAAATTGGCGCCGATCCTGGTGAGATTCATGACATCCTAATGGGCTAGCACTGGTGCCACGTGGAACTACTGCAATTCCAACGAATGCTGGTGTGTGATTCACCGGGGTTGGGATTGGCACTCGAGAGCCTGACAAACAGCAGCTGCATATGGGCACTCCACTCCCCACACACTCTCAATCCTAAACAAGAAGATGGCACTGGTTGCACTGGAGCATTCCCAACCCGTTGATGGTCAGCTGGGTCCAGAGGATACCGAGGGGGGTGGCCTGAGGAGGCACCCATATGACCAGTGGTGCTAAGTTCACCAGTGGGCAGTCAGCGGCGTGCGCAGTCGCATGGCTGCCTTGCAGGCTGTGGCAATGGTGAACCATGCCTGTCCACCCCACCCCCACTACGCACTCCAGCCCTGGCAGAAGCCCCTTGGCCAGCGGCGCAACTGTCAGCACACTATAGCGATGTTGGGCACTTTTCGTACCCCCTCTCTCCCTCAGCAGCCAAGGCGCCTGTTTCCTGAATTTAATGCAAGTGAACCTCGCCATCAGTATTTCCCCCTGGCGGAAGCGGAGCATCGCGTGTGGGGGCGTGGATATTGTTGGGTTGGGCCCGTTAATGATCTGACAGCAGTTTACTGTACAATTTGCATGCCCAGGCTGGAGTGTGATGTGGAAAGCATTCACGCCGGCTGTCGAGGCACCGGAGCATGGCATTCCATTGGGCACCGGAGCATGGCATTCCATTGGGTGCCTGGCGCCGGCCTCCATTTTTTGTCTGAGTGCCATTCTCTGCCCAATCGTGCTGTGCGATTCCCGCATCGCTGGATAGAGAATCCCGCCCATAGTTTTTTTTTGCCAAGAGTGAGTTACTACATGATGTACCATCAATTCGACTGAAGACACATTTAGGTTCCGAACTGTGGCTTTAATCAGCTAATTGTTAGCCCGGTGGTCGACTATAGAGAATGGCCGACCGCCGGGAACTCTGGGTACTTACACCCCGCCTCGGAGGCGGGGCCTACTTGCCTCTCGACCAATTGGAGAGCAGTCACATGACTAGTCCCAACCAATCGGACGAGAGGCACATGACCAGCCAGAGCCAATGGGAAGCCAGCGCTCTGCACCAATGGCAGTGCTCATTTCCATACCACCACACTACAATTGTTATTGAATTCTATCCGTTTTGCTGTTATGTCTTGCCAAAACTATGGAATATACCATTTATAGTGAATTTTGCGTGAGAATCCACCCACCGCCCTGGTGATTTGCTTGGAAGAAGTGGATTTGGGAGAAATACCAAGTAGGCCAGACTGCCCAAGAGGGGCTCCATGTAATCCTTCCGACACCCACTCTGCAGACACAGTTGGCAGACACAAATCTCCTCTTCGCAAAGGGAATTGTGACAGCAGATTCTGGGTGATATCACTGAGAGGTGTGATCGCCTGGCTAACCACTGTCATGCACAGTTTCCAGAAGCAAGTGCTCCAATCACAGCAGGCCATGTTCTTCCTCACACTGTGTGTTAACAAAAATTCCGCCCCAAGGTAATCGATAAGCCTTGGTCGCAGATGCCAAGGTGCTGCCAGGCATTGGCAGGAACGCCTTCCTGGCACGGGGATAAGTCTTCTGAGAATCTGGGCTAAGAAAGAAGAGCTGCGTCAGTCACCGCAAAACTTCCTGCAGCTTCTATGCAACATAGGCAGCGTGCAGGTGCAGAAGCGGCATCTATTTGCAGGCTTGCTGCTGCAAAGCTGACTGAGGGATGTAGCACCGTGAGATGGTCTCTGGGCCACCTTGCCTTGCAATGGAGCTCCTGCAGCACAGCCTCACCATTCACAGGTGTCAAACAGGAGCACGGCTGCTGGATTGCTCCATCGCTTGCTGACAGACATTTACCTGCCTGTAGGGTCCCTCTCACGGCTCAATCCCTTGCTCCACTAGCCTTGCTGATGACCAACCGTGTGTCGCAACCCCTTTCTAATCATCACCTAAAGCTTTCTGCTCAGTTTTTATCAGCTTAAGTCGGGTTAAACCGCTTTCCTCCGCCGATCATCAGTTTGAGATTGCATCTTGTGTTGTGAATAACTAAACGAATAGGCTTTACATCAGAAAATTGAACACTACTCAAATGTGACCTGTCAGTGGGAATTTGCAGACTTCTTAATCCTGAAAAAAACCCAAAATTAATTATATCCACGGACTGAAATCAGCCAAAGATATCAGCCAAAATTTCAACTCTCACTCAGCTTCACTGGTCATTGACGTGATTTTAACACAGCAACAAATGTTTCTATTCTAATCCTGCAAATCTGAGATATAAAAGTCTGCTTGTTTGACTCAAATAACCGATATTACTCATGGAATGCAACTGTCAGCAATCTGCGGGCAGGAGGAGGTGGATATCCATCTGGGCTGAGGTAGTACAAACTGGTCGAGGGACCAAGTGTTGAATTTGGTGAGTGACTAAGTAGCACAATGGTAACCCCCCAACACTCCCACCCCCCCCCCCCCCCGTCCCCTTCTCTCTCTCTCTCTCTCTCTCTTCCCCCCCCCCCCCCCCTCCACCTCCCTCACCTCACAAGCCCCTATAGGCAGTTATTGACTCAAATGTCACGGGGAAATATTTGTTGTTTACACATGGTCGATTCCAGCACACGGAATCTTTGACACAGACAAAAGATTTGCATCAAACCGCAAACTTCTCTGAATAAGGTGCGATAAAACACATTATTACAGTGCGATAAACATCTCAGCTTCTCCTTTCACGCACTTGTAGTCACTCTGAATTGATATGAAACTGCTTCACAGGTTTCAGCCACCTCAAATTTCTCTCAAATTAACGTCATCTTGACTGAACAAGCTGGGCAGCTGGATCTCGAATTATATCAGGGCACCAGCTTGTTTGTTATTTATCTGTTGTCTGTGCTTGATGACTGTTATCCCCGGATGATTTGAACTCACACACATGTCCCCATTAGTCTGTAAGCAACAGGGTGGTGTGGTTTGCACACCAGTGTACTTTGTTGCCTCTATACTGATTCTCTTTCTCTGAAACGCACAGAGAATCTACAGCACAGAATAAAGCCATTTGGTTCAAAAAGCTCTGTACCCATGTTTATTCTCCTCTTGCTTAAATCACTGCTTCTTTCTGCCTCCGCATTGCCTTTCCATTCCTGTCTGGCTCATGTATGTACACCTCAAATGTATCAATATATCTGTTTTGACTATTCGATAGGATACGAGTTCAACATTCCCACCATTTCCCGGGTAATGATATCCTGCTTAAATTCTTTATTTGACCTGTTCTTGACTATTTCAGACCTTATGCCTCTTGGGTGCAGTTACAGTGGAGACCTGTCCATCCTCTTCATCATTTTAAAGAGCTGTCTGTACTTTTGCACCTTCTTTGAGGCTTCTTCAGAGAGTCATGAATACAGCCCAGTCCATCACATGAATCTGCCTCCCATCCATTGACTCTATCTACATATCCCGCTGCTTGGGGAAAGCGGGAAGCATAACCAGAGACCCCTCCCACCCGGCTTACTCACTCTTCCAACTGCTTCCATGGGGCAGGAGATAAAAAAAGTCTGAGAACACACATGAACAGATTCAAAAACAACTTATTCCCCGCTGTTACCAGACTCCTAAACGACTCTCTTAAGGACTGACCTGATTAATACAACACTCCTGTATGCTTCACCCGATGACGGTGTCTATGGATTTACATAGTGTGCCTTGTGTTGCCCTATTATGTATTTTCTTTTTATTTTATTTCCATGTACTAAATGATCTGTTTGAGCTGCTCACAGAAAAATATTTTTCACTGTACCTCGGCACGAGACAATAAACTCTCCAGAAAAAGAATAGAGTACCAGTTCACTCGATCTTCCCTCAGAATTTCATCGGTAACCATTGTAAATCTACCTTGCACGTTCTCTGGGGCTTCAATAATCGTTTTGCAGTATGGATGCTGGAGTGGCGTACGAGTGTACTCTAGCCACCCTACATGAATTTAACATCGCCTCCCTCTTTATTCATTCAGCTAAATGAACCACTGCTACATGTTAAATTTGTTCTATCATTCATCCGTTCACTCTGCAAACCTGTTCACGTCTTCCTGAGTTCTCCAGCAGTCCTTAACTTTATTCGTGAATATGGGGTCATCTACAAATTTTGCCACAAAATCTTTATTTTTCTAGTTCATTTAATTTATGCATTCCTGTGCAGCATCATATTTCACTTCTATCTGGTCTGATAAACCACCCTCCTATCCCCTGTTTTGCAGCCATCTTTCAATCCATTTTAGGTCTTCTGCTCGATTCTCTGCCCCCCCCCCCAACATCCGGCATTCCTGCCTGTCAAAAACGGGGGTGGAAAATCACCCCCCCTCCCCTCTCCTGCAACATATTTCTTGCTTATGATTTTGTTTGTGTGAGTCTAAGACAAAGAAGGCTAATTGTGGGGAACACAGATTAAAGTAGAAAGACCTACATTTATATAGCACCTTTCACAACTGCACGACGTCCCAAAGCCGTTTCAAGCCAGTGCAGTACTTTTTAAAGTGTCGTCACTCTTGTGATGCAGGAACTGCAGCAGACAATTTGAGCACAGCAAACTCTACAACCAACAATGTGATGACGACCAGATACTCCATTTATATGATGTTGGTTCGGAGATAAGTATCGATCAAGATACCGGGATAACTCTCCTGTCCTTCTTCAGGATGATGCGATGGAATCTTTTTTGTGCACCTGAGAGGGTAGACAGGGCGTTAATTTAGCATCTCATCTGAAGGGTGCCTGACAGAGCAGCGCTGAAGTGTCAGCCTTGATTTTTATGGTTGGGTATTGGAGTAGGACTTTAACCCACAGCCACCTAACTCAAAGAACGGGATTTTCCTGCTCCTCTCACTGGCGGGGTCTTCTGGTCCCTCGTGGCGGGTTCCCTGGCGGTGAGCCACGCAAAGATCCGTAGTCCACGGCGAGACTGGGAGATCCCGCCAGCAGCCAATGCCTCGTCTCATTATCCGCAGGATTTTCGCCGCAGGAGTTGCTGGAAAATCCTGGCTAAACGTATGCACCTTCAACATGTTGCATTATACACTCCGAGGGCAGGCACAGCATAGGATCGATAGAGGATGAAGCTCCTTCTGTACTATCCATCAAATATTACCAGGTCAGATACGAAACACATTTAATTATAGATTAAATCCCCACTACACTATATCAAACCGGTCCAATCTAGACCACAGCATGGTTAAATACAACATAAAGCAGTGTCCCACCAAACATTTCCAGAACAGCCACTGTAAGAGATTTGAGTAAAGCTTCCTTGATGCCCTCTGTCAAGGTGGTACAAGAGTTGTAATGCTGCTGCACTAGCAATCCAGAAACCCAGTCTGATGCTCTGGGGACAGGGGTCTAAATCCCACCAGATCATTTAAATTTTATTATTCTTTTAAAAGTCTGGAATATAAAACTAGCCTCCGTAATGGTGACCGTAAAACTATCAGTGATTGTTGTAAAGACCCACCTTCTTTAATAATGCTGTTTAGGGGAGGAAATCTGCCTTTCTTACCTGGTCTGGCCTACATGCGACTCCAGACTCACAGCAAGATGGTCTACGCTTAACTGCCCTCTGAAATGTTCAGTTCAAGGCCAGTTAGGGATGGGAACAAATGTTGGCTTTGCCAGTGACACCCATATCCCATGAAAGATTTTGGAAAATGTTGCTTGATCAACATGGTTCAGAGTTAACCTTGGAAGAACACACTTCACGACATGAACAGATTTCCTACCTCATATTGTGTGTAAGATTACTCACTGGCATCGATTTGTACTTGGTTCCCTCCCTGCTAGTTATTGGATTGAGTCTGTCTCAACTTATTTCACTTGGAACCTTTAGATGCCGCAGACAGAGGAGAATTTTATCACATTAGCTTGGGCACCCAGAGGCCAGAGTCACACCCATTTCACCATACTTGGCATCCATTATTCATGTTGATTGTACTGTTCTCCAGGGAGTTCAGCTGAAGCCCCTATAGCAACCTATAGAAGTGAAATTGGCAACTTTCTTTGGCTCTTCGAACACTAGGAATTCTAGACCTTGCAACAAAGGATACTGTTCAGCCCATTGTGCCAGTCTTCAGCAGTCTGCTTTAATCCCCATTTCCCTGTATCTTTATTATATTCTTCTTTGACACGTATTCATCCTATTCCATTTTAGCTGATGCTGTAGACTGTGGCTCAATTTCAATTGTAGTCGTGTTTCCTATGTTTTAATAAATCTCTGTGTAACTTTTTCACCTAACATATGCCTTACTCCATACCCCTTTCTTTCCACTAGTTGGGGCATCAGTAATAATCTCACAATGTGCCTGCACACTTCAGGGACTTGATTTTTCTTGACATTAGATGTAATCTCAAGTTTGTCTGTGGATTACTACCCTCAAAGTCGTTGCAATCCCCTTTGCATAAGGAAGGCTAGCAGCAGCGGAGGATTCTTTGGCAATCTTTGCTTCAGTGGATTGACCCAATGTCAGAGTCACATGATCTGGCTGTGTGGATGGTGTTTCCACTTGAGGTGGTTCTGTTGTACCTGGCACTGGAACATCGATACGTGTAAATAGCAGCAGATCTGCCTGTCGTCTCCACAATAACTCATCTCTCATTTGTCCGGTATAAGAGGCTGGACCAGTTTGAGCCAACACAGTTGCAGGAACCCACTTCTTGCTCATGGTATAGCTGCACACCAACACTTTCTGTCCTTGTTAAAACAAGCATCTTCTCGAATTACCTTCCCTTCTCATGATGTGCGACTGCTGATTACGTTCTACTATCTCGGACATCTCCTGGGGTAAGATCAAAGGTAGTTCTCAGTTTCCTCTTTTTTGGAAAAAAGCTGGGGTAGCTGTGTAATTAGGTGTGGTGTTGCTGCGATACATCGGCAGATACTGTTTAAGGGCGATGTAATTAACCTTGGTCCTTGGAAACTTTCCGTGCGTGTTTCAAGCACTGAATAAACCTTTCCACTAAACTGTTCATGGGTGGGTGGTAAGGTGCTGATTTAAATAAAACACATCTTTAAGTAATCCTCAAATTCTTGAGCCATAAACTGTGGACCATTGTCACTCGTGATTTGTCCTGGTTTATCATATCTGGCAAAAATCCATTAGGTTTTTCAATAGTTTGTTCCGCGGTTGTTGATTTCATCAGGACCAATTCAGGCCACTGGGAGTGTGTGTCTACTACGACCATGAACGTGTGCCCTTCATATCGACCAGCAAAACCAATGTGTAGATGTTGCCACAGCATTTTAGGCCACTCCCATGGATGCAATGGGGACAACAGTGGTGCGTTCCTTACCCGTGCACATGACTGGCACAGTCCAGCTTTTTCCTCTACCTGGGTATTGATCCCTGGCCACTAAAAGTAGCTCCGTGCGAGTTCCCTCATTTGAACTATACCTGGGTGTCCGTCATATAATTATTCCAGTACTGTTTGTCGCAAATTTAGAGAAATTATTACTCTTATCCCACACAATAGATATACACTCTGTGCTGTTATTTCAAATTTCCTCGAAATGTATGGTTTAAATTCAGTATGTTTTCCTGCTCTCCTCCTCTTAAATTTCCAGTACCTTTCCCGTCACAGGATCATGGAACCATAGAACTCCGACAGTGCAGAAGGAGGTAATTTGGTGCATTCAGCTGCACCGACCCTCTGAAAGAGCACCCTACCTAAGCCCACTACCCTGCTCTATCTCTGTCACCCCATAATCCCCACCTAACCTGCACACCTTTGGACAATAAGGGACAATTTATCATGGCCGATCCACCTAGCCTGCAGATCATTGGACTGTGGGAGGAAACCGGAGCACCCTGAGGAAATCCACGCAGACAAGGGGAGAACGTGCAGACTCCGCACAGTCACCCAAGGCCGGAACTGAACCCGGGTCCCTGACGCAGTGAGGCAGCAGTTCTAACCACTATGCCGCCCATCATTTCTGCTATGCCTTTGGACTTGAGCTGCAGTCACTAGTACGTGTTCTATCTGCGCACAATAGAACGTATTTTTAGGGCAGTGTGGTGGTGCAGTGGTTAGCACTGCTGCCTCATGGCGCTGAGGACCAGGGTTCGACCTGGCCCCGGGTCACTGTTGGTGTGGAGTTTGGACATTATCTCCATGACTACGTGGATCTCACGCCCACAACCCAAAGATGTGCAGAGTAGGTAGATTGGCCACACTAAATTGCCCCTTAATTGGAAAATTAAAATATCTATATATTTTTATGACTGGGTGTTATCTGACTGGCATACAAAGGCAAACGTGACAATGCATCAGCATTGGCATGGCTCTCTGTCAGTGTTTGATGTCACATAAATGCACGGTAGCACAGTGGAGGGCGGCACGATAGCACGGTGGTTAGCACTGTTGCTTCACAGCTCCAGGGTCTCGGGTTCGATTCCTGGCTTGGGTCACTGTCCGTGCAGAGTCTCCACATTCTCCCGGTGTCTGTGTGGGTTTCCTCCGAGTGCTCCGGTTTTCTCACAACAGTCCAAAGGTGTGCAGGTTAGGTGGATTGGCCATGCTAAATTGCCCTTAGTGTCCAAAAAAAGATAGGTGGTGTTACTGGGTTACGGGGATAGGGTGGAGGTGTGGGCTTAAGTGGGCCGCTCTTTCCAAGGGCCAGTGCAGACTCGATGGGCCGGATGGCAAGTTATAATAGAACATAGAACAGTACAGCACAGAACAGGCCCTTCGGCCCTCGATGTTGTGCCGAGCAATGATCACCCTACTCAAACCCACGTATCCACCCTATACCAGTAACCCAACAACCCCCCCCTTAACCTTACTTTTTAGGACACTACGGGCAATTTAGCATGGCCAATCCACCTAACCAGCATATCTTTGGACTGTGGGAGGAAACCGGAGCACCCGGAGGAAATCCACGCACACACTTTGCCAAGATCTTTTCCCGCACAATAACAGTTTGAGTAGGGTTCCTAGATTTATACAAATTTCCTATTGTAGTTAATTAGTCCTAGGAATGATCTTAAGGGCTGGATTCTCCCACCCCGCCCGCCGCAAAAATGCCATGGGCGAGCCGCGGACAATGGAGAATTCCATTGACCTCAGATGGGATTCTCCGGTTGCCGGACAATGTGGCCAGAGAATCCCACCCAAACTGTTTTACTTTCATTGGTCGTGGAGCCTCCATTAGCAATGTTGCCTGAGGGATGAATATCGACTCAGACACTGAGGACAAATGTCCTTCAAAGAGTGGCAAGGGATCTCTGCATTCGAGAGATCTGACAGAGCCTCAGTTTAATGTCTCATTGGAAAGATATAACCTGTGACAGTACAACACTCCATCAGCTCTGCAGCGATGTAGCAGCCTGCTCTATGGAGTGGGACCTTCGAACCCAGATCTAGGAAGGTTACACTGAGCTAAAACTGTACAAAGAACAAAGAACAAAGAAAATTACAGCACAGGAACAGGCCCTTCGGCCCTCCCAGCCTGCGCCGATCCAGATCCTTTATCTAAACCTGTCTCCTATTTTCCAAGGTCTACTTCCCTCTGTTCCCGCCCGTACATATACCTGTCCAGATGCATCTTAAATGATGCTATCGTGCCCGCCTCTACCACTTCCACTGGTAAAGTGTTCCAGGCACCCACCACCCTCTGCGTAAAAGACTTTCCACACACATCTCCCTTAAACTTTCCCCCTCTCACCTTGAAATCGTGACCCCTTGTAACTGGCACCCCCACTCTTGGGAAAAGCTTGTTGCTATCCACCCTGTCCATACCTCTCATAATTTTGTAGACCTCAATCAGGTCCCCTCTCAACCTCCGTCTTTCCAACAAAAACAATCCTAATCTACTCAACCTTTCTTCATAGCTAGCACCCTCCATACCAGGCAACATCCTGGTGAACCTCCTCTGCACCCTCTCCAAAGCATCCACATCCTTCTGGTAATGTGGCGACCAGAACTGCACGCAGTATTCCAAATGTGGCCGAACCAAAGTCCTATACAACTGTAACATGACATGCCAACTCTTGTACTCAATACCCCTTCCGATGAAGGCAAGCATGCTGTATGCCTTCTTGACCACTCTATCCGCCTGCGTTGCCACCTTCAGGGTACAATGGACCTGAACTCCCAGATCTCTCTGTACATCAATTTTCCCCAAGACCCTTCCATTGACCATATAGTCCGCTCTTGAATTTGATCTTCCAAAATGCATCACCTCGAATTTGCCTGGATTGAACTCCATCTGCTATTTCTCTGCCCAACTCTCCAATCTATCTATATTTTGTTGTATTCTCTGACAGTCCTCCTCGCTATCTGCAACTCCATCAATCTTAGTATCATCTGCAAACTTGGTAGTCAGACCACCTATACCTTCCTCCAGGTCATTTATGTAGATCACAAACAACAGTGGTCCGAGCACGGATCCCTGTGGAACACCGCTAGTCACCTTTCTCCATTTTGAGACACTCCCTTCCACCACTACTCTCTGTCTCCTGTTGCCCAGCCAGTTCTTTATCCATCTAGCTAGTACACCCTGAATCCTATACAACATCACTTTTTCCATCAACCTGCCATGGGAAACCTTATCAAATGCCTTACCAAAGTCCATGTATAGAACATCTACAGCCCTTCCCTCATCAATTAACTTTGTCACTTCCTCAAAGAATTCTATTAGGTTTGTAAGACATGACCTTCCCTGCACAAAATCATGCTGCCTATCACTGTAAGTTGAAGTGTAGTTTCTGTTGCTTTACTGAATGTGCGGCCAAGTTTTGACCAGAAAGATCCCACTTATTTTTGGTATATTTTTTGGTGGTTTGAGTTGAGCGATAAGTACTTGACAGGAAACTGGAGAATTCCCTGCCCTTCATGAAAGTGATCTTTCACCGTCCTCCGAGAGGACACATTGAGCTTCGGGTTAATGTCTTATCCCAAAGGTGGCAACTCCGAAAGTGCAGCATTTCCTCTGTACTGAAAAGGTGAATGTTGACCCAGATTAATTCATTAAAGTCATGTTTGAGGCTATGAGCCCACAACCTATTGTCTCTGAGAGAACAGGGCTAGCAATGAGCCAAGCTGACATATGAGACCAGAAATCCATGCACACGTTGAAAATGGGTGTGTGCGCTCGGTTGATTAGCTTGTCGACACTCAATTTCCCAAACGTGGACATTAAATTGGTGCTTCCCACATCCTAAGAGTGACATGCCTTCAAGAATTAGTTTAATGGTGGTAACGTGCTTTGGGACATCCTGAGGTTCTGGAAAGCACTATATAAAAGTAGAACCTTATTTTTTTTCGATGCATCGGCCACTGGTTGGTTTGTTGGTGCTCTAATAAACAAAACTTTACTTTGGTTATCTCGGTGCCGATTGAGGTGGGGTGGAGAGGAGTCATACTAGGGCTGCTACAGTTGGCCTCAGTGCACTATGATTATGGAAAATACACCTGCAGAACTGGCAACTCCTATTATACTTGTGTGGACATCAAGATGGGGCTTGGCTGTCATACAACCCATGGCCTGCAGATACTCACAGTGCAAGCTCAATGTGCTGGAGGCCTGTTGGTGAATGTGGGACAGAGCTCAGTGAGAGGTGGAGAATGATGGGGTAGAGGGAGAGGCAGGAACAGAAAAACAAAGGGACCAGTGAGGGGGGACGAGAGGTGCTTTTTGTGACTACTGACTGTTGGGAGGGTGTTGATTACAGATCGGTACCTCTTAAAGAAGTCTCCATAGTTTTCTGTATGTTAACTGTGAGTTTTTATTAATGACTAGAACTATTTGCCCATGTACAGTAAAATGTACAGCCTAGGAGCTGTCTCCATGCTTCGGTCTATACACATCTCTGCTCAACACAACACTGACCCTGGATCAGGGTCATGTGCCTCTTACATCACTGTGTGTACTCAGTCCTACATTAATCTAATATATGCCAGACTCTTATACGACACTGACCTTGTGCCTATTTCCTTGTCTTGACAGTTCCCCCGGATGGTGGATGCATGCGCCAGCTTCCTCATGGAAGCGCTGCACCCGGATAACTGCGTGGGGATCCTCAGGCTGGCCGACACACATGCACTGGACAACCTGCGGAGGCGCGTCGAGGATTACATCATACAGAACTTCCCTCAGGTGCTGACTCATGAGGAGTTCCTGGAGCTGCCGGCGGAGATCCTGTCAGATATCCTCAGAAGCGACGAGCTCTACGTCACGGACGAGGAGCAGGTGTTCGAGACGGTGACCCGTTGGGTGCGCCATCGAGAGCCAGAGAGGCGGCCTCAGCTGTTCCAGGTCCTCAAGCACGTCCGCCTGCCCCTCCTGGACCCCTGGTATTTTGTGGAGCAAGTGGAAGGCGATGAAATTGTTCGGCAGAACCCAGAGGTGTTCGATTTGCTGCAAGAAGCCAGGATGTACCACCTGTCGGGAAATGAGGTCAGCCTATTGGATTAATCATTTCAACTTTTCCTTTCAGATTTTGCTAGTTTGTGCTGCTTAGAAGCGGAAAAAGAACTTGCAATTTTTTTTAAAGAAAATATTTTATTAAGGCATTTATGATTTTAACAATTTAAGGTATCAAAGGGAACAAAACAAGATAAACAACACCCCCACCCAATTACACAAACAGGACTTCCTTCCCCAACTCTCTCTCCCCCCCCCCCCCTTTCCACTGCTCTTCGTAACTTTATTCAACCCCCCCATGCCTCTCCCCCCCCCCCCCACCCTGCGCTGACAACTTAATTTTTCTCGAAGAAGTCGATGAATGGCTGTCACCTCCGAGCAAACCCCTGCAGCAATCCCCTCAAGGCGAACTTGATTTTCTCTACTTTGAGAAACCCCACCATGTCGCTCACCCATACCCCCGACTTCGGGGGTTTTGAGTCCCTCCATCCTCGTGGGAACTGTCTCCAGGCCATCAGGGAGACAAAGTCCAGGACATCGGCCTCTCTCACCCCCTGGGCTCCCGGATCTTCCGACATGCCCAAAGATTGCCACCTTAACCTTTAATAGTTCTGACATGACGCCCGCAAACCCCTGCCAAAAAACCCTTATGCTCAAAATATATGGACGTGGTTCACAGGCTCCCCGCACTGCACCCACACCTATCCTCCACCGCCTCAAAGAACCTGCTCATCCGGGCCGCAGTCATGTGCGCCCTGTGGACCACGAGGATGCATTGACTCGCCTCAGGGCTTCCTCCCATAATCCAGCCTCCAACTCCACACCCAGCTCTTCTTCCCATTTTCGCTTCACCTCTCCTAATGGGGCTCCCTCCTACTCCATCAGTTCCTTGTAGATCTCTGAAACCTTCCTCTCACCCACTCCTGCTCTCGACACCACCTTGTCCTGTGGGCCCTGGGGTGGCAGGTGTGGGAAGGTCGAAACCTGCCTCCGCACAAAGTCCCTCACCTGCAGATACCGGAACCCATTCCCATCTGACAGCTCAAACTCTTCCAAGCTTGGGATGCACCCATGGATAAAAAGATCTCCAAATCCCTCGATCTCTGTCTTCTGCCCCCTCCGAAACCCCCCCATCCAAACCCCTGGGAGCGAACCGACGGTTACCACATACCCTCACCGGCTCCCCCTCCAGCCCCCTGTGCTGGCGCCACTATCCCCAACCCTCAGGGCTGCCACTATTACCGGGTTATTGGAGTACTGAGCCGGCGCGAACCGCAGAGGTGCTGTTCACAGTGCCCCTACACTCGTGCCCCTACATGAGGCCGCCTCTACCTGCTCCCAAATCGACCCCTCCTCCACTCCCCACATCCTGACCATCACTATGTTCGCCACCCAATAATAATTTATAACGTTCGGCAGGGCCAACCCCCGCCCCCGTTGCCCCCACTCCAGGAAAACCTTCTTCACCCCGCGGGGTTTTACCTGCCCACACAAACCCCGAGATCACCACATTCACTTTTTTAAAGAACGCCTTGGGGATAAAAATTGGTAGGCTCTGTAAGACGAACAGGAACCTTGGAAGGACCGTCATCTTCACTGTCTGCACCTTCCCCGCCAATGACAGCGGGAGCGCATCCCTCCAAAAGTCCCCCCCTCAACTGCTCTACCAAAACCGACCCAGATTCAGCTTGTGCAGCTGCTTCCATTCCCACGCCACCTGGATGCTCAAATACCAAAAGCTCCCCCCCCCCCCCTCCACCACCTGGAACGGCATCTCCCCAATCTCTTCTGCCCCCTCGCCTGGGTCGCAAAGACCTCACACTTGCCCATATTCAATTTATACCCCGAAAACCGACTGAATTCCTCCTAGTATCCCCATAATCCCTCCAATCCCCCCCCCCCCCCCCGCGGATCTGAAATATACAAAAGTAGATAATCTGTGTGTAACAAAACCATGTGCTCCAGCGCCGCCCCCCCCCCCCCCCCCCCCCCCCCCCACCACCCCCCTGCACTATCTCCTGCCAAACCCCTGACACTCTCAGTGCCATCGGCAGTTCCATAGCTCGGACAAACAGCAGTGGGGAGAGTGGGCACCCCTGACCCGCCCCTCAGTGCAGCCTGAAATAACCTGAAGTCACCCGGTCAGGCCGCACACTCACCACCGGTGTCTGTATAACAACCGGACCCGGTCCACAAAGCCCTGCCCAAACCCAAACTGCCCCATGACCTCCCACAAATAGTCCCACTCCACTCGATCAAAGGCCTTCTCTGCGTCCATGGTGATCACCACCTCTACCACTCGCCCTCTGGAGGCATCATGATCACATTGAGTAGCCTCCTGATGTTGGCAGCCAGATGCCTCCCCTTCACAAACCCCGTCTGGTCCTCCTCTATCACCCCTGGGACACAATCCTCTATTCTCGAGGCCGAGATCTCAGCAATAGTTTGGCATCTACATTTAGCAGAGAGATCGGTCTGTATGGCCCACGTTGTTCCGGGTCCTTGCCCCACTTCAAAATGAGGGAGATCAAATCCTGTGACAATGTTGAGGGGAGCACGCCCAGCTCCCTTGCCTCATTAAAAGCCTTTACCAGTAGTGGCCCCAATACCCCCAAGAACTTCTGATAAAATTTCACTGGGCCCTTGCCCAATTGCATCGCCTCCAGCCCCTCCACCACTTCTACCAGCCCAATTGGAGGCCACAGGCCCTCCACCAGCTCTTCATCCACCTTCGGGAACTCCAACACCTCTAAAAACCGCCTCATCGCTTCTGTCCCGGCTGGACGTTCTGACTCGTACAGCTTGCTATAAAAAACCTAAACACCCCATTCACCGTCACCGAGTCCAAGACCATATTCCCTCCTGCGTCCTTTACTTTCCCAATCTCCCTCGCAGCCTCCTGCTTCCTCAACTGGTGCGCTAACTGTGGTGGTATGATTTGCATAGCTGTCTGCCATTGGTGCAGAACACCGGCTTACCATTGGCCCTGGTCGGTCATGTGCCTCTCGACCGATTGGTTGAGACCAGTCATGTGACGGCTCTCCGATTGGTTGAGAGGCTGAGTTAACCACGCCTCCATACCGAGGTATAAATAGTCAGAACGCCCGGCGGTTGTCCATTTATTTAGTCGACCGCAGGGCTAAGTACTAGCTTATTAAAGCCTAACTTTTGTACAGCAACTCGTCTCACGTGCAATTGATGGCTCATCAATTTAATAAGCTAGATTTTTGAAGATGGAGTTCCGGATCAAGCCCGAATGCCTCCGCATCAGCCCGCAAACTCCGAACGCTTCAGAAAGTTTTCAACATTGGCTGGCATGTCTCGAAGGATACCTGGAGTCTGCAACCAGCCCCCCCACCATGGCACAGAAGCTTCACATCCTCCACTCCAGCGTGGGCATAGCAGCCTACGCGATGATCAAGGAAGAGAAAGATTACGATGCCGCCTTGCTTAAGCTGAATGGACAATTTCTTAAACCAGTAAACAGAGTATTCGCCCGACATATGCTGGCCACCAGACAACAGCTCCCCGGTGAGTCATTAGACCAATTTTACCAGGCCCTCGCTATCCTGGGGAGGAATTGCTCCTGCCTCCCAGTTTCAGCCACGGAGCACATGGAACTGCTGATCAGAGATGCTTACGTGGCTGGGATGCAGTCCCCCGCTATCCGCCAGCGGATGCTGGAGACAGACGACCTCAGCCTAACTGAGGCACGGACTCTCCCACGTCCCTGGAGGTCGCCGATTTAACCGCCCGCGCCTATGTCCCCAGCCGCGCTGCACCACCCTGGGCCTCCTGGCACGCTTCCCCACCACCATCCGCCGCTCCCTACCTCCCTCAAGCCTGCGCCGCGGGACGCCCCGACAAGTCCACGGGGCCCCGCTGCTATTTTTGTGGGTTCACGAAACACCCTCGCCCGCGCTGCCCAGCCTGCTCCGCCCTCTGTAAGAGCTGTGGGAAGAAGGGCCACTTCTCCACTGTCTGCCAGGCCAAAACGGTCGCTGCTGTTCCGCACAGCGACCAGGGATCACCCCTCCGGGCCCTTGCTGGCCCCTCCTGGACGCCGCGCAACTCTCTTTCCCCCCCCCCCCCCCCCCCGCCCCCGGTCCCCTGCGCCCGGCCTGCGCGCCTCTCTCTCTCCTCCGGGCCCTCACGGTCCCCTCCTGGACGCCGCGCAACTCTCTCCCCCCGGGCCCTCCCGGTCCCCTCCTGGACGCCGTGCAACTCTCTCCCCCCCCGCCCCCGGGCCCCTGCGCCCGGCCTGCGCGCCTCTCTCTCTCCTCCGGGCCCTCACGGTCCCCTCCTGGACGCCGCGCAACTTTCTCCCCCCGGGCCCCTGCGCCCGGCCTGCGCGCCTCTCTCTCTCCTCCGGGCCCTCACGGTCCCCTCCTGGACGCCGCGCAACTCTCTCCCCCCGGGCCCCTGCGCCCGGCCTGCGCGCCTCTCTCTCTCCTCCGGGCCCTCCCGGGCCCCTCCAGGATGCCGCGCCGATCTCTCTCTCCCGCCCCCGGGCCCCTGCGCCTGACCTGCGCGCCTCTCTCTCTCTTCCGGGCCCCTCCAGCGCACCGCGCAACTCTCCACTTGCCGTCCCCAGGCCCCTGCGCCTGGCCTGCGCGCCTCTATGCCCCCGCTCCCAGCCGCTCCAATCGGCTCGCCGGCACCGCTATCCCCGCCCCTAGCAACCATGAGGGCCCCACGGGCGCCGCCATCTTGGGGTGCCGACTCCACGTGCGGGCCCTGGGCGCTGCCATCTTGGGGCGCCGACCCCACGTGCGGATACTGGGCGCCGCCATCTTGGGACCCCGACTCCACGTGCGGGTCCTGGGCGCCGCCATCTTGGGGCCCCGACTCCACGTGCGGATCCTGGGCGCCGCCATCTTGGGACCCCGACTCCACGTGCGGGTCCTGGGCGCCGCCATCTTGGGGCCCCGACTCCATGTGCGGGTCCTGGGCGCCGCAATCCTGGGATCCCAACTCCACGTGCGGATCCTGGGCACCGCCTTCCGGGACTGGCACGCAAGGTTCTTCCAGCATCTACTTGGACGACGACGTCGAATATGGATTTTCTCCACGGCTCGCGGCCATTCAGCTCGACCAGTCACGTCCACGCACGCTCGCCAAAACGACAACGCGGATCTACCTCAACGGCCACGAGACGGGCTGCCTGCTGGACTCCGGGAGCACGGAAAGCTTCGTTCACCCTGCCACGGTAAGACGCTGCACACTCCCTGTCCATCCTGTAAAACACAAAATTGGGTTAGCCTCAGGTTCGCACTCCGTCCGCATCACCGGGTGCTGCATCGCGGACCTCACGGTCCAAGGGAAGGTTTTCAAAAATTACAAACTCCTTGTCCTCCCTGACCTTTGCGCACCGGCACTCCTAGGACTGGACTTCCAGTGCAACCTGCAGAGCTTGACCTTCCAATTCGGCGGCCCTATACCCCCCTCACTTTCTGCAGCCTCGCGTCCCTCAAAGTGGACCCCCCCCTCCTTGTTTGCTAATCTCACCCCCGATTGCAAACCCGTCGCGACACGGAGCAGACGGTACAGCGCCCAGGACCGGTCATTCATCAGGTCCGAGGTCCAGAGGTTGCTGACGGAAGGGGTCATCGAGGGCAGCAACAGTCCCTGGCGAGCCCAAGTGCTGGTGGTCTGGACTGGGGAGAAAAACCGGATGGTCATCGACTATAGCCAGATCATCAACCGGTTTACGCAACTGGACGCGTATCCTCTCCCCCGTATTTCCGCCATGGTAAACGATATCGCGAAATACAAGGTCTTCTCCACTGTGGACCTTAAGTCCGCTTGCCACCACCTCCCCCTCCGCGCGAGTGACCGCAAATACACCGCGTTTGAGGCAGATGGGCTACCACTTCCTTAGGGGTCCATTTGGAGTCACAAATGGCGTCTCGGTCTTCCAGCGGGAGATGGACCGAATGGTCGACAAGTACGGATTACGGGCTACCTTCCCCTATCTTGATAATGTCACCATCTGCGGCCACGATCAGCAGGACCATGTCGCCAACCTCTAGAAATTCCTCCAAACCGCATAACTCCTTAACCTCACGTACAATAAGGATAAGTGCGTGTTTAGCACCGACCGTCTAGCCCCGATAGGCCCCGACCCCGAACGCATGCGCCCCCTGATGGAACTCCCTCTCCCCAATACCCTCAAATCCCTCAAACGCTGCCTGGGTTTCTTCGCTTACTACGCCCAATGGGTTCCCAACTACGCTGACAAGGCCCGTCCCCTCATTCAAACCACAACCTCCCCGCTGTCGACAGAGGCCTGCCAGGCCTTTAGCCGCATCAAAGCGGACATCGCAAAGGCCACGATGCGCACCATCGACGAGTCCCTCCCCTTCCAGGTCGAGAGCGACGCATCAGAAGTTGCTCTGGCGGCCACCCTGAACCAAGCGGGCAGACCCGTGGCCTTCTTCTCCAGAACTCTCCAGGCTTCCGGACTCCGCCACCCCTCTGTGGAAAAGGAAGCCCAGGCCATAGTCGAAGCGGTGCGACATTGGAGGCACTATTTGGCCGGCAGGAGGTTTACCCTCCTCACAGACCAACGGTCAGTAGCCTTCATGTTTGATAATGCACAAAGGGGCAAGATTAAGAACGACAAGATCTTACGGTGGCGGATCGAGTTGTCCACATACAACTATGAGATCTTGCATTGTCCTGGGAAGCTCAATGAGCCTCCTGATGCCCTGTCCCGCGGTACCTGCGCCAGCGCGCAGATAGACCGCCTCCGCTCCCTCCACGCGGACCTCTGCCATCCAGGGGTGACCCGGCTCTACCACTTCATTAAGACCCGCAACCTGCCTTTCTCCATCACGGAAGTCAGGACAGTAACCCGTGACTGCCACATCTGTGCAGAGTGCAAACCGCACTTCTACCGCCCCGAGCGCGCGCACCTGATCAAAGCATCCCGCCCCTTTGAACGTCTCAGCATTGACTTCAAGGGGCCCCTTCCCTCTAACAACCGCAACATTTACTTCCTGGCAGTAATCGACGAATTCTCCCGCTTCCCCTTCGCCATTCCCTGCCCCGACATGACCACATCGACCGCACGTGGAGTCGGGGCCCCAAGATGGCCCTCCTCTCCATCTTCTCCCTGTTCGGCTATCCCGCGTACATACACAGCGATCGGGGGTCCTCCTTTATGAGCGACGAGCTGCGTCAATTCCTGCTCAACAGGGGCATTACCTCTAGCAGGACGACCAGCTATAACCCCCGGGGTAACGGACAGGTCGAGCGGGAGAATGGTACCATCTGGAAGACCACACTACTGGCCCTCCGGTCCAGAGATCTCCCTATTTCCCGATGGCAAGAGGTTATCCCTGATGCCCTACATTCTATCCGCTCACTCCTCTGTACCACAACAAATCAGACACCTCATGAACGTCTTCTTGTCTTCCCAAGGAAGTCGTCCTCCGGATCCCCTCTCCCGACGTGGCTGGCTGCCCCCGGACCCATCTTGCTCCGGAAGCATGTGCGGGTGCACAAGTCCGACCCATTGGTGGAACAAGTCCAGTTACTCCACGCTAACCCGCAGTATGCGTATGTGGAGTACACCGACGGTCGGCAGGACATGGTCTCCCTCCGGGACCTGGCACCTGCCGGCGTACGGCCTCCCCCCCCCCCCCCCCCCCCCCTTCACCACAGACACCCCCCCCCTGTTTTTTTCCCCCCAGCACCCCACCCAGGGCACCCCTTCCCCATCCATGGCGTCTCCACAGCCAGCTCGGGTGACGGAGGCTGTTCAAGGACCATCGCTCCCGGACTCCAGGATGTCAGCGGAACCATCACCATCGGCTGAACCGACATCACCTACTCCACTGCGGCGGTCTGCCAGAACATCACGGGCCACGAACAGACTGATCGAATCGATTTAAATTACAACAGCTCCATGGACTTTGTTGGGACTTTGTACTATTGCTAATTGTCTGGGCCAGTGGGAAGCCAAAAATGTAATAAAAGAAAAGAAGAGAAAATTTTTGTTCTCCCAGCATCTACTCATACCACCAGTTCTCTCTCTTCCCCCCCCCCCCCCGACTCTCGTTGATACCCCCCCCCCCCCCTTTCCCGGCTTCTTTCTCCGCAAGGGGTGAATGTGGTGGTATGATTTGCATAGCTGTCTGCCATTGGTGCAGAACACCGGCTTACCATTGGCCCTGGTCGGTCATGTGCCTCTCAACCGATTGGTTGAGACCAGTCATGTGACGGCTCTC
Source organism: Scyliorhinus canicula (assembly GCF_902713615.1). Lineage (NCBI taxonomy): Eukaryota > Metazoa > Chordata > Chondrichthyes > Carcharhiniformes > Scyliorhinidae > Scyliorhinus > Scyliorhinus canicula. Next base: position 68,862,680 of record NC_052158.1, on the reverse strand, counting down.
CGTTTGGTCGAGAGGCTGAGTTAACCATGCCTCCATACCGAGGTATTAATAGTCAGAACGCCCGGCGGTCGTCCATTTATTGTAGTCGACCGCAGGGCTCAGTTCTAGCTTATTAAAGCCTAACTTTTGTACAGCAACTCGTCTCACGTGCAATTGATGGCTCATCACTAACATCCTGTTTGCCTTCCCCCCATACTCATACACCGGCCCTCTCACCCTTCTCAACAGTCCCACCACCTTTCCCTTAGATAGAAGCACAAACTCCATCTGCAGCCTCTGCCGCTCCTTTAGCAACCCCACCTCCGGGGCCTCCCCATATTTCCTATCCAGCTGCAGGATTTCCTCCACTAGTCTTTCTATCTCTGCCAGCTTCACCTTCTCCCTACGGCCCAGATCGAAATAAACTCCCCCCTGACCACTGCATTTAGTGCCTCCCATACCTTACCTGCCGAGGCCGTCCCTGTATCATTAATCTCCATATATCCCCAGATGTGTTTCCTCACACCTCCTCTAACAATCCGACGTCCAGGCTCCATTACGGGCGTTGCCCCCCTCCCCTCCCCCACCATCTTTGCTCACCCGCAGATCCACCCAGTGCGGTGCATGGTCCGACACCACAATTGCCGAGTACTCAACATCCATCACCCCTGCCAGAAACTTCCTATCAAAAACCAAAATGTCTATTCGGGAGTACACACTGTGTACATGGGAGAAGAATGAAAATTCTTTCGCCCTCGGTCTCCCAAATCTCCATGGTTCCAACCCCCCCATGTGCTTCGTTAACCCCCTTAGCTCCTCCGCTGCTGCCGACACCCTCCCCGATCTCGAACTCGACCGATCCAGTCTCGGATCCAGAACCAAATTAAATCCTCCCCCATGACCAGCCGATGGGAGTCCAAGTCGGAGATCCTCCCCAACACCCGCCTCATGAATTCAACGTTGTCCCAGTTCGTGGCATAAATGTTCACTAATACCACCGGCATCCCCTCCAATTTCCCAATCACCATAACATACCTCCCCCCAGAGTCAGCCACTATATTTCCCACTTCAAATGCCACCTGCTTGTTAATCTTGTCAGTCCAGTCTGGTTCCCCCACCTTCAGGTGAGTCTCCTGCAGCATGGCCACGTCCACCGTCAATATTTTAAATGTGCGACTACCTGGGCCCTCGTGACTGGCCCTTTCAACCCTTGCACGTTCCACGTGATCAGCCTGGTCTGGGGACTCCCCCCCCCCCCCCCCAAGGCCGATCAACCATCGCCCCTCTTGGGTCAGTCACCAGTCTGCGTCCTGTACTTCCTCAGGCCCGTCCTCGGGTATCCACTGTTATCGATCCTCCTCCTACCACTGTCAGCAGGTTATCCCCAATCCTCCCCTACCAAGCCCCCAAAACAACCCCAACCCCCCACTAACCACCTGCTCACCCCCCACTGTGCTTCCGTGAACTAGCCCGCCCAGCTAGCCTGGTAGCCCTCGCCCATGGTGCCTAGCATCCTATCTCCCCCCCCCCGATTCCCCTTCCCCCCCCCAGCCCCGCTCAGCTATCCTGCTAGTGCAAATAAAACAACCCCACCCCAGACCCAATCGAAGAGAACAAACCCCCCATCCCCCACCAAAGAACATAAACAAACCCAAAGCAAAACAGTGGGCCCAAACACAGTATAACAGTGACCCAACCCAACTCCAGAAACACAGCGCAAAAGTATCTCCACCAAACTCCATTGCCTCGTCCGGCATCCCAAAATACAGATCCCGGCCTTCATAGGTCACCCACAAGCGCGCCAAGTACAGCATCCCGAACTTCACCCCCTTCTTGAAGAGCGTCACCTTGACCTTATTAAAACTCGCTCTCCTCTTGGCCATCTCTGCACCCAGGTCCTGATATGCTCGAAGTTCACTGCTCTCCCAGGTGCAGCGCCTCATCTGCCCGGCCCACCGCAAGATCTGCTCCTTGTCCAGGAATCGGTGCAATCACACCACCATCGCCCTCGGCGGCTCGTTCCACTACGGCTTCCTCATTAGCGCCCTGTGTGTTCGATCCACTTCCAGAGGTCGTGTGATCCCAGCAGCTTCTCCAATGTCTTCCCCACTTACGCGCCGGCATCTGATCTGCTCCCTTGCTTCCCTCACGCTTGGGTTCTGCCTGGTCCTCAACCTTCTCTTGCAGCCGCCTCTGCTGATCCCGTATCAACCCCATCTCCGCTACCATTGAGGCGAGTTGCACCTCATGTTCCCCCGCCACCTCCTCCATCTTCTGGATCGCCTGACCATGGGCATCCAGATTCGTCTCCACGTGGTCAATCACCGCCTTAATCGAGTCCACCGCCCTGTCTCCTTTCGTTGCTGGGTGAACGTCCCGTTCAGGAAGCCCACCAGCTGCTCGGTTGACCACTGAGCCGGCAGGGCCGCTTCCTGCCCCTCTGCCATCTCCAGGTGTATCGCAGGCATCACACCAGCTTTTACTATCTGTTCCCTTCTTTTGCGACTGCTTCTAGTCCTCAACTCCATGCACTGGTGGGACACTCTCTCCTACCAGCACTCCTGCACCTTTTTTCCTCCACACATCCACCCATTAACCGGGGAAAAGGTAAAAAAAAACGCCACGAGCAGGAGCCATCAAATATGTGACCACTCACACCATGGCCGCCACCGGAAGTCAAGAACTTGCAATTTTTATAGCATTTACACAATGTCAGGGGCATCCCAAAGTGCCTTGTAATCAATGACATATAGGGCGCGATTCTCCGCTCCCCACGCCAGGCGGGAGAATCGCGGGAGGGCCGGGCGACTCATTTCACGGCCCCCTGCCCCCCCCCCCCCCCTCCCCCCGATTCTCCCACCCCCCGCTCGGAAGAATCGGCGCTCGCTGTTTTACACGGCGACCGGCGATTCTCCGACCCGGATGGTCCGAGCGGTCTGCCGTTCGCGACCGTTTCATGATGGCGGCAACCACACCTGGTCGCTGCCGTCGTGAACATGGGTGCCAAAGGCCCGTTTGAAGCTTGTGGGGGGGCGGAGAGGGGAGTGAGCACCACGGCCGTGCTCGGGAGGGGACTGGCCCGCGATCGGTGCCCACCGATCATCGGGCCGGCGTCTCAAAGCGACGCACTCTTTCCCCTCCGCCGCCCCGCAAGATCAAGCCGCCGCGTCTTGCGGGGAGGGGAGGGGAAGACGGCCACCGCGCATGCGCGGGTTTGAGCTGGCAGCCGTCGTGACGTCAGCCGTGCATGCGCGGGTTGGAGCCGGCCAACCTGTGCATGCGCGGCTGACGTCACTTAGGCGCGCCGGCCGCGTCATTCTCGGCGCGCCGCCTTGACGCAAGCGTCAAGGCCCGGCTGCCGAGAATAACGGAGCGCTGCTCCTAGCCCCCCGGGTGGGGGTGAATACGGTGAGAGGAGCGGCCTCCGAGGCCGTCGTGAAACTCGGCCGAGTTCACAACGGCCTTCCCGATTTTTCCCGGGAGCGGAGAATTCCGCCCATAGTCACTGTTTTAATGTAGGGAATCGTGGAAGCCAATTGGTGCATTGCAGTGAGAAACCTGACCAGTTTTAGCGGTAGTTGAGCAATGAATGTTGAACAAGGATGGTGGGGGAGAATTATTTTGCTCTACTTTGAGACAGTACCCTGGGATTCATGTCCATCTCAGAGGATAGAGAGGATCTCAGTTTAATATCTATTCTGAAAGATCTAGTCTGACTGTGTAGCACTCCCTCAGTATTGCAGTCTCAGCCTGGATTGTGTGTTGAAGGTGCTGGACTGGGACTTGAACCCAGATCCTTCTGATTCTGAGAGCTACCATTGGTCTGATAGTTGGATTCAATCAGTCGAGGTGGCGAAGAGTGAACTCTCTCGATGGTTTGCCTGATAAAGACGCTGCCCAATGTGCTGCTGAGGCATACAGTACAGACAACCCTGCTTCAACATAAACTGATACCAACTCAGCAATAGGTGAGGAGTTACGACTGACTTCCAAAGTGTGGGAAAACCAGTTTTTTCTGGTGAATCCCTCAAAGTGTGTTAATGCACTTGACAGTTGAGTAAATGTTTGGGCCTGAAAGTGATGAGCAGCTTGGTGAAACATTTGGAGTGCCTTTAAACTACCTTGACCTTAACTCTAATGGGGGCCAGACCCACATAGCCTACCAGTCCCCTCCAGTGTTTCAAACATTTTAATCAGATTTCCTTCCACCTTGAGCGGCCTCATCCCCAAGGAATATAAAGCGAGTTTTCCAGTTTCATTGGGTCTTCAGTCCTTGGGGGAATTTTTACACCTGTACTTCTGTGCAGAGTTGTGAGAAATATTAGGCCGAAAGCCACAGTATGTGTGGGCCCGATTCCCTGCTGATCCCAGTGGGCAAAACACCCGGCTGAGACTGCAGATTCAGGAAACTACAAACTATCCTCCCACTGCATCAAGATTGAAGTTTGACCAATTTTTGCTTTCATAGGTGAGGCTCCCCACCCTGAGATTTGAAAGGACTCTAACTACCTTGCTTTAATATCCGAAACCTCCTGGATTCCAAATGATTTTCAAATACATTTTGCTTTTTTTTGGGGGGGCTATAATCCATGAACCTGAACCCACAAATTCAGTTTATCCAGCACACATGGCTTTTCCATTTTGACTGTATTTCCATCTCATACCCAGTGTGTTCTTCCTCCACATGTTTGACACCCCCTCAACTGCTCCCTTTGTTTATTTCTTGTTCTAACCTTATTTGTATCCGATAGTTTTTACATGACCATGATGAGCTCATTGTTATACCTTTCCCATTATCCTTCAACGAGTTTGCCCCATTGCAACTTTGGAAATTCTCGTAACACTCACCCGTAATGCCTTCTGCTCATATCAAGCTATCCTAACTTAGTCATTCTCTCACTTCACCTCCTAACATCTGCAGAACAATTAGTCACAGGAGTACCGAGAAGGATTTAAATAGAAAGGTTCATTCAACAAACGAAAGCAAAGCTGCTTTGCGGCGGGGAATAAATACATCTAGCCCCAGCCAGGACCATCTGAAGATGCATGTTCCCTTCCTGCCTGGCTTTTATGGGTGGGTTGTAACCAGCCCCGCTGTTAGACCTCAGCTCCTCATTGGGGGAGCTCGTATTCCACGAGCCCCATGGGGAGATCAAGTGGGTCGTCCCCTTGGGTCTCACGGGGGTTATTACAAGAAGCAAACTAAAAGATCGCTGGTTAGACCATTATGAAACTGGGAAAACAAATTGTAACAGATATGGTGCACACTCACCTAGATTTTGACAAATATTGCAGAAGGGTCCTGAGACACACTCAGGACTTTATTTGCACATTTAAATTGGTCCAATTAAAGGGACACCTAAAAACAATGGAGATCAACAAAGCAGCAGGCATGCGGTGAGGTATATTGGGCGTCGGACCTTGCACCCAGCAATTAGTACATGTTGCATCCATTTTACATCTTTAATCAGACATAATGGGTGCTATTTAATGAGGGGAAAAACAGAGTCCCGTTTTGGGCATGTTTAGCGGGGTGTTTCACGGCACTGTGACCCCGCTATTAAACGGGGTATTTTTGGGGGGCCTCAAGTGAGGAAAGCCGTGCTGAGGCCACACTGAGCCTTATTGTCAGTACAGGAAGAGATCGGGGGGCCATTTTTAGATGGCGCCCCAATCTCACGGCCCCCCCACTGGGTCTTCTGGAAGCCACCCCCCTATGCCCCAACTTGTTGATTAGGGGATCCTCGAGTATCCCTCACCCCACCTCATAAGAGCAGGGCACCCTTGGGTCCAATCCCCGGCATGGGTAACCTACCACCTGGACACTTTGGTACTGCCAGTCTATCCCCTGGCCCAGGTTGCATTGGGGTGCCTGGATGGTATCGGGAGTGCCAAGGTACTACCTTGCCCTGAGCCTGCCCACCCAGAGGCCTCCAATATCCTGGGAGACCACCCCCCAGTGCCTTTATGCCTGGTCCACGTTTGTGTGGACCAGTGCTAAATGGCATCAAGGCGAGGCCTACGAGGTGCAGGATCCAGATCCAGATCGTGGGGCGGGATTCTTCAAAAACCAGCGGGGCGGGCAACTCCGGCGGGAAGGAGGGGCGTGAACCACTCCGTCGTCGGGACCCCCCAAAGTTGCGGAATCCTCCGCACCTTCAGGGGATAGGCTGGCACTGGAGTGATTTACGCCATGCCAGCTGGCGCGGAAGGGGCTTGGCATCACGCCCACCGGTGGTGAAGGGCCTCCGCTGGCCGGCGTGAGTTGGCGCATGCACGGGAGCGTGTGCTGGCGTCATGCCAGGGGGGTTCATTTCCACGCCGGCCATGATGGACCGGTACACCAGCGGACGCGGAGGAATAGAGTGCCCCCACGGCACAGGCCTGCCCGCAGATCGGTGGGCTCCGCTCGCGGACCAGGCCACCATGAGGGCACCCGCCGGGGCCAAATCCCCGGCGCCGGAGCAGTTGGCGGGGGCGGGATTCACGCCGCCCCCCTGGCGATTCTCCGACCCGTCGGGTGGTTGGAGAATCCCACCCGTGATGTCTCGCGATTTCTCATTAGATCTTGCGAGGCATCCCGAGCATTGTAAATCTCGCACGTGGCCTCTCCCAAGATTTACCAGCCTTGTCGCGACACTGAGTCGAGCGTGACAAGACCGTACGCTCACAGCCAACATAGACCAACTTGTCCGCCATTGTCTATAAGAGAGAGAGAGAGAGAGAGAGACAGAGAGTGAGAGATTAGAAGGTATAGGGATATATTAGGGGGGGAAAGTACAGCAAGTGGAAATAAGTGATAAAAGGGCATAATGGGTTGGGTTATCTTTCGAAGATCAATGCAATACCACATTCATTGAGTCTTCAGCTCTGTTCCTATTTTTGGGTATGCAAATTATTTGGTGTTAAAGAATGTCATTAAAGGAGGTCAGTTTCATAAACATACCCAGGGATAGTTTATTTTTACTGAAAGATATATTACTACACGGCTTCTGCTGTGTCTTGGCAGCAATCTAACACAGACGTTGAACCATGCTTCTGTGTGTATGATCCTTGCCCGTAAAATGGTGCAATTTGTGGTGATCCTCGAGGCTTATCTGTCGTCTCGGCAGCAACCTAACATACGTGGGTAAATCATGGAGCCATTAGTTGTTGGGAAAGGGGTTACAAAGGGGTGAAGCAGATCCAGCAAAACCGGGGGCAAATAAACCTGGACTTGGTACAACACAGGAGACAAGAGCTGTTACTGCTGGCAGGAGGCCTGCACAGGTTGTGAAAGAAGCCACTCGGGGACAAAATACAGTAATAGGACAACAATAGCTTAGTCTTGTGTTCAAATGACTGTCAGGACAGGTCTGAGGTCGAACAGCTGCGGCATGGTAACACAGTGGTTAGCACTGTTGCCTCGCCGCTCCAGGGTCCCAGTTTCGATTCCTGGCTTGGGTCACTGTTTGTGCGGAGTCTGCACGTTCTCCTCGTTCCTGCGTGGGTTTCCTCCGGGTGCTCCGGTTTCCTCCCACAGTCCAAAGATGTGCAGGTCAGTTGGATTGGCCATGCTAAATTGCCCTTAGTGTCCAAAAAGGTTAGGTGGGGTTACTGGGTTATGGGAATAGGGTGGAGGCGTGGGCTTTAGTAGGGTGCTCTTTCCAAGGGCCGGTGCAGACTCGATGGGCTGAATGGCCTCCTTCTGCCCTGTAAATTCTATGATTCTATGAAGCCAATTGGTTAGTAGTGCTCCTGGATGCTGTCCCCACTCTTGATTGTACTCTCCTTCTCCCACTTTGGGCTGTCCCTGCTGAACCTTGTCCATAGTACGTGTTTTTTGACTGGACTCCATTATGTATCCTGATATCTGTGGGACATTAAATATCTGGTTTCCTGGGTTTAACAGATGGTTTTCATTCTGTGCCATGGACTTTAAAGTATCCAAATATGGAAAATCCAGTCTTGTGGGCAAAAAAACAGGTGGGCTTCAGAACCAGCGAGGTCTCAAAACCATTGAGGCCTGAAAATCAGTGAGGCCTCAAAAATGTCAAGATATATAAATCCAGGAAGGCCTCAAAAGCAACAACTGGGGCATGTTGAAAAGCCTTGGCATTGACATGTTGGTGACCAATGGCAGGAGTCTGGGGGAGGGGCAGTTGAAGGTGGGAGGTCAAGTATTGACAAAGCTCCTGGGATATGTCCAACAGAGTGTTAACTTTTCAAGTCCATGTGACTCTTCTTCAGAGTTAAAGGGAGGGAGACATGTGATGGATTATGTGTGGTGAAAGAGTGAGTGGATCAGTTGAAGCAGAGTAGAAGGTCAGTGATCTGTGGGAACTAGGAGAGATTGCAACCAAGATGTGTAGGCCATGAGACAGAGGAAGCATTAGTGGCAGAAGAAGGGGCTAGTAGTTGTATAAAGGTAAGATATCAGAATGTGTTAATGGAAGAGTAAAATCAGTGTTCAATGAAAGCAAAACTGAAGAACAAGTGACAGATGGCCCTGTGGAGGAGGGGAAGAATTAATTTTTTCATTGGGACAAAAAATGTCTTTGAATATTTAAAAAAAATTGAGATGGAGGAGAAAGGTCAGAGTCTAAAGTTCTTGAACTCAATGTTGAGTCCTGTGGGCTGTAAAGTGCCTAATCGGAAAATGAGATACTACTCCTCTGGTTTGTGTTGGGCTTCACTGGAGCATTGCAACAGGCTAAGGATGGGACATGTGGGCATGAGAGCAAAGTGCTGAGTTAAAATAGTAAAGACAGGAAGATTAGCGTCATGCTTGCCGATCTGAGCAAATGCGTTCCACAATATGGTCACCCAGTCTGCATTTAGTCTCCTGAATGTGAAGAAGACCATATTGGGAGCAGTCAATACAGTAGAGCAAATTGAAAGAGGTGCAAGTGAAATGCTGATTCAGCTGCAAGGGATGTTTTGGGGCCTTGAACAGTGAGGAGGGAGGAGGTAAAGGGGCAGGTGTGGCACCTTTTGCGATTGCGAGCGGAGGTGCCGTGGGAGGGGAATGAGGAGCTGGGATGATAGAGAAGAGGACCAGAGTGTCACGTAGGGAGCAGTCCCTGTGGAATGCTGTCAGGTGGGGTGACGGGAAAATGTGTTTTGTGGTAGCATCATGCTGGAGCTGGCGTAAATGGTTGTGGAGACTGGTGGTGTGGAAAGTGAGGACAAGGGGGACTCTATCCTGGAGCCATACTCCGCTTTGGCCTTTGTGATTGGCCCTTATCACTGTCAATCACCCCCATACCCACCCACCCAACTCCTTGGAGAGACAATGTGGCCTTGAAACAATTAAAGCAATGAAAAGGGTGTTTACCAAAAGAACAAACCAGATCTACCGTCACTGCCTGTTAAACGATACGGCATTGGGAGTGCTGGGAGGATTTCAACTGCCCAGAGACCAAATTTGACTTGCTTTGATTAACAAGTTCAGCCGTCCGTTACACAGAACATGGTGGCAAACTCCAACTGGCCAATCACCTTGGTATTCACCTTCTGGTCAGGATGAACGTCGTCGGACATATTTCTGGGGTGGGCTTTTCTTTTCTTTTCTTGTGGGGGACGATATAAGAGTTGGGGTATAAATAAAGTTAATGCAGCTGGACAGTGCCAGAGGAACAACACAATTAGAGCTGTCTCATGGAAGACCTGTTTGGTAAAAAAAATGCCAGGGTTTCCGCGCATGTGAGAGTGTCTCGGTGAAACTGCTTAATGGTTGGTATTCTGATTTGCAGGGTGCAGTGCAGTGTGAGAGATCTTTTGGCAGGGAGTTCTTGCAGACAGTAAATTAAGCACGAAGGTGAAAGGGAGGGGAGAGCAAATGAAGAGAATAGACACTGATGCTGTGTGAGGTTAAGTGCTGACCAAAATCTCTGATGTGGTTCATGTGAGAGGGAAAAGCTACAAACAGGACACCTGAGCCATTTTGAGTGAATTGGTGGGGCATCTTGTCACCGTAGCAGTTAGCACTGCTGCCTCACAGCGCCAGGTACCCCGGTTCAATTCTGACCTTGAGTGACTGTCTCTGTGGAGTTTGTGCGCTCTCCCTGTGTCTGCGTGGCTTTCCTCTGGTTTCCTCTCACAGTCCAAAGATGTGCAGGGTAGGTGGATTGGCCACGATAAATTGTCCCTTGCTGTGGTTAGGTAGGGTTACCGTGATAGGGCGGGGAAGTGTGTCTAGGTAAGATGCTCTTTCAAAGGGTTGGTGCAGACTCGATGGGCCAAATGACCTCCTTCTGCACCATAGGGATTCTATGGACTGTGCTGAAATAAGAACCCTTTACAGCAGCTGAACAAATGGGCCATGCAACAGTTTCAACTATTGACCTCAAAACAAGGTTTCCACCCCCAGTGTCATCTCTGGCTCCATCTTTGTTCTCTGTTAATCGAGGTGGAGAGACACATTTCATATTTTTAAGGGAAGTGTCTCCTTTCCTTTATCTTTATAAATTTAGAGTACCCAATTATAATTTTTTTTCCAATTAAGGAGCAATTTAGTGTGGCCAATCCACCTAACCTTTGGGTTGTGGGGGTGAAACCCACGCCGACACGGGGAGAATGTGCAAACTCCACACGGACAGTGACCCAGGGCTGGAATTCGAAACCGGGCCCTCAGTGCCGTAGTCGCAGTGCTAACGACTGCACCATGTGCCGCCCTTTGTCCCCTTTCCTAATTGCACTGTCCTCAATACTGCAGCAGAGCAATATATATGTTTTACAAGCATTACATTTGTCTTGTATTGTTATGGTGACATAGGTAATTACCTGATATCCCATCAACAACTTGCATTTAGATAGAACCAGTAATGTAGTAAAATGTCCGAATACACTTCAGAGGAACGTACTCAAGGCGCAATATCCTCACTGAATCAAAGGAGGAAAAATTAGGTTGAGATTCTCCATTGTGAGTCCACCCCGCTACCGCTGCTATCCAGGTCGGAGAATTTTGGCGCCCAGTTCGATGGCGGCGGGATTCCCTACTCCCATTGCTGTCAATGGGATTTCCCATTGAAACCACCCCACGCCACCGGGAAATCCATGGGCAGGGGTGCGTTCCCGGCGGAACCAGAAAATCCCGCCACCAGCGAACAGCCAAAGAGTTCCGTTCAATATGACACTAGGGGCAGAAAGCTTGATCGGCTGGAGTTGTTTTAACAACCTTATCTACCTGCCCTGCTGTCTTCATGGATCTAGAGGCACGCACCGCAAGATCTCTCTGATCCTCTATATTTCCTAGCATCCTCCCGTCCATTGTATATTCCCTTGCCTTGTTAGTCCTCCGAAAATGCATCACCTCACACTTTTCATGGTTAAATTCCGTTTGCCACTATTCTGCTCATCTAACCAGCCCGTTTATATCTGTAACCTAAGGCTTTCCTCCTCACTATTTACCACATCACCAATTTTTGTGTCATCTGCGAAGTTACTGATCATACCCCCCACATTCACATCTACATCATTAATGCACACTCCAAAGAGGAGGGGATGCAGCACCGATCCCTACAAAACACCACTGGACACAGGCCTTCAATCACAAAAACAACCTTTGATCATCACCCTCTGCCTCCAGCCACTGAGCCAAATTTGGATCCAATTTGCCAAATTGCCCTGGATCCCATGGACTTTTACCTTCTTGATCAGTCTCCCATCTGGCACCTTTTCAAAATCCCGCCCAATGTTAGCCTGTTGAGTTGAATCAGGCTCTTTGTCAGCTCAGAAAAGAGTCATGCTGGGCTCGAAACATAAACTCCTCTCTCCACGCTGCCAGACTGGCTGAGAATTTCCAGCACTCTCTGTTTTTACAACATCTGGGACAACTCCCCACGCAGCTCTTCAAAATGGTGCCCTCAGATCATGGTGCCCGCATGAGAAAGGCAGATCTCAGTTTAACATCTCATCTAGAAGTTGGCACCGTCCGACAATGCAGCACTTCCTCAAACTGGCACTGCGCTGCCAGCCAAGGTTATGTACTCAACCTCCTGGAACATGAACTCACAACTTTCTAAATGCCCCCCCACTGAGCCATGGCTGACATCCGAGGCCCATCCTGACGCTAAGACCTGAGGCGACGGGGCGATCGGCCCAATGATTGAGCCTGAAACCTTGCTGTGACAGAAGTTTCTGATCTTGAAGCTGGTTCAGGATAATTCAGAAGAAAGGAATAACTCGATCCCGATACTTACCCTTTATGTTCTCATTGGTGCAGATCATTTCAGAGAGGACGAAACCCAGGATGCAGGAGTTCCAATCGGAAGTCTTCATGATAATCGGCGGCTGCACCAAGGACGAGAGGTTTGTGTCAGAAGTGACCTGTTTGGATCCTCTTCGACGAAGTCGCCTGGAAGTGGCCAAGTTGCCCATCACGGAGTTGGAGATGGAGAGCGAGAACAAGAAGTGGGTGGAATTTGCTTGTATCACATTCCGTAATGAGGTCTACATCTCAGGTGAGTTGTGAGTTTAGAATCATCAGTCCCACCATCCAATTCAATTCTTCTTTCCATTCTCTTATTTTTCACTCAGCAAGGTGAGCAGGGAATAAAGAGCAAGACTTCAGTGTGGAGAGTGGGGAATAAAGAGTGAGATTTCAGTGAGGAGAGTGAGGAATAAAGAGTGAGATTTCAGTGAGGAGAGCGGGGAATAAAGAGTGAGATTTCAGTGAGGGAGCAGGGAATAAAGAGTGAGACTTCAGTGAGGATAGTGGGGAATAAAGAGTGAGATTTCAGTGAGGAGAGCGGGGAATAAAGAGTGAGATTTCAGTGAGGGAGCAGGGAATAAAGAGCGAGATTTCAGAGTGGAGAGCGGGGAATAAAGAGTGAGACTTCAGTGAGGAGAGTGGGGAATAAAGAGCGTGATTTCAGTGAGGAGAATGGGAAATAAAGAGTGAGATTTCAGTGTGGAGAGTGGGGAATAAGGAGCGAGATTTCAGTTAGGAGAGCGGGGAATAATGAGCGAGATTTCAGAGTGGAGAGTGGGAGATAAAGAGTGAGATTTCAGTGAGGAGAGTGAGGAATAAAGAGTGAGATTTCAGTGAGGAGAGTGGGGAATAAAGAGAGAGATTTCAGTGAGGGGAGCGGGGAATAAAGGTTGATTTATGAAGGATGGAAATTATCAGGCATTAGAATAGTCAAGTCCAAAGGTAACAAGAGCATGGTTCAGGGTGTCAGCAGTATAGGAGCGGAGACAGGAGCAGAGATGAGCAATGTTGCGGAGTTGTAAATGGATGATCTTCGTGACGGTGTGGCTATGTGACTGGCACTCATCTGAGCATCACATAGAACATAGAACATTACAGCGCAGTACGGGCCCTTCGGCCCTCGATGTTGTGCCGACCTGTGAAACAACTCTAAAGCCCATCTACACTATTCCCTTATCGTCCATATGCCTATCCAAGGTTGACATATCACACCGTAATTGTGAACAGTCTGATTGAGCCTCAGACAGTTACAATCTGATCATGGATGATCTGTACCTCACCTTCATTCCCCCACGCTGATACCCTTTCCTAACCCACATCTGTTGTTCCGAGTGCTCAAAGTTTCAATTGTTCCAGCAATGGTGAGAGCTCCAGATTTTCGCTTTCCTTTGTGCCAAGATTTTGTTTCAAAATATCCAAGCTCTAATTTGAAGATTATGGGCTAGATTCTCCAATTCTGAGGCTATATCCTCACTCCGGTGTTTTACTCCTGAAAATTCGGCACAAAACGGCCACCGACCCTCTGTTTGGCTGGGGGCTAGCATGCCAGCAGTGTAGTGCACCGGACTCTAGCTGCCAATACGGCCCGGAGAATTGTTGGGTCCGTGGCCGCGCATGTGCAAGGCTGGGGCCTGCAGCGGCCGCACAGCACAGCATGGCACCGGCCATGCTTGAACCTGGCCTGAAAAATAGTGTCCCCCCCCCCCCCCCTTTGGCCGGCTCGCGAGCACCAGACCATTCCCAATAGTGCCCCCAGCCCCTGACAAAGACCCCCCTGCCCATGGATTAGCCCTGCCCCGACTGTGGCGGTACTGGACTGAGTCCGAAGTCGCCACACCGAGTTCCCGACGGATGATAGCACACGTGACCGACACTGTTGGGACCTCGGCTGGTCAGGGTTGGAGCATCGTGAAAGCAGCGCCGCCCCCGATTTTGTCGCAAACGGATATTCTCCGGCCCATCGCCAAATATGGTTTCGGTGTCGGCGACCGGAGAATCCCGCCCAATATTCTCTCTTTCTGGATTCCCTCACCGGAGTATACTGGGCTCGATTTTAAGTCTGTGCAAATGGGTAGATTTTGAGTGGTTTAAAATTCGGCCCACATTTTCTTTGTATTTAATCTCTTAAATCTTTTCCTCATTTTACACACCTCGATTAGATCTCCTTCTAGACTGAAGGGAGTAGACGTCTACACAGCCCATTACAGAATGATAGAGCACAGAATGGAACCATTCATCCTTATGTGCCTGGGATAGAGTTATAAATCCCCCCCTTTCTCCTATAGCTCTGCAACCTCTTTTCCTTTACCTGTTTATCCAATTCTCTTTCATCAGCCAAAGGCTCTTCACTCTGAACCAGAAGCTTGTGGGTTCAAATCCCGTACAGGGACTTGATCGCATTCATTTAGGCTGACACTCCAGATCATTACTGAGAGAGTGCAATGTAAATAAGATTCTTCTCGTGTTGGTTCCTTTGCCAATCACCTTAAATATTTGTCCTCTGGCTGCTGCCCCTTTGATCATTGGAGCAGTTCCTCCTTATTTACAAGATCATGATTTCTTTCAAACCCCTACAGTGCAGAAGGAGACCATTCTGCCTATCGTCTCTGCACTGATGCTGTAAAAGAGCACCCTACCTAGGTCCACTGCCCTACCTTATCCATGTTACCCCATAGAACATAGAACAGTACAGCACAGAACAGGCCCTTCGGCCCTCAATGTTGTGCCGAGCCATGATCACCCTACTCAAACCCACGTATCCACCCTATACCCGTAACCCAACAACCTCCCCCTTAACCCTACTTTTATTAGGACACTACGGGCAATTTAGCATGGCCAATCCACCTAACCCGCACATCTTTGGACTGTGGGAGGAAACCGGAGCACCCGGAGGAAACCCACGCACACAGGGAGGACGTGCAGACTCCACACAGACAGTGACCCAGCCGGGAATCGAACCTGGGACCCTGGAGCTATGAAGCATTTATGCTAACCACCATGCTACCCTGCTGCCCCATCTAACCTGCATCCATTGCTGCTGCAGAGCTCATGAACCTATTGGGGAGGCCGGGGCTGCGACCCCTAGTTGCGAATCCCTGTTTTGGTTACTTGTGCACTTGGATCCCCAAATCCCTCTGCTCCTCTATAACTCCTAATTGCACACCAGCGTTCAGCTTATTGGGCACTGACTCCAGTAGCTCCCCCTAAGTCACCATTCTTTACGACAGAGTGGAGTTAGTTTGTATCAGCTTATCTTCCTGAATCTTGGGCAGTGGGACAGGAGTTGTGTGTGTGTATGTGTGTGTGCTTCTGTGTGTGTATGTGTGAGGAGGAATCTTTGCTGAGCCCCAAACCTCCAACATGCGCATTTTCTAATGGGGCAGTGAAACATTGGCTGATATCTGTGTCCAGGCTTGCTGGGTCCAATCAAAGTGCCTCAACTTCCCCGCCGATAGCTCAGCTGTTGGTGACTGTAAAACTAACATCCTAGCCTAACTCCTTCCAGGACTTGGGAATGTGGCTGGGTGGTTAATGCAATGGGTTTAGAATCCATTGTTTCCCTTCACAGATTCAAATCCGACTGATTACATCTCAAACTGTGCCAGGTTTAAAAATGGCAAACAGAAATGAAGTGAATGATGCAGTATGTATCACGATGGCGGCTTGGACCCTGATGTTTCTCAAGATGAGCAGCTGCCCAGGAAGCTCACAATCTTTAAGCAATGAAGTTTAATTTCAGGCGTGAGGTCCCAGGGTTCAAGACCTGCTACTGACAGAGGTTTCCCCCCCACCCAACAACCCACCTTCGGGAAAATAAAAAGGTTGAGGTTTATGTGTCTGCAAGATTAACTTTTGTCTTTCTGTTGGACCGCCCAGGTGGTAAAGAAACACAGCATGAGGTGTGGAAATACAACGCCTCCTTAAATAAATGGATTCAGGTTGAATATTTAAACATTGGACGGTGGCGACACAAGATGGCCGTTCTGAGTGGCAAGGTGTATGCAGTGGGAGGCTTTGATGGCATTACGCGCCTCAACAGCGTGGAAGCGTACGACCCGTTTCACAACTGCTGGTCAGAGGTACCTATTGAGCTGAACGTCTCTGTCGTATTGTCTGTGTTAATGCCAACCTGTTCTTTTGCACCTTCTGAACATTTCTCACTTTATCTCCTGTATCAGAATTGTTCTGTCATGCTGGGGGTTGGGGTGGGGGTGGGGGTCCGAATCTCTGAACATCATACAATCATCGAAGGAGGCCGTTTGACCCATCGAGTTTACCCCTACACTGAAAGAGCACCCTAACTAGGCTTCCACCCTATCGCTGCAAACCTGGACATGTCTGGACACTAAGGGTCAATTTAGCATGGCCAGCCCACCGAACCTGCATATCTTTGGACTGTGGGAGGAAACCAGAGCACCTGGGGGAAACCCACGCAGACATGGGGAGAAAGTGTAAACTCAACAAATACAGTCACCCAAGGCCGGAATTGAACCCGGGACCCTGGCGCTGTAAGGCAGCAGTGCTCACTATTATGACACCGTGTCACCCAATGCACATCACAGCCAATAAAACACCTCTTCAGTGTAGTCACTGTCCTCATGTAAGGAATCAAACTGTGCACAGCAAGATCCTCCTGAGAGGACAGACAGGGCCCCCGTTTAACACCAACACAGCACTGAAGTGTCAGCTGGGATTGTGTACACATTCCTCTGGACGTCTAGTGCGAGGAGGTGAGTGCAATCAACTGAGTATCAACTGCAACCGAAAACAAAATAAAACAAAACGTTTTATAGTTGATATAATGCTAACCAGGTTCTTGAACCACATCAAGAAATTGTCCCAATCTAAATGTTGCAGTTAACACTTGTCGGGGAAAAAAATGAAGTTGCATTTACATCGAGTTTTTTGTGATCTCGGGATGTCCTAAAGAAACTTAGAGCTAATGACAGACATTTTTAGTGTAGTTACTGCTGTAATGTAGCTGTCAGTTTGTGCACACAAACAGCAATGAAAAAAATGATGGGATAATTGGATTGTTTTTGGATTTTGGCCAGGAGACTAAGGACAATTTCCAGCTTTTCTTCAAATATTGCCCTGGGATCCTTTATGTGCAGCTGAGGAGGCAGGTGGGGCTTGGTTTAATGTCTCATAACAAAAGCTTGCTTCTCCAACAGTGCAGTACTCCCTCAATACCGCGCTGAAGTGTTAGCCTGGATCATGTGCCTAAGACCCTGGAGTGTGACTTGAACACACCATTTTCTGAACCAGGAACAGGAATAAGCCATTCAGCTCAAATAAACCCTAGTGTTCTTCAAAGTGTTTTCAATTCTTACCTCCTCATCTTCTCACTGTGGAAGAGAAGAGAAATCTGGACCAGGAAAAAGCCATTTGACTCCTCATCTCTGCTCCGCCCACAGTGTTGCGAATCCTGAAGAGACATATAACTATTTAAAAGAATTGAACTTCCAGTTGATAGCTGAAACAATGACACAACAGGATTTCACATTTTAAAACATTTGCTATAACAAATGGCTAAAAGCACTATTGACTAAACACTATTTTGAACTAAGCTGACAACAGAGGGATTTTGTCTTGTGCTCATTAGGACAGATGCAGAAATACCAAATTACAAAAGGAACAACAATTTATACTGCAGGGTGCTGTTTGGTTGGCAAATGGACTCTGATTGGTCAAGATATTGCCATGGAGAATGGTCAGTTGTTCCCCCGTGCTTTTGTTTAATTGAAAAAGAAACAATGCCGATTGTTTGGCTTTTTGCTTTCTTTATTCAGAAATGCCCTTTTTGCTTTCTTTATTCAGAAATGCTATTATTTTGTAGGCAACTTATGCTTTAAAGCACAAAAGAAAATTCTATTTTTATGCTCATCAAGGCTCCTTAAGCAGCACCTTCCAAACCCACAACCATACCATCTAGAAGGACAAGAGCATCTGGTATCTGAGAACACCACCACCCTGGAAGTTCTATTTAAATAGTTATATGTCTCTTCAGGATTCGCAACACTGTGGGCGGAGCAGAGATGAGGAAGTTCTATTCCAAGCACTCACTGTCCTGATTTGGAAATATATCGCTGCTCCTTCATTGTCACTGGGTCAAAACCCTCGAATTCCTTCCGTAGCAGTACCTACTCCTCAGGGACTGCAGCAGTTCAAGAAGGCAGCTCAGCACCATCTTCTGAAGGGCAACAAGGAATGGGCAATAAATACTGGTCTAGCCAGAGCTGCCCACATCCATAAATTAATTTATAATAATCCATTAAATGCTCCGTGGAACCATAGTCCTTCTAACAAGCAGTCCACAGTTGCTCCTAGCTTCCAGTGGGTTCCGATATCGCCCTTTCATCAAGTAGTAACTTGGCATGACCATCTCAGGCTTTTTCCTCAGTTCTGAGATTTTCTGAATCCACCATCATTAGTCGATCCCGTTCTGATGATTCTTTGTTTCTTTGGCTACGTCAGAACAAATCTCCCAGAATCCATAAAAGGCTGCAGGATGCATTTCTTCAACTAGAAACCGCCTCTGTCCCATGTCTGGCTATGGTAACTTGTAAAGCCAAGCAGTTCTTTCCCATTGCTGATCACACAGAACGTCTGCTGTGTGTCTGTGATATTCCTTTATTTTCTGGAAAGCCTGTAACCTGCTCTCAAAGATAACTTCCTCTATCCTCTTCCCCATGGCAACGTGAAACACGTTAACCTTATGTTCAGGTAAAAATGCTAATCAGTTACATTAGTCCCAACTCCCTTTCATCTTAGAAGTAAATGGACAGTTTCCAGCACAACTAGAACCTGGGGCGAAATTCTCCCCTACCCGGCGGGGTGGGGGGTCCCGGCGTCGGGTCTCCCCCCCTAAAGGTGCGGAATTCTCCGCACCTTTAGGGGCTAGGCCCGCGCTGGAGTCGCTCCCGCTCTGCCGACTGGCGCCAATGGCCTTTGGCGCTACACCGGCCGGCGTCGGGGCTGGCCGAAAGGCCTTCGCCAGTCGGCGTGAGTCCGCGAATGCGCCGGAACGTCAGCGCCGCTGACGTCACCACCGGCACATGCGCGGTGGAGGGGGTCTCTTCCGCCTCCGCCATGGTGGAGGCCGTGGCAGCAGCAGAAGAAAAAGAGTGCCCCCATGGCACTGGCCCGCCCGCCGATCGGTGGGCCCCGATCGCGGCCCAGGCCACCGTGGGGGCACCCCCGGGGTCCGATCGCCCCGTGCCCCCCCAGGACCTCGGGGGCCCGCTCGTGCCGCCAATCCCGCCGCCACAGAGATGGTTTAAACCACGTCGGCGGGAGAGGCCTGACAGCGGCGGGACTTCGGCCCATTGCGGGCCGGAGAATCACCGGTGGGGGGGGGCCCGCCGACCGGCAGGGCGTGATTCACGCTCCTGCCGATTCCCAGGTGGCGGAGAATTCTGGCCATGGCGGTGGCGGGATTTACGCTGGCGCCGGGCGATTCCCCGACCCTGCGTGGGGTCAGAGAATCCCGTCCCTGGTATCTTCAACACCTTTCTGGGAATTTGGGAAACTCAGTGTCTATTCATTGGAGACTCAGAGACTGCTGCCATTGTCTCCGAATATAAATACCGTGCACCTTCTTTGCAGTAAAACAATCAAAGTTGTCAGTTGATCTCTAACAATGAAAGCAGTGAAGCTTACTCGCAAACAGGCTTCAGAACAGATCACTTGACCCCTTTCATTTAGCTTAAATTTAAAGCTACAATCTCCAAACATAATAATTTCACAAACCTTATAATTGGAACAAAACCCATTCTTTTTTGTTTCATTTTGAACTTCCTTTGTACGTATCCGGTTAAAACTAGGCCCAGGACTCCTTTGGAGTGACAATCACTGGTGAATGGTCACTTCACTCCTTTTTACCAAACCAGGTCAGGAGCTGTACATTTCTCACCAGCTCTTCTTCCCCCATGGATCTAGTAAGAAATGTGCAGGTACGTGGTTCCTGGGGCCTTCCAATGCAGGGCTGAATCACTGAGTGGGGGGGGGGGGGGGGGGGGGGGGGGGGTGTTGGAGTAAATCTACGCCCTCCACAGCCTTCTGCGGCAAAGTGTTCCACAGATTCACCATCCTCTGGCTGAAGAAATTTCTCCTCATCTCTGTTTTAAAGGATTATCCCTTTAGTCTGAGATTGTGCCCTCTGGTTCTAGTTTCTCCTACAAATGGAAACATCCTCTCCACGTTCACTCTATCCAGGCCTCGCAGTATCCTGTAAGGCTCAATAAGATCCCCCCTCATCCTTCAAAACTCCAATTAGTACAAACCCAGAGTCCAGAACCGTTCCTCATACAACATTCCAGGGATCATTCTTGCGAACCTCCTCTGGACCCTTCCAAGGCCAGCACAGCCTTCCAAAGATACGGGGCCCAAAACTGCTCACAATACTCCAAATGGGGTCTGACCAGAGCCTTATACAGCCTCAGAAGTATATCCCTGCTCTTGTATTCTAGCCCTCTCGACATGAATGCTAACATTACATTTGCCTTCCTAACTGCTGACTTGATCCTGCACGTTAACATTAAGAGAATCTTGAACAAGGACTCCCAAGTCCCTTTGTACTTCTGATTTCCTAAGCATTTCCCCATTTCAAAAATAGTCTGTGCCTCCATTCCTCCTTCCAAAGTGCATACCTCACCCGTTTCCACATTGTACTCCATCTCCCACTTCTTTGTCCACTCTCCTAGCCTGTCTAAGTCCTTCTGCAGCTCCCCTGCTTCCTCAATACTACCTGTCCCTCTACAGATCTTTGTATCATCTGCAAACTTAGCAACAGTGCCTTCAGTTCCTTCTTCCAGGTCGTGAATGTATATTGTGAAAGGTTGTGGCCCCAGCACAGACGCCTGAGGCACACCACTAGTGACAGGCTGCCATCCTGAAAAAGACACCTTCATCCCCATTCTCTTAACCCCCTCCCCTCCCCTCCCCAACACCCCATTTTGTGACATACAGATGCAGCAGCAGGTAGAAGGGTAGAGTGCCCTGGGTAGAGAAAAACTGAAGTAAATATTGTTTGTTCTCTTTCATTGTTGTTCAGCATGCACAGCCATTTCCCCTTTCCCCTTGAAAGCTGTCAATTCATTCTGTGAGTCATTTAAACATCACTCAGTTTATTTCTTCACACAAAAGATTATTGCATAAGATAAAGATACATGGTGCTAAGGGTAGCATGGACAGAGGATTGGTTAATTAATAGAAAGCAAAAAGTGGGGATTAATGGGTGTTTCTCTGGTTGGCAATCAGTAGCTAGTGATGTCCCTCAGGGATCAGTGTTGGGCCTACAATTGTTCACAATTTACATAGATGATTTGGAGTTGGGGACCAAGGGCAATGTGTCCAAGTTTGCAGGCGACACTAAGATGAGTGGTAAAGCAAAAAGTGCAGAGGATACCGGAAGTCTGCAGACGGATTTGGATAGGTTAAGTGGTTTGGGTCTGGCAGATGGAATACAATGTTGCAAATGTGAGGAATAACAGCAAAAGGGATTATTATTTAAACGATAAAAAATTAAAGCATGCTGCTGTGCAGAGGGACTTGGGTGTGCTAGTGCATGAGTCGCAAAAAGTTGGTTTACAGGTGCAACAGGTGATTAAGAAGGCAAATGGAGTTTGTCCTTCATTGCTAGAGGGATGGAGTTTAAGACTAGGGAGGTTATGCTGCAACTATATAAGGTGTTAGTGAGGCCACACCTGGAGTATTGTGTTCAGTTTTGGTCTCCTTACCTGAGAAAAGACGTACTGGCGCTGGAGGGTGTGCAGAGGAGATTCACTAGGTTAATCCCAGAGCTGAAGGGGTTGGATTACGAGGAGAGGTTGAATAGACTGGGACTGTACTCGTTGGAATTTAGAAGAATACGGGGGGGATCTTATAGAAACATAAAATTATGAAAGGAATAGATAGGATAGATGCGGGCAGGTTGTTTCCACTGGCGGGTGAAAGCAGAACTAGGGGGCATAGCCTCAAAATAAGGGGAAGTAGATTTAGGACTGAGTTTAGGAGGAACGTCTTCACCCAAAGGGTTGTGAATCTATGGAATTCCCTGCCCGTGAAGCAGTTGAGGCTCCTTCACTAGATGTTTATAAGACAAAGATAGATAGATTTTTGAAGAGTAAAGGAATAAAGGATTATGGTGTTCGGGCCGGAAAGTGAAGCTGAGCCCACAATAGATCAGCCATGATCTCATTGAATGTCGGAGCAGGCTCGAATGGCCAGATGGCCTACTCCTGCTCCTAGTTCTTATGTTCTTATCTTCTCCCGCAGGTGGTTCCGCTCCTCGTAAATGTGAGTTCGTTTGCTGCCACCACCTATAATAAAAAACTCTATGTCATTGGAGGAGGGCCCAATGGAAAGCTGGCCACCGACAGAACCCAATGCTATGACCCTGCAGCAAATAAATGGAGCCTGAAGTCACCTATGCCTGTTGAAGCCAAGTGCATCAATGCCGTCACATTCAATGACCACATTTATGTTGTAGGTATGTAGACTTTGATGCTTTGTTGCAGGCCTGTGAGCGATGAGTGCAGACGTTAACACCTGGGATTAGAGTTTGCATGCAACTTTTCATTCAAGAACATACAAAGTCTGTTTGACCATTCACGGCTGATCCGTACCTCAGCTCCATTTTTCCACTTTTTCTCCATGTCGCCCTTACCTATTAAAAACCTATTGAGCTCAGAATTTCACTGGTAGCTTTCTGGAAGGGAAAGTTCTGAATTTACACTACCCTGAGCGTGAAAAGGTATTTCCTGATTTCCTTTCTGATGTTTCCAATTTTGCGACGATTACCACATCAAGATTTCTCATGTTCATTTGCTGGGTAGGTCAATGTTAGGAACGCCTCTTGTCCAAAGAAATCTGGCACAGATTCCTTCCCCGTCACTCAAAACTTGAATTCCAACTATCTCCAAGTGACCTTTGTTGACCCTTTGATACTTCTCCACATCAATAGATGGTTTTAAGCTTTGTGGAGGGTGGCTGTGTGTATTGCACGCAGTGGAGATGCATCTTTCTTGTCCCTCAGTGAATATTTCTGCCTTGTTGACCTGACAGATTGAATGGCTGGATATAATATGGGCCAATTACCCCATGTGCTGTCCCCAGCATGCCGACAACTGATCAAGTTAGTGGCTCCCCGCTCTTGGTGTAGCAGCAACAACTTTGAAGATTTCAAATTGGGTGTAGGCCTCATCCGAGCATTGAAATTTACTGCAGGGTGACGGACGTGTCCACACTGCTCAGTTCTTTGTTTGTTGTTCAGCGATTTGGAACTGACACTTCCCAGTTTCAGTCGAGTTGAGTGCAGAACATCTGTTCTTAAAGCAGGAGCTAACTAATTGTTGGCCACTGGTGATGGCATCGTTATTGTCTTACCAGATATCCTTCCTATGCATTGTTTGCCCAATAACTTTCAGTTCTCCACTCCCATCCCACCCCCACCCCCTTATCCTCTGAGACATGGTAATGTTGAACTCTTCCACATCTGGTTAGCTGTTGCATTCCTCTGCTCCACTTATGCTCTAACCAAGTTAGTTAGTTGCCAACCAAGTGCTTCTTTGTGAGTGAGTGAGCAGCAATCTTGGCCCATCTCTATGCTGTATGCACATTGCTCTCCTGACCAGCCTCCCCCCCCTACTACCACCCACTCCCGCACGGTAACACAGTGGGCAGCACTGTTGCTTCACACCTCCAGGGTCCCAGGTTCGATTCCTGGCTTGGGTCACTGTATGTACGAAGTCTGCATGTTACCCCTATGTCTGCATGGGCTTCCTCTGGGTGCTCCGGTTTCCTTCCACAAGTCCCAAAAGACGTGTTTGTTCTGTGAATTGGACATTCTGAATTCTCCCTCCGTGTACCCGAACAGGCGCCGGAACGTGGCGACGAGCGGCTTTTCACAGTAATTTCATTGCAGTGTTAATGTAAGCCTACTTGTGACAATAACGATTATTAAAAAATAAAAGTGAGCTCCCATGCCTGTATCCACAGGCCATAGGCCTATGTTCTGGATTGTGGCTGGTATTTTACCAAATCCCAGATTGACCAACTGTCTCTGGGACCTGAAGTGGGTCCGAAGCCTGGGTGGACGGGCGAGGGGCCATGGGATGCAATTTACCAGCAGTGGCCAAATAAGAGACCCGATTTGAGGCCTGGCAGCTCGGCAGCACAACCAATAGAGAAGGCTACAAAACCAGCTTCAGGAAGCAGACCAGCAATCATGAGGTACAACAAGACCTCGGCAAAACCAAATTAGGACGAATGTTGTGGAGGGCAAATTCTTGGAATGCTTACAAGATGGTTCTCTAGAACAGTATGATGAGGAACCAACTCGAGAATGGGTTATTTATGATCTAGTGTTGTGCAACGAGAAAGGGCTAATGAATAATCTCGATGTAATGGAGTCTTTAGGTAAGGATGACTATAGCGCAAAATAAATTGACTTTAAATTACCCAATTGGATGATGCTTAACTGTCAGCCTATTTTCTCCACCCCACACCCCCCATTTTCAATATTTTTATAAAGAGACATGTTCAAAGAAAATGACAAAATAAACAATCGTTTTTAATATCCTGATGATTTCTCGCCCAGGGTTGCACACAGCAGTGCCTTAAATTCCTGGAGACTCCAGGCCAATTCTGGAGTTTTGGGAACCCTATTTACCTGGCGGTGTCCCTGCATAGTGGGACCCATTCTGGCGCTGGTAAAATGTCAGCGGGGGCAGGAAATGGCCGTTAACTGGCTGCCCACTTCCATCGGAATGCAGCTGCCCTGCTGATGTCCCCGGTGTTGAGAACACCCCGTGGCAGGAGGAAGACAAAGGGCTGCCCCTCCCAATGTCTTCTGCCCCCATTGTGCAAAATCTCGTCCCCCTCGCCGCCCCCAGCGCGTCTGCAGAGGGCTGGTAAAATTCAGCCCTGTGTTTCGGCTATATTTTGTTATAATGAGTTGCCTGATCAGATTTTCTGACCTGCATGTCAACTTTTCCAAGGTTTTTACGTTGGCGTCAGTGCAAAAGTGCAGCTCTCACACATTGGCATCAACAGCAGATGCTCTTTTTGTTGTGGGACATGTGCTAAGAGCAAACAAGAGCGCCATCCTCTGGACAATATTTTGTTACTGAAGAAGCTGCTTTACAATAACTTCAGGAGATTAGTTTCTATCCGTTGTAACTGTCAGATGGATTAGTTAGTTAATATTCCAATATTGGAACAAGAAGAGCTGCGGATGGAAGGAACTGTTTGTGAGAAAAAGGGTTCTAATTTCAAAAGGAGAGAAGAGCAGGGGAAAAGGAACAGTCGAGTGGAAGAATAGGTTGCCTGGGGTAGGAGAGTGGAGCAGGGAATGTTTATGGAGTCATGGGACGGATTCTGGAGAACCATAAGATTGAGGGATTGAATTAGAAGGTGAGGAGGTGGGATTGAGGGATTTGGAGAGAGGGTGGATCAATATGAGTACTGATATGATGAGTTAGATATGTGAGGGTGAGGGATATGGTAAAGTCTGTCGGTGAAGGTGAGGGATATGGTGGAGTGGGTAAGTGAGGGATATGATGCAGTGGGTAGTTGAGGGTGAGGGGATACGTGCAGGTAGTTGAGGATGAGGGATAGGGTGCAATGGGTAGGTGAGGGTGAGGGATATGGTGTAGTGGGTCGGTGGGGTATATGGTGAATTGGGTACGTGTGAGATATATTGAATTGGGTAGGTAAGAATGGGGATATGTTGCAATGGGTAGGTGATGATGAGGGATATAGTGAATTGGGCAGGTGAGGGTGAGGGATATGGTGAATTGGGCAGGTGAGGGTGAGGGATATGGTGAATTGGGTAGGTGTGAGATATGTTGAATTGGGTAGGTAAGAATGTTGCAATGGGTAGGTGATGATGAGGGATATGGTGAATTGGGTAGGTGATGATGAGGGATATGGTGAATTGGGCAGGTACGGGTGAGGGATCTGGTGAATTGGGCAGGTGAGGGATATGGTGCAGTGGGTAGGTGAGGCTGAGTGATGTGGTAAATTGAGCACGTGAGGGATATGGTGAATTGGGCAGGTGAGGGTGAGGGATCTGGTGAATTTGGCAGGTGAGGGATATGGTGCAGTGGATGTGGTCAGGGTGAGGAATAGGGTGAAATGGGTAGGTGAGGGATGTAGTGTGGGAATGGAGTCAAAAAAAGAAGGGTTATAAGTAGATGGAAGGTAGGGTGGGTTGTCAGAGTAACCATGGCCTAGATACATGGTACATGAGCGGGAAGAACTTTAATCTCCCTTTGGTATTCCTTACATTGTCATAATGGAATACTGTATTGTGCTGGAATATCCTTGGTCCAAACCTATATCTTTTGTTTCCATTCTAGCATGCTCCAACCTGCGTACTCTCCGAGCGCTGCTTTAACCTCGCTCTCTCTTTTTTCCAAGGTGGTGCAATGAAGGCCCTTTACAGCTACAGCCCCGCGGAGGACTCATGGTCTCTGGTCACGCAGTTTGGTCACGAGCGTGCCAGCTGCGGGATTGCGCCGTGCAACAACAAACTCTTCATCACGGGGGGCCGTGACGAGAAGAACGAGGTTATTGCCACTGTGTTGTGCTGGGACACGGAGAACAAAAAGCTGACGGAGGAGTGCGTCTTGCCCCGTGGGGTATCACACCACGGTAGTGTCACCGTTAGAAAGTCCTACACACACATCCGCCGCATCGTCCCGGGAGCTGTCTCGGTATGACAATCGTGGGTGGCTTACTCACCCCTTGTGGGCCGGCCTCGGGGCTTTCCCGGAGTCTGCGCTCTCCTCAACATCTATCTTAACATTTGGACGCGTTTGACAAAACATTTCCTGTCACCATGATTTTGATCCTTTCGGAGGTCACCAGAGAATCGGCTGTGCAATCATTGAAGCAAACCCTTGTCGGACAAACACTGCATCGTCAAAGTATTTGGGAACTCGAATACAGTCCAAAAAGATTTCTTGCATTTTCTTTGGATGATGAAGCAGCTACACACTAGACGTAGGGGGATACCCAGTGGATAAACTTTGCAATATATTGGAAACACTTTGGGGAACAGAAATATATGGAGTAAACATACTGGGAGGGTGCAACACTGGTTTAAAGAGTTAAATTATGGGGACAGGTTACACCGACTAAGGTGGTGGGCGAAGGGATTGTGGAACCAAGGTGACTAACTAGAGCAAAGATACAGATTGACCCGAATGGCCCAGGTTTTGTGGACCTAATAATGGTGATGCTATTGGGGTCAGAAGGGAGCCACAGCTTCCAACATGTGCACAGGTTTACACTGGGAAAAGGAAATTGTGGTGGGTGAGAATGTGCTCCACTCCAGCCTTTAATGATAGTCACACTGGGCCACTTTGTCAAGTGGCAGGAACCTGTATCTAATGAATTTGGGCTGACTGCCCACATATAACACTGGGTTTAACGCTATTTAAATTTGAGCCGATATTAGCAGGCGTAAAGCCTGATAGGGAACTGGGCCATGTATTTGATACAAAAATCCCTTCAATGCATTACACATCTCTGCAATGTGACCCCCTCCAATGCTGAATGAAGCTACTTCCCAAACATTTTAAAACAGTTTCAGCTTAATTTGCCTTTGATTGCATATTTATACAATGTCGACATAGTTTTATTGTATGTGTTTTCTTTCTAACTTGCTTGCGCACTGCAGGTTCTGCTTATGCGGTACTCAGGTGAAGTCCCGACACAGGTTGCACCTTGTTGGGCTGTCTTGGTGCAGAGGTGAAGTTGTGTACATCCCCTGGTCTCTCTGCTGTTTTCAGGCCCCAGTGCTTGGGTTTTGAAAATGCAATGCTGTCCTAACTGGCTTGCCATAATCATGTGACTCTGCCATGAGGAGTCCACCCATGGAGGCAGACAGCTTGAGGTCAGTTCAATAAAAGCCTCTTTTAAAAGCCAGAAACACACGAATGAAGACTGCTGTCCTTATACTTGCAACATGGCGTCAGCGATGACAAAAAATAGTCATACTGTTAACTAAAATAGTTAACTGTTAACTAAAATAGTCATACTGGGGAAGGATTGCTACCACCCTAAATCTAACAGACAGTAAAGAAAACAGACAGCAGAGATTTGGAACGCCCTAAATGCACGTTTTGAAGGGCGAGTGAATGTTACATATGCAAGTTATGTATTGAAAACTAGAGATCAGAGATGACTGAACGATACTTCACAGCAGTAACACAGCTAGCAGAATCATGCAAATTTGGACAACTGAAAGATGTTCTGATTAAGATAGATTGGCCCTCGGAGTGAGAGGCTCCATAGTGAGAGCGAGTCCACTGAAAGATGAGAAACTGATGCTAAAGAAAGTGATGGACGTGTGTCAGAATGCTGAAGTTGTGAAACGTCAGCTAGGGCACATGTATGACAGAGCAGACCAGGTGTTACAGTTTGCTGAGGGATAGAATGTGGTGGTATGATTTGCATAGCTGTCTGCCATTGGTGCAGAACACTGGCTTACCATTGGCCCTGGTCGGTCATGTGCCTCTCGACCGATTGGTTGAGACCAGTCATGTGACGGCTCCCCGATTGGTCGAGAGGCTGAGTTAACCCCGCCTCAGAGCGAGGTATAAATACCCAGAACGCCCGGCGGTCGTCCTTTTACTGTAGTCGACCGCAGGGCTAACGTCTAGCTTATTAAAGCTTAACTTTTGTACAGCAACTCGTCTCGCGTTCGATTGATAACTCATCACAGATCAAACCAAAAGAGCTGAGCAACTACAAACAAGGGACAGGATGCAAATGTCGAAGAGGACAGCATACATAGGAAAAGAAGGATTGCCCAGACTAGGGAAAGGTTTGTTTTAACGGCAAGAAGCAAAACCATTTCATGCACAAGTGGATGGCCAGAAAAAAGCAAACCAAGCCTATAATGATGACCACTGGGGAGATTTCAGCAGACGAGACTGATGAAGAATCATACATGATATGACAGGCTAATTCAGTCAAGTCCATAGGTGACAAATGGTTTGTGACTGTTACATTGAGGACCACAGAGGGGTGGGGGGGAGCGGTATCAAACGAACAAGAAGTGTCAGATAAACACTGGGGTGTCATGCAACATAATGACCTTCACAGATCTGTGTTAAGTGGGTCAACATGGCCATTCAAGAATGCAAGTAATATTGGGACTATATGACGGCACAAGGTTCATACCGAGAGGAAGAATTAGTCTTTCAGCTCAATGCAATGGCAAGAAGGAAGATCCCAAGTTCCAGATCGTAGATGGGATGCATCAGTCATTGTTCTCATGGGGAGCAAATCTAAAGCTGAGACTATTAACCCTGAATGAAGCATAAAGAATATGCCACAGGGAAAGGGCAACAAAAGACTCCAGAGAGAAGGAAACAAAGATCCAGAGAGAGGGATTCAGAAGACCTCAGAGAGAGTGAGGCAATAGTAAACCATCAGATGGTTGCTGACATTAGTGCAATGAAGTACACGGTAAATGTTCTGCAGGAAAATGTTCACATCAGATCTGAACTAGAAGAGTTGAAATGCAAGATTTCAGCTGAGTCTATACATTTGAAAATGCACAATAAAACTTAAGTCTTCAATGGCCCATGCTGTGTGAGATCTGACCATACAAATTTCAGGGACAACACAAAGGTAACAGGAGGAAAGAATGATCCACAAGTCCACAGTTGGCAACTCACAGCAGGAATTGAGAAACCTCAACAAGATATACAGGCGTAACGGCAGGCATAGTCATTCAAAAAGCAAAGGGTGGGGTTACTGGATTATGGGGATAGGGTGACGGTGTTAACCTTGGGTAGGGTGCTCTTTCCAGGAGCCGGTGCAGACTCGATGGGCCGAATGGCCTCCTTCTGCACTGTAAATTCTATGTAAATTCTATAAGCTGCTCCTTTGCAGAAAATGGGAAGTCAGGCAGAAAGGATCTCACCAGCTGTACTGAGTACAGAACTATCATCAATCCCAGAGGGCCATGAGTCCCCAACAACCGCAGTGGAACCACAAAAATCACCAAGGCAAGAAGGGTCACGGGAACGACACTCTCTGCACAAGGGAAATCACCCAGAAGAATAGTCAATGTCAAAATGAATGCATTCCATTAAGAAACCTGCAAGGTTTAAAGACTAAGACCAGAATTCTATGGCCATTCGCAGGCAGTGGGGTTCTCTGGTCCTGCCCGCAGCACACTCCCGGCAACGTGAGCTGGTGTCAATGGAAATTCCCATTGACAGCGGAGAATCCCGCTGCCAGCGAATGGCGTACCACCTCCCGTCACCAGGAAACATGTGTCTGGGAGGTCAGAGAATCCTGCCCTAAGTGTGCAATGCACATGCAGAGACTGACTAGTCGACCAAACAGTTGTTAATGTATAACAGTGGGTATATAGTGGGTAGCTTGGGTAACTCACAATCACACAGGATTGTGCATCTAAATGTGCCTTCTGTTCAAAAGGATTTTTGTATTCTTTTTATGTGAAAAAGGGGTTGTTTGTATTTTTAAATTTGAAAACGAGGATGTTTGGGTTTTGGAAACACAATGTTGTAACTGGCTTGCCATAATCTTGTGACTCTGCCATGAGGGGGTCTCCCTCCGGAGGCAGACATCTTGAGATCAGCTCAATAAAAGTCTTGCACAGAAACACACTAATGAAGACTGCTGTCCTTATACTTGTGTGGTGAATGTATAATATGTATAATTCACACTGTGCATCACTGTGTCCCTGTGGGCTCCATCTGTGAGCTGTTGTGCGGCTCTGCCCACGGGGAGATGAGGAGCATGTACAGGACTCAAACCTTAGCTCCGCCCATGGCACCGCCCATGGCTCCTCCCACTACTGGAAGTATAAAGTGCTACGGTCTTGTGAGCCTGCCCTCAGTTCTTCTGGTCACAGGCAGGCTCAGTTGTAAGTCGATTAAAGTCACAGTTTACTTCTACTCATGTCTTGAGTGAATTGATGGTCGCATCAATTTAATCGACTTAAAAAACCACCATGGAATCAGCCCTCAAGCCTGATCGACTGGAACTCGACCCGCAGGCCGCAGAAGGGAAGGAAATATTTCTACATTGGCTTCGGTGCTTCAAGGCCTACCTGGCTGCATCGACTACCACCGCTGTTACTGAAGAGCAGAAACTCAGTCTTCTGCACGCACGGGTGAGCCATCGTATTTCTACTCTACTCGATAGTACCGACTCGTACACCGATGCCCTCGCGATACTCGACCGCCTGTACCTGCGGCCCGTAAATGAAGTTTACACGTGGCATATTTTTACCAGCGCCCCGCAGAGTTGCTAGAAGACTACCTGCACGACCTAAAAGTTCTAGCATGGGAATGTAATTTCCAGGCTGTAACTGCCTCCCAGCACATGGAACTCGCCGTCCGTGATGTGTATGTTGCAGGGGTCCGGTCCAATTACGTGCGCCAGCATCTCCTCGAAAAAGGGGCCCAGAACCAGGAGGACACTGTAACGCTAGCAACCTCGCTGGAGGTCGCGTTTCAAAGTTTGAACTCGTTCCCAGCCGACCATGCGAACCCATTGTGGACCCCCGACCAGAGACTACCCCAGGCCTGCGCTGCACGGCCACCCGCCCAACAAGGAGCGCCATCGTGCCACTTTTGCGGCCAGTCCCAACACCCACGGCAGCAATGCCCGGCCCACAACGCGACCTGCAGTAGCTGCGGACGGAAAGGACACTTTACAAAGGTATGCCTGGCTAAAACCAAATCCTCAAACTCTAATGCTATCCATAACAATCACCCCTCTAACTCTCAGGCCCGCAGACCCCGCAATGTGGCAGCGTGTCTGCCGACTCCGCCTCCGCATGACATGTGTGACTCATGGGAGCCGCCATCTTGGCAATCCTCTCCCACGCGGCCAGCCATGTGCGAGTCATGGGGGCCGCCAGCTTTGGCGCCATCTTCCTCGCCGCCCACCACGGGGGCCGCCATCTTGGCCATCACCCTATATGCAAATCGCCGACTACGACCTCCGCGGACAGTCATCACGGGGCCGCTCCAGCACCGCTGACCAAGCCACCGACTACCTGCAACTCAACGCAGTCACTCTGGACCAGTCGCGGCCAAAGCACCTCAGAAGCTCAATGATGTCTGTTCAAGTCAACGGATACAAGACACCGTGCCTTTTCGACTCTGGGAGCACCGAGAGCTTCGTTCATCCAGACCTGGTAAGATGCTGTTCGCTCCCTATCTTTCCAGCACGGCAAACTATCTCCCTCGCCTCGGGTCGCATTCGGGCGCACCGTTGCGACATTAATGATACAGGGCGCCAACTACTCCAACTTCCAATTGTATGTCCTCCCAGACCTCTGCGCCCCTCTCCTACTCGGACTTGATTTTCAGTGTAACCTCAGGAGCCTAACACTCAGCTTCGGTGGACCCCTGCCCCCTCTCACTATATGCAGTTTAGCAACTCTAAAAATCGACCCCCCTCCACTCTTCACTAACCTCACCGCTAACTGGAAACCCGTGGCCACTCACAGCAGGCGGTATAGCCTGCAGGATAGGGTATTTATTAGAGCCGAAGTCCAGCGACTCTTACGTGAGGGAATCATAGAGGCCAGTAATAACCCCTGGAGACCTCAGGTGGTGGTCGTCAAGACTGGGGGAAAGTTCCGGGTGGTGGTTGATTACAGCCAGACTATTAACCAGTTCACGCACCTCGATGCGCACCCCCTCCCCCGGATTGCAGACATGGTCAACAAGATCGCCCAGTACCGCATCTTCTCCACGGTGGATCTGAAGTCTGCATACCACCAGCTCCCAATCCGCCCGGAGGACCGCCACTACACGGAGTTTGAGGCAGACGGCCGCCTCTTCCATTTCCTCCGGGTCCCCTTTGGAGTCACGAATGGGGTCTCGGTGTTCCAACGAGCAATGGACCGAATGGTGGACCAGTACGGGCTGCGGGCCACGTTTCCGTACTTGGATAACGTCATCATCTGCGGCCATGACCAGCAGGACCACGACGCCAACCTCCACCGATTTCTCCAAACCGCCCAAAAACTCAACCTCACATACAATAAGGAGAAATATGATTTCCGCACAACCAGATTAGCCATCCTTGGCTATGTCGTGTAAAACGGGGTCCTGGGGCCTGACCCGGACCGTCTGCACCCCCTCTTACAACTCCCTCACTGTTGCAGGGCCCTCGAGGTGCCTTGGATTTTTCTCCTATTACGGCCAGTGGGTCCCCCAGTATGCGGACAAAGCCCGCCCACTATTTAAGACCACACTCTTCCCACTGTCAGCCGAGGCCCACCAGGCCTTCAACTGCATTAAGGAGGACATCGCCAAAGCCGCCATGCAGGCGGTGGATGAATCCGTCCCCTTTCAAGTGGAGAACGATGCCTCAGAGGTCGCTCTCCCCGCCACTCTGAACCAGACAGGTAGGCCAGTAGCTTTCTTCTCCCGAACCCTCTCCGCTTCGGAACTTCGACACTCCTCAGTCGAAAAAGAAGCTCAAGCCATTGTGGAAGTCGTAGGCACTGGAGGCACTACCTCGCAGGTAGGAGGTTTGCCCTCATCACCGACCAAAGATCGGTTGCCTTCATGTTCGACAACTCGCAATGGGGCAAAATTAAAAATGACAAAATCTTGAGGTGGAGGATTGAACTCTCCACCTATAATTATGATATCATATACCGTCTGGGGAAGCTCAATGAGCCCCCAGATGCCCTGTCCCGCGGCACATGCGCCAGCGTGCAAGGTGACCGATTACAGGCTATCCACAATGACCTCTGCCACCCGGGGTCACCCGGCTTGCCCGCTACATCACGGCCCGCAATCTGCCTTTCTCCACCGAGGAGGTAAAAGCTGTCACCAGGAATTGCCCGATCTGTGCAGAGTGTAAACCGCACTTCTATAGACCAGACAAGGCCCACCTGGTAAAGGCATCCTGGCCCTTTGAACGACTGAGCATCGATTTCAAAGGGCCCCTCCCCTCGACCAACCGTAATGTGTACTTCCTTAACATCATAGACGAATTCTCCCGATTCACGTTTGCTATCCCGGGCCCCGATATGACCTCCCACACAGTCATCAGAGCCCTGCACAGTGTCTTCACGCTGTTCGGTTTCCCTAACTATGTCCACAGCGACAGGGGTTTGTCCTTCATGAGTGACGAGCTGCGTCAGTACCTGCTCGACAAGGGCATCGCCTCGAGCAGGACTACCAGATATAACTCCAGGGGGAACGGGCAGGTGGAGAGGGAGAACTCGACGGTCTGGAAGACCGTCCTACTGACCCTACGGTCCAGGAATCTCCCGATCTCCCACTGGCAGGAGGTCCTCCCCGACGCGCTCCATGCAATTAGGTCCCTCCTGTGTACGGCCACTAATCAGACTCCTCACGAGCGATTATTTGTGTTCCCTAGGGCACTACAACGGGGGCCTCGCTTCCATCTTGGTTGAGGACACTGGGCCCAGTTCTCATCCGGAAGCACGTCTGGACACATGAAACGGACCCGCTGGTAAAGAGGGTCTTACTACTACATTCAAAGCCCACTACGCCTTTATCGAACACCCCGACGGCCGGCAGGACACCGTTTCCCTCCGTGACCTGGCGCCTTCAGGATCCACCACCACCACCGCCGAGGTACCCCTCACATCACACCCCACCCGACCCCCCACGCCCTGCGCCCCCACGCCTACAGGTTTCCTGCGCCCCCTTTCGTCCGTCACACCGGTCAGGAACGAAGCTCGGAACGAACCACCCCCGGAGTCCACCCTCAGATTCACACCGGACATCAGCACATAGCCATCCGAAGCGGTTGCAACCCCGGTGCTCCACCGATCCCAGCGGACGATTCGAGCACCGGACGGACTCAACTTATAGACCCGTCACCCCCGCCAGACTTGATTTTTTTAAACAGGGGGTGAATGTGGTGAATGTATAATATGTATAATTTACACTGTGCATCACTGTGTCCCTGTGGGCTCCATCTGTGAGCCGTTGCACGGCTCTGCCCACAGGGGGAGATGAGGAGCATGTACAGGGCTCCATCCTTGGCTCTGCCCATGGCTCCGCCCATGGCTCCTCCCACTACCAGAAGTATAAAGTGCCGCGGTCTTGTGAGCCTGTCCTCAGTTCTTCTGGTCGCAGGCAGGCTCAGTTGTAAGTCGATTAAAGCCACAGTTTACTTCTACTCGTGTCTTGAGTGAATTGATGGTCGCATCAACTTTCAACACTGGTCTAACAGCAACAATAGACAGTTCTTCCACCTATGCCTGGCAACATTACTTTGCCCGGCTCTCGAGCTCAATGCCTAGGTTTATTCCCATGGTTATGGTCCTCGACATGCCCGAGGAGTACTGTTGCTGGGGCTTAGAGCCCCAACTGGCCACATGTCACCTCTGAGATCTGCCAGCTTGATCAGCTCATTTATGGGGAAAAGGGTGATAGGCTGGGAGTAAGAGACAGGGGGAGAATTTAATCTGCCATAAAGGAACTTGGGCTTGAAGCGCAAATAAAATACAAGGAAGATGAATAGGTTCAAATTAAATTATGCAAACATCTCACAGATAAGAAAAGATTCTTATATGAAGTGCCGAAAAAAAAAGTAATTAAACAGGGCTGAAACCAAAGGAGAAAATAAATTGTGAGTTGAGCTGTAAAAGTTCTGGGCAGTTGAAGTTTCTTAAAGTATTTTAAAATATTTAAAGTCATTTGTCCAAATCTTCTGATATGGGGAGAGGTCTCCAACTCTGTCTACGTCATTGATGCATCTGTGGGCCCTTAGGGAGTCCCACCGTGCTCACATCCACGGTGCCTACGCAGGATAGTTACATTTCTGGGGACCAATCTTCTGCGGAGTGGCAATCACCGTCAGATTGCCAACCAATTCCTATTTCTAAATAGCGCTGGAGCTCAACATTCCTCTCCCAGACCTCTGAACAGAGCCTCTTCAGAACTGCTTGTGCACGGTGACCTCCCTCATAGTGCAGGATTGCTGGTGGGGATGCCAAGCCACGGCCTCTCTTTATGGCTTTAGTTGTAATATTTTGGTAAGTCTTCATTCACTAACGCAGTAAAAAGTTGTAAACCGTTGGGACATTTAAATATCTTGTTTGTCATTGGTGTGAGCGAGGTATGTAGGTGGGGTGGTAGGGTGGTAGTTAGAAGGCAGGGTGGGTAGGTTGTCAGTTGAGTAGGTGCCAGCTGAGTAAGGTGAAGTCATGCACTTTGGCAGGAAGAATAAAGGAGCTGAACATTATTTAAATGGGGAAAGACTGCAGACAGCTGCAGCTCAGAGCGATTCAGGTGTTCTCATGCAAAAATCATAAAAATAAGCATGTAGGTTCAGCTGGTGATGGGGAAAGGAAATGGAATGTAGGCCTGTATTTCAAAGGGAATGGAGTATAAAAATAGGGAAGTCCTGCTAAAACTATACAAGGCACTAGTTAGATCACACCTGGAATACTGTGAGGGCAGCCCAACAGCACAGTGGTTAGCACTGTTGCTTCACAGCACCAGGGTGCCAGGTTCAATTCTCGGTTGGGTCACTCACTGTCTGTGTGGAGTCTGCCTGTTCTCCCTGTGCCTGCATGGGTTTCCTCCAGGTGCTCCGGTTTCTTCCCACAAGTCCCGAAAGACGTGCTTGTTAGGTGAATTGGACATTCTGAATTCTCCCTCAGCGTACCCAAACAGGTGCCGGAATGTGGCGTCTAGGCGCCTTTCACAGTAACTTCATTGGAGTGTTAAAGTTAACCTGCTTGTGACAATAATAAAGATTATAAAGATGATTATTACAATGTTCACCCCTCTGACAATGCTCATTCCCCTGACAAGATTCACCCCCCGACAATATTCACCCCCCAACAATGTTCACCCCCTCCTGACAATGTTCAACCCCTCTGACAAAGTTCACCCCCCTCCTGACAATGTTCACCCCCATCCCGACAATGCTCACTCCCCCCCCCCCCCCCCGACAATGTTCACTCCAACAATGCGCACCAGCCTCCTGACAACATTCACCCCTGTTATGACACCCTGGTCGAGTGCGTGGTCAATCCCAATCCCACTTGACCCAGAGTCGCAACGCAATTGAAATTAACAAATACTTCTTAGAAAGTACCCAAGGGGCGGGATTCTCTAAAAATGGGGCTATGTCCCCACGCCGGCAGGAAAACCGGCCGCAACGACTCCGGCGTCAACGGCCCTCGAAAGTGAGGAATTCTCACCTTTCTAGGGGGCTAAGGGGCTCGGCAAGGAGGAAAGAAGGCCCCCACGGAACCAGGCTGTCCGCAGAATGGTCGGCCCCGATCGCGGGCCAGGCCCCCCCCCCCCCCCCCCCCCCCCCCGATGGTCGGATCGATCCTCCCAGCCTCCCAGGACGGCTCCCGTACACTTACCTGCCAAGTCCCGCCGTGTGTGAGGTGAGCAATTCACACCGGCGGGACTGGGCAAAACTTGATGGCCACTCGGCCCATCGGGGCTCGGAGAATTGCCAGAGGGGGCGCTGTCAATGGTCCGACTGGCGTGGCGGGAATCCCGGCAGCGCCCGAAAAACAGCGCTGGAGTATAGGAAAGCAGGTGTCGGGGCAACAGGGCAGGATTCGCGCCTCCCCCCGGGGATTCTCCGACCTGGCGCAGGATTGGAGAATCCCGGCCAAAGTCTTTGGACTTCGGCTGCACAATAATGACATTCACCAGGTTTGTAAATTTAAACAAAATAAATTTTTATTAATAACAATAACTATGAGTAAATAGGCAGCAAATCTAACTGGTTAACTATTGGGTCGGACCCAATCACCGCCCCTCGCAGGACAGAATATGGTCCTTGGCCAATTCATTGGCCACCAGCCAACTAATCAAACTGAATCCCTCTGATCTCTATACATATTTCTATAAACATAAGCAGATTATGGTCCGTATAAACAAAAGTTTGTTTATTGTTGTGTCAGACATTAAGTGCTTAAGGGCTAATAGCTATGTTCAGGGTTCGTTTTCAATGGTGGAATGCTTTCTTTGGCACAGACTTGGATTGTCTTTGAAAATATCCCACTGGCTTCTGTATTCCTGCTTCATTGTCTTGTAGTAGTATGCCCCATACCCAACTTAATCTCGAAGGGCTGGTTTAGCACAGTGGTCTAAACAGCTGGCTTGCAATGCAGAACAAGACCAGCAGCGCGGGTTCAATCCCCGTACCAGCCTCTCCGAATATGGCGACTGGGGCTTTTCACAGTAACTTCATTGACGCCTACTTCTGACAATAAGCAATTATTATGATCTCATCCCTGGCCATTTTCAAGGCCTGGAAAAATCCAGGGCGGCCAACACTGATTCACCCACTAACATGGCCTCAATCTCCCAAAATCTATTTGATGTTCTGTGTACCGCACCGCTTTTGCTTGTTTCTGTAACATATCCAACATGCACTGTGTTTCTGAGGCAGTCTCCATGGGTTTAGTCGAGAAAGATGTTGCTTTATTGTAGTTTCCTATGTCTACATCATGATTAGTTAGCGTAGTGCACTCCGGTGCATCCCTACAAATTTGCCAAATATTTTCCAGTGCCTGATTAGATCTTTTTGCTATTCTTCTAAATAGGCAAACTGGGCCTCTAATTGCTCTAAGGTGTTCGTATTTGTTAGTCGTACCATGGAAGTGTCATTCTGTGAACTATCGACTTCTTTTCCTACCTCGCTCTTACCATCTCTGTCCTCTTCCACAACTTGTACCACTTGACACACTTGTCCCTTTCTATCCTCTTCCCTACGATGGCATTTCTTTAACATATTTATGTGGCACAATCGGTCCTTCTACCAACGGTCTGGAGTATCTATTCGGTAAGTCAACTTACTCACACTCCTAACCACCTTATAGGGGTCACTGAATTTCGCTTTCAGGGGTTCACCCTGCAATGGCAACAATACTAATACTTTTATCTCAAGCCTGGAATGTTCCGGATCGGGAACGTTTGTCTGCCCACTTTTTTATTCTTGCTCCTGAGACCTTTTAAAGCTCTTGGATTACCTGACAAGCTCCTGAGAGTATTTCCAGAAATGTGGACACGTAATCCAATTGAGGATTCGTCCTGTTGTTTTAGAAACTTTTCTTTCATCAATTTTAATGGACTCTGTACTTTATGGCCATAGACCAATTCAAATGGGCTAAATGATTTGGTCAGAGACTTTCTGGTGGTTTATAGTAAAAATCCAATCCCTTGTCCCAGTCTCTTGGATATTCATGGCAGTAGGCCCTAATCATGGTTTTGAGAACCTAATAATATTTCTGATTTTAATTATTTGATACCTAAGCTACAAATTATGTCCTAGAAAATTTTAGACATAAAGTTAGAACCCTGGACAGGATTTCCGGTGGCGACCATGGTCTAACCAGTCACCCACAGGGTTGCTCCTGCCTGGAGGTGATGGTTTTGGAACTTTCCGCCCATTCGAGGGGTGATTGCTGGTGACAAAGTGTGAGGAGCGAGGTGGATGGTGCATTCTCCGCCAGTGTGGGATGACGATGGGGTACCAGACCCGGCCGAAGTCGGTGAGAGACCTAGCCCAGGAGTTGGAGGGGCCTCATGGTGAAGCACCAGTGGGAAAGGTGGCGGAGGGGGATGGATCATCGTCAATGGCCGCATCGCTTATGAGCTTTATTAAAGATGAGTTTTGACTGCGTGGAGCACGGGCTGGAGATTTGCCCAAGAAAGGTGTTGGCTGATTGGCGAAGGGGGGGGGGGGGGGGGGGGGGATGAGCCCTGAGCCCTGAGCCCTGAGCCCCCCAACCAGGCTGATCACCTGGAATGTATGAGGGCTAAATGGGCCGGTCAAGAGGGCACGCGTGTTCGTGCATTTGAGAGGACTGAAGGCGGACGTGGTAATGTTGCAGGACGCACCGTAGAGTAGCTGATCAGATTAGATTAATGAAAGGTTGGGTTGGACAGGTTTTTCACTCGGGACTGGACTCGAAGACAAGAGGGGTCGTGATCCTGATCAACAAGTGGGTGGTGTTTGAGGTGGGAAGAATAGTTTCAGATGGGGGAGGGCGGTACATTACGGTCAGTGGGAAACTGGAGGGGGTACAGGTGGTACTAGTAAATGTGTATGCGCCAAATTGGGACTATGTGGAGTTTATAAAGAGAATGCTGGGGAAAATACCGGACCTGGATTTGCATAAGTTCATCATGGGAGGGGACTTCAACACAGTTATTGACCGTGGCTTGGACCGGTCAAGCTCAAAAACGGGCAGGGTGCCAGCAATGGCAAAGGAACTAAAAGGGTTCATGGAGCTGATGGGGGGGGGGTGTGAATCAATGGACATTTGGGCAGCCGAGAGTGAAGGAGTTCTCCTTCTACTCACACGTGCATAAAGTGTACTCCCGGATTGATTTCTTTACTCTGAGCAGGGCCTTACTGACGGGGGGTGGTGGACACAGGGTACTCGGCGATAACAATCTCAGACCATGACCCACACTGGGTTGACCTACAGGTTAGTAAAGGCAGTAACCAGCTGGAGTTGATGCTGAGGTGTGCGAGCGGCTGAGGAAATGTATTCAGAACTACCTGGAGGTCAACGACATGGTGGAAATTTCGGCATTGGAGTTCTGGGAAGCATTGAAGGCGGTGGTTAGAGGGGAGCTGATCTCGATTCGGGCCCTCAGGGAGAAGGTAGACAGGGCAGAGACGGACCGACTGGTAAAGGAGATACTACAGATCGATAGGAGGTATGCGGAGACCCCAGAGGTAGGGCTTTTAGAGGGACGGCGGAGGCTACAGGCGGAGTTCGGCTTGTTAACCACAGGGAGGGCGGTGGAGCAACTGAGAAAGGCGAGGGGGGCGATTTATGAGCATGGAGAGAAGGCCAGCAGAATGCTTACACAGCAGCTTAGAAAGAGGGAGGCAGCCAGGGAGATAGGGAAAGTAAAGGATGGAGATGGGAACCTGGTTGGAAACTCAGCAGGGGGTGAATAAGGTGTTTAAGGAGTTTAACAGTAAGCTGTATGAGTCGGAACCCCCAACGGGGCTGGAGGGGATGAAGCACTTCCTAGGGGGGCTGAATTTCCCGAAGGTGGACGGGGAGCTGGTAGAATGGCTGGGGGCCCCGATCAGGTTGGAAGAGATAGTGGAG
Organism: Scyliorhinus canicula; assembly: GCF_902713615.1. Classification (NCBI taxonomy): domain Eukaryota; kingdom Metazoa; phylum Chordata; class Chondrichthyes; order Carcharhiniformes; family Scyliorhinidae; genus Scyliorhinus; species Scyliorhinus canicula. Next base: position 68,821,401 of record NC_052158.1, on the reverse strand, counting down.
GGTCTGAAGGCCATGCAGTCGGGTAAAGCCCCAGGGCCAGACGGATACCCAGTGGAGTTCTATAAAAAGTTCTCAGGGATATTGGGGCCGTTGTTGATGAGGGCATTCAATGAGGCAAGGGAGAGAGGGGTGCTTTCCCCGAAGATGTCACAGGCCACGATTTCGCTGATCCTGAAGCGGGACAAGAACCCTGTGTGGGAGCTGTGTGGGTCCTACAAGCCGATATCCCTGTTGAATGTGGACGCCAAAGTGCTGGCCAAAATTTTGTCCTCTAGGATTGAGGATTGTGTTCCGGACGTTATTGGGGACGATCAGATGGGGTTTGTTGAGGGAAGGCAGTTGCTGGCCAATGTAAGAAGGCTATTAAACGTGATCATGATGCCCCCGGAAGGTAGGGAGGTGGAGGTAGTGATCGCAATGGATGCAGAGAAGGCCTTTGATCGAGTAGAATGGGAATATCTGTGGGAGGTACTGGGAAGGTTCGGATTTGGACCAGGCTTTATTGACTGGGTCAGGTTGCTGTATCAGGCACCTGTGGCAAGTGTATGGACGAATAGGACAACATTGGACTATTTTAGGCTGCATCAGGGGACGAGACAGGGATGTCCCTTCTCCCCACTGCTGTTCGCGTTAGCCATAGAGCCATTGGCAATTGCTCTGAGAGCCTCAAGGGGCTGGAAGGGGCTGGTCCGCAGGGGGGGGGGGGGGGGGTGGAACACAGAGTCTCGCTTTACGTAGATGACCTGCTCCTGTATGTATTGGACTCAGCAGAGGGGATGGAAGAAGTCATGAAGATTCTGGGGGAATTTGGCCGGTTTTCGAGGTATAAACTAAACATGGGGAAAAGCGAAATGTTCGCGATCCAGGCAAGTGAGCAGGAGATTTGATTGGGAGAGCTGCCGTTTAGGGTGGTAGGGGGAAGCTTTAGGTATCTAGGCATCCAGGTGGCGCGGGAATAGGAACGGCTGCACAAACTAAATCTGGCCCAACTAGAAGACCAAATGAAGGACGATTTTCGGAGGTGGGACACGCTCCTGCTGTCACTAGCTGGGAGGGTGCAGACGGTGAAGATGATGGTCCTCCCGAGATTCCTGTCTGTGGTCAGTGTCTCCCCATCTTTATTCCGCGGTCCTTTTTAGCCATGATCAGGAAGTGGGTGGTGGGGGGAGGGTTGGCATGGGAGCGTATGGAGGCGGCCTCATGTAAGGGCACCAGCTTGGGGGCATTGATAACGGCGCCTCTGCCGTTCCCGCCGGCACGGTACTCCGCCAGCCCCGTGGTGGTGACGGCCCTGAGAGTCTGGGGGCAATGGCGGAGACATGTGGGAGCAGAGGGAGCATCGGTCTGGTCTCCAATCTGTAATAATCACCGGTTTGCCACGGGAAGGATGGACGGGTGGGGGGGGGGGGGTTTGGAGATGGCAGGAAGCAGGGATTGAGAGGATAGGGGAGCTTTCCTAGCTTTAGGGAGCAGGAGGAGAAATTTGGATTGGCGAGGGGAAATAAATTCAGGTACCTGCAGGTGCGGGACTTCCTACATAAACAGGTTTCAACCTTCCCGCTCCTACCACCAAGGGGGATACAGGACAGGGTAGTTTCCAGAAGGTGGGTGGGAGAAGGGAGGGTCTCTGACATTTACAAGGAACTTATGGGGTCAGAGGAGAGGCAGACTGGGGAGCTGAAGCGCAAGTGGGAAGAGGGGTTGGGAGGAGAGATAGAGGATGGTCTATGGGCTGATGCGTTGAGTAGAGTCAATGTGTCCACAACATGTGCCAGGCTCAGCCTGATACAATTCAAGGTCGTTCCACGGGCTCACATGACAGTGGCCCAGATGAGCAGGTTCTTTGGGGTAGAAGATAAGTGTGCAAGGAGGGCCAGCGAACCATGTCCACATGTTCTGGACATGTCCAAAGCTCAGGGGATTCTGGCAGGGGTTTGCAGATGTCATGTCTATGGTGTTAAAAACAAACAGAGTCCAGAGGTGGCGATTTTCGGGGTGTTGGAAGATCCAAGAATCTAGGAGCAGAAAGAGGCAGACGTTCTGCCCTTTGCTTCCCTGGTAACCCAGAGATGGATATTATTAGATTGGAGGGACTCAAAGCCCCCGAAGTCAGAGAATTGGCTAGCTTTCTCTGTCTGGAGAAAATCAAGTTCGCCCTGAGAGGGTCAATGTTAGCGTTCGCCCGGAGGTCGCAACCGTTCATCAACTTCTTTGCATAAAATTAATCGTCAGCAGAAGGGGGTTAGTTTAGCTGAGAGTAGGGGGTTAATAAAGGTGGGACCTGTAAGGGAGGAAGACGGCTTTTACACTATGTTTATAGATTCATGTATATTGTTTATTTTGTTGTCGCTGTTAAACCAAAAAATACCTCAATAAAATGTTTATTAAAAAAAAAGATGAGTTTCGACTACAGTGCAAGAAAATGCAAGGAGACTGGTCCAGAGTAATTGCAGGGGCAGTAACATCTCTTCATGGGCGATGGAGTGAGTGGGGAGGTGCCTGGAGGCACAGGGTGCGATGATAAAAGAAGTGGAAAAGATAATCTCAGCGAAGAGCGACCGAATCGTATTCCTGGAAACGGAGATATCGATGTTGGGGGAAATGCGCAAGATGCTGCGGGCGAGGGTAGATGACCAGGATAGTCGGTCCAGGCGGCAGAGTCTGTGCATCATGGATCTGCCAGAGAGAGTGGAGGAAACGAGTGTCACTAGCTACATTATGAAGATGTTTGAGAAGGTGGTGGATGAGAAGGTATATCAAAAGGCCCCCGAAGTGGATCGGTCCTTGAGACAGAAGCCGAGGGCAGGTGAGCCGTCGTGGGCTTGTGCGAGTGCACAAATTCCAAGACAAAGAGAAGATACTGAGATGGGCCAAGGCAACTCAGGACTGTAACTGGGAGAGGAATCGGGTGTGGATCTATCAGGACATTGGGGCTGACCCGATGAAAAGGTGGTGGGTGGGGAGGGGGGGTTCAACAGGGCTAAAGCAGAGCTTTACTGGAGCAAGGTTCGGATTGGATGTTGTTCCCGGTCAAGTTGTGGATATCATTCGAGGGCAAGGAACATAATTTGCAGTCGTCAGTGATGTGTTGGGTACTCTGGATCTGTGGAGACTGCGTTCACCTTAGCAGTAACATAGACAGGCTACCAACACTTGTAATAGAACAACTCTATTTTATTAAACTAAGAACTGTTGAACATACGTGCACGGTGGGTCGACACTATGTTAGATTAACTGAAGATCTATGCCTATCCTGACCAGTCTAAGCTGTTAGCACAGGGTGAAGGTTTATGCTACAAGCTGTGAGCTCTGTCCTTCTCAGAGGCTGTATCCCGAATGAGCGGGAAAACTAGTGCCCTCTGTCTTTATAGTGACCGTACCCTAACTGGTGATTGGCTGCTGTGTTGTGTGTGTTGATTGGTCTTGCAGTGTGTCAGTCAGTGTGTGTCTATGCACCATCATATACTGATGTGTATATTATGACAGTCAGAAGAGGTGAATGACTTTGTCCAAGACCATGGGCTGAGGAGGGTTAGTGTTGGGATGCTTTGTATAGTTGACGAATTATCTGGGGCATGTTTCTGAATCTGTAATATGTTGTTGATTTTTGTATGTAAGTGTGATGTTTTCTTTTATGTGTGCTTTGTAGTGCGAAGGGGCTGCCGGTTTGGCCTACCAGGAACAATTTGGTAGGTGTGAAGGGCGGGCGGGGGGGGGGGGGGGGGGGGGGGGGGAGTGATGGGCCAAAGAGGGGAGTGGATGGAGTAAATAGAATGGGAGGTTGAGTGAGATATGTGGTGGAGGTGAGGTCCTTGGCTTGGGTCTCCTGGCAGGGGCCGCCATGTTAACGTGATATGCTAGTAAACGGAAGCAGTGTGGCGGAGGGGAGTGCAGTGGGTAGCTAGAGGGGGGAGGGGTGGGAGAAGGGTGGGAGCGAAGGGGGATAGGGGAGGGGGATGCGGGAGATGGGTTGGTGGCGCAGGTAGACTTAGGGAAAGAAGGAGGGGCAGCCATTTTGTGTGGGCACCAGTGGTTTGGAGAGCGGATAGGTGGATGGATGAGGGGATGATGGCAGATCTTAGCAGGGGAGGTGGGTTGAAAGCCCCCGGTGAGGTTGGAAACCTGGAATTTCGAGGGTTAAATGGGCCGATTAAAAGGTTAAGGATATTGGCGCATTAAAAAAAGTTTAAAGGTAGATGTGGTTTTCCTGCAGGAAATGCACTTACGGGCAAAAAGGACCAGATGTGATTGAGGAGGGGGTGGGTTGGGCAAATGATCCACCGGGGGTTTGACTCAAAGTCAAGGAGGGTTGCTGTTATATTATAGGGGTGTAATATATATGCTACTATTGTCCTGCCGAGTTATACTTAACTTTGATGATAAACACTCAAAGTCTTCTAGTTGATGACAAATTATTTATTGAGTAACAAAATAATATACTTGTGAGTTCTTTACTTTAATACTTTGACGAGTAGTTGAATTAACTAAGATTGAATTAAATTAACAATGAACATAATACGCTACACTCTGAGCTGGTCACATTGTTAGTGTTGCCCTCTAGTGATCATCTGACTGTACTGACTGCACATTAACCGTGTATTTACATATACAGAGATCACTACAGTTGCGACTCTGTTTAGTAAAAAGGTGACATTTGTAGTGTCGAGGGAGGTGCAAGACCCAGGGAGTAGGTTTGTAATGGTGAGTGGGGTGTTGACGGGGACGCCGGTAATTCTGGCCAATGTGTACACACCCAACTGGGGTGATGTATATTTTATTGAGAGACTGTTAGCGTCCATTCTGGATTTGGGCTCCCATAAGTTAATTATGGGGGGAGATTTTAATTGGACCCGAGGGTGGACAGGTCGAGGCCCAAGTGGATGGTTAGGTCAGGGATGACAAGAGAATTAAGGGTGTTTATGGAACAGCTGGGGAGGGGGTTTAGGTACCCGGGAGGGTAGGAATATTCCTTTTTCTCCCAGGTTCATCGATTATAGCCCTGAATAGACTTCTTTGTGGTGCGGAAGGTGTTGGCGGGGGTGGTGGGGTGGAGTATGCAGGCATAGTCATTTTGGACCATGCGAGGTTTGAGGCAGGGTGGGCACAGAGACTGGGGTGGAGATTTGAATCTGGGTTACTCACGGATAAAGAGATTTATGATAAGGTGCGATTGGCCATAAAGAATTCTGTGCAATTTAATCAGGACAGGGAGGAGTCTGTGGCCACGCTCTGAGAGGCATTGAAGGTGGTGGTCCAGGAGGAGGTGATTTTGTTTAAGGCCCATAGGGATTATGCTGAGAGGGAGGAGTGGCAGAGGTTGCTGGAGGATATTCTCGAGGTAGACCATAGTTATTCGGCAGCCCCTACCAGTGGGCTTCTGGCAGAGAGGAAGGAATTGCAAGGGCTGTTTGATTGACTGACAACGGGAAAGGCGGTGGGTCAGCTTCATAAGTTTAAGGGTGCCCAGTAGGAGTTGGGCGGGAAGGCTATTTGCCTGCTAGACCAACAGTTGAGATGTCAGGCGGCAGCATGGGAAATAGTCAGGTAAGGGCGGCAGGGAGGGGTTGGTGATGGCACCGGAGTGAATTGATGAGGCATTTGAGGCCTTTTATCGGGGATTGTATAGGTCAGTGTCTCGGAAGGGGAAGCGGATATGGTACGCTTCTTGGATGGGTTGGAGTTCCCACAGGTGGGGGAGGAGAAGCTGCGAGCATTGGAGAAGCCACTGGGAGTGCAAGAGATAGTAGAGGAGGTGGGATCCATGCAGTCAGCCGGAACCGGATGGTTTCCAAGTTGAGTTTACAAAGGTTTCTGGGGGAATTGGCCCCGCATCTCCTGAGTATATTTAAGGAGGCACTGGAGAGGGGGTGTTGCCGGGTACATTGTCACAGGCTTCCCTCGATTTCTGTGATTCCTAAGTAAGATAAGGATCCATTGGATTGTGGCACATTTTGTTGCTAAATATTCAGATGAAGATATAGACTAAGTTGCTGGTAAGGCGATTGGAGGGATGTGTGCCGGAGGAGGTATCAGAAGATCAGACGGGGTTCGTGAAGGGTCGGTAACTATTGAGCAACATTAGGAGGCGACTGAATGTGGTCATGATCCCGTTGGGGAGCAGGGTGCTGGAGGTGATAGTGCCAATGGATGCGGAGAAGGCCTTTGACCGAAGTGAGTGGCAGTACTTGTTTGAAGTCTGCAGAGGTTTGGGCCAACATTTGTGGCGTGAGTACGCTTACTCTACGCATCCCCCATGACGAGTATGTGAACGAATGAATGAATTCGAAGTACTTCAGGCTGCATAGGGGAACGAGGCAGGCGTATACTTTGTTCTATTATTTGCATTGGCAATAGAGCCTCTGGCAATTGCACTCCGTGCTTTGAAGGAGTGGCGGAAGATTGTGAGGCTGGTAAAGAGCATTGTCAGTGACTTCTTGTTATATGTGCTGGACTTGTTGGAGAGTATGGGAAGAATTATGAACTTGTTGGAGAAATTCAGAACCTTCACTGGGTACAAATTTTCACAATAACTTCATTACAGTGTTAATGTAAGCCGACTTGTGACAATAAAGATTATTATTATTATAAATTGAATGTGGGAAAGACTGAGGTTTTCCCGGCGAAAGACTTGGGTAGGAGGACGAATCTTGGGGCTTTGCCATTTAGGGTGGCTAAGGTTAGGTTCCGATATTTGGGGATTCAGGTGGTGCAAGATTGGGTAACGATGGACAGGCGCAACTTAATGGGGCTGGTGGAGCGGGTTGGGGGGATCTGAGGAGATGAGGCGCCTTGCTGTTGTTGTTGGCATGGAGGTTGCAGGCTGTTAAGATGAAAGTGTTGCCTAGGTTCTGATGCACTATCAATTACGACGAGACGAGAGTAGAGAGTAATCGAGGCTTTATTAAGCAGAGATGTGGAGCCTCCCGCAGCTGCTGCCGAAATGGCTGCAGCTCGGTGAGCCCAGACAGGGATCTACCCCCGTACTGGGCGGAGCCAGCAGGCAGGGATCTACCCCCGTACCTGTAGCACAGGAGCCTTACCGTAATACCCTTGTATGCAGTATACAAAATACAACAGTGATGACTACCACAATCACCCCCTGTTAAAAAAGAGTCCAGCGGGGCTGGTGGAAACTATTTACATACACATTGTTTAAAATTTAAGAAAGAGGTTACAAATTTAGACAGTCGGGCGCCTTGATCCGTCGTTGCGAGCGCCGCAGGTGTGGTGGTTATTCAGGTGTCAGTTCGGTCATCGGTGACTCAGGGAGCGTGTCGACCTCATCTTCATCCCCGGGTGGGACCAAGGTGAGGGTGGATCGTCCTGGAGCGGGGGCTGTGGTGGGGTGCGCCGGGGGAAGGGAGTGTGGTGCCAGGGCAGCGGGGGTTGGGGGTGGGGTGTGGGGTCCCAGCTGGAGCCAGGAGACTGTGTCTTGGCGGCCGTCGGGGTACGCTACGTAGGCGTACTGCGGGTTCGCGTGGAGTAGCTGTACCCTCTCAACCAACGGGTCCGCCTTGTGGAGCCGCCGCATGTGCTTGCGGAGGAGAACGGGTCCTGGAGCTGCCAGCCATGTTGCGAGCAAAACCTCAGAGTTGGACCTCCTGGGGCAGGCAAAGAGACGTTCATGGGGAGTTTCGTTAGTCGCAGTGCACAGGAGCGAGCAAATGGAGTGAAGGGCGTCGGGGAGGACCCCCTGCCAGCGTGAAGCCGGGGGATTTCTGGACCGTAGGGCCAGCTGGACGGCCTTCCAGACCGTCCCATTCTCCCGCTCCACGTGCCCGTTTCCCCTGGGGTTGTAGTTGGTTATCCTGCTCGAGGCAATGCCCCTGTTGAGCAGGTACTGGTGCAGCTCATCGCTCATGAATGAGGATCCCCGGTCGCTGTGGACGTAGGCGGGGAAACTGAACAGAGCGAAGATGGTGTTGAGGGCTTTGATGACAATAGCAGACGTCATATGCTATTATATGCTATATCATATGCTATAAAGGGGCCTCACGGTAGCATGGTGGTTAGCATCAATGCTTCACAGCTCCAGGGTCCCAGGTTCGATTCCCGGCTGGGTCACTGTCTGTGTGGAGTCTGCACGTCCTCCCCATGTGTGCGTGGGTTTCCTCCGGGTGCTCCGGTTTCCTCCCACAGTCCAAAGATGTGCAGGTTAGGTGGATTGGCCATGCTAAATTGCCCGTAGTGAAAGGTTAATGGGGGGGGTTGTTGGGTTACGGGTATACGGGTTACATGGGTTTAAGTAGGGTGATCATTGCTCGGCACAGCATCGAGGGCCAAAGGGCCTGTTCTGTGCTGTACTGTTCTAAGTTCTAATATCAGGGCATGGGATGGCGAAGGGGAATCTCGAGTACTCGTCGACCACATTGAGAAAGTACATGTTGCGGTCGGTGGAGGGGAGGGGTGCTTTGAATTCCACACTGAGGCTTTCAAAGGGACGGGAGGCCTTTACCAGGCGCGCACGGTCTGGCCGGTAGAAGTGCGGTTTACACTCCGCGCAGACCTGGCAGTCTCTGGTGATAGCCCTGACTTCCTCGATGGAGTAGGGCAGATTGCGGGCCTTTATGAAGTGATAAAAGCGGGTGACGCCTGGGTGACAGAGATCGTTGTGCAAGGTGCGGAGTCATTCCACTTGTCGCTGGCACATGTACCTCGGGACAGGGCATCGGGAGGCTTGTTGAGCTTACTGGGGCGATACAAAATCTCGTAATTGTAGGTGGGGAGCTTGATCCTCCACCTCAAGATTTTATCATTTTTGATCATACCCCTGTGTGTTGTTAAAAATGAAGGCAACCGACCGTTGGTCAGTGAGGAGAGTGAATGTCCTGCTGGCCACGTAATGCCTCCAATGCCGCACAGCTTCAACAATAGCCTGGGCCTCCTTTTCAACAGAGGAGTGCCAAATTTCGGAGGCATGGAGGGTATGTTATTCTCTAAGTCTGAATAAAGATTGTAGACTTCCAGTTAACACAAGTACTTTATTCAATTGGTTTGTTCTGTTTCCAGACCTTAACTAGATATAATACAGTCAAGAGGTATGACCAGTGGAGCTAAGGTAACCTGCCTATACTGAGCTGTCTCTGTCTGCTGCTGCTCACTAGCCCTGTGCTTCTGAAAGAGGTGGATCCTCCCTTGGGCTGGACCCTTTATACCCAGATGTACAGATCACTACATCTCCCCCCTCCCCTCCCATTTATTGGACATGTTTTCTCGAATGGCCTCAAGAAAACTGTACATAACAAGTGGTGAGAATATGCAAATCTGCACACTGTGAAAATGATAAAAGTAATACAGAAACAATTAACTGTGTTGTGAGTCCATCATGAGAAATGTCCATATTTGTCTTGTACGTCTGTTGAAGTGTCGTTACAAATCTAGCGGTCTGGTGCCTTACGACTTCTGCTGTAGCAACTTAACAGTGGTAGTAGGGATGATGGTTTGATGTCATCAAGAGTACTGTCTGGCGTTGTGTGGTGAGGAACGTCCTGTGGACAAATGGACTCGGTCAAGTCCAGTGTGGGAATACTGGCGTTGTAGGTCGAATCTCTAATAGATCCCGGCGGTTACGGTGAATAAGTACTCCCGCAGACGCTTTGATAATGTAGGACCGCGGTGCCCCTGCCTGATCACCGTGGCTGACTTAGACCATCAGCCTTCTGGGTCCCTGGTTCTGATGGCATCACCTATTGTCAGTGGCTTGAGTGGGATCGCATGTTGATCGTAATATAGTTTTTGTTTGGAGCATAGTGCCCGCATGCCGTCGAGAACCGATGTGTTGCCGGGGTCTCGGAATTGCTTTGCCGGTAGGGTTATCCTGATATCTCTGCCGAAGAGCATTTGCACTGGCGACAGTCCTGAGCTCAATGGGGTTGCTCGGTACAAAAACAGAGCGAGGTAGATGTCGGAACCTGACTCAGCTGCTTTGCTGATGAGTCTTTTAATGATGTGGACACCTTTTTCCCCTGTTCCATTTGATTGCGGGTAGTGATTCTGTGTCGCACCGTTGTCTGACCTCGACTTTTTCCTGTGTTTGTGGTATTGATTCTGTATGTCATCATTCGTGAAAGCTGTTTTGCTTGTTTGTTCTGGAGCAGATGTGAATTAGTGAGATTCTTTATCATGCCATGGCATGTTTGTCGCCTTATCATTGTTTCGCAGTGTGCTGTGGCATTGTCCTTCACGTGCAGAGTTGTACCATGTTGTATAGGTCGTTGTTTCAGTGTTGTTGCTTCTGTCGTTTCTGTCTTTGTTGTTTTCGTTGTCGTTCTTGTTGTTGTTTTTGTCGTTTTCGTTGGCATTCTTGTTGTTGTCGCTCTTGTTGTTCTTTTTGTCGCGCTTGTTGCTTCTGTTTTCGTTGTTTTCGCTTTTATTCTTGTTCTTTTTCTTGTCGTGCTTGTTGTTTCTGGGATGCTTCTTGTTGCTTTTGTCGTTCTTGCTGCACTCAATGAGTGGGCCTTGTGGATGATGTTGCTCGTTCTGGGTGAGTGTGCTTAACACTTAATTTGGCTCTGTTTCATTACTTAGCTCTGGAGTCGCCAGGTATCGTTAAGATACCGCCACAAGTTTCAAGGTCAAGTTCAAAGCAATAAAACCATACACCAATTAGTAAGTTCAAACAAATTAATTTATTATAATACAATTATAAACTACTCATGCACACGCTAAGATGATTAAACTATTCCTACCACAAAATAAACCAATACTTATCTTAAAGGGGACTACCGGATCAGGGGACAAGGCCTCTTGCTCTGCACTGAGTCCGCAGGCTTCAGGTTGGTACGGGTTAAAAAGGGATCAGGAGTGTCTATCTCTGGTAGCGATCGTTGTGAGACACTTACTTGCTGGTGGCTGCTGTCCCAAACCTCTCCTCTCTCTCTCGGTCAAGGTCTTCTTCGGTAAAAGGCTGGTTGAGAGGGCTGGTCAAGAGAGGAGGGCTGGTCAAGAAGAACCAACTAAGTTTGGGACCTGTCTTTTATAGGTCCTAGGGCTTCGCGCCCTTTTGGGCGGACCCTCTATCTGCTGGGAATCGATTGGGTCTCTTCCCAATCGATTTGTTTGAATCCCCCCAATACTGAGGCTGTCCCTCGGCTACTGGGCGGGCCTTCAGGTGCTTTGTTTTCAAACCCGACTGGTGCCGGGGTGTCTGGTATCCTATACAATGTTGCAATCACTTCCCTATTTGTGTCCATTGTCCCTGGGATCGTTCCATTACTATGTTAACTATCCCGGAGATTGCCTCATTAGTATGCGGAATGTTCGTTTCAGTGCTGTCTGCTCTCTTAGCAGACAGAATACACAGTGGCTTGGTGCAGCCTGCTGGTACTGCAAACTTTGTCCATTTTAACCTGCAAGCTTTGCGTTCCTCCATTTTGTATTGAGGGAATGGCCAACTTCGGTGGCTACAATGATTTTAGTCAGTATCACAGTTATTGGTGTCAGTGTCCTTTGTGGTATCTGCTACATTGAGCGTATCTTCTTGAGAATTGTGAGAATGATCTGATGTTGCATTGATGTTGGTGACATCAGTCATTTGTGGTGGATTCGATTCCTCTTCTTTGCTTACTTGGTACTCCTCTTCTAGAGTCATTTCTGGTTCACTTGAATCATCATTGATTTCTAGATTCTCCTCTTTTGGAGTGATTTCAGATTCACTTGAATTATCATTGATTTCTAGGTGCTCCTATTTTGGAGTCATTTCAGATTCATTTCAATCATCTGTGATCTCTTTGTGCTCCTTTTCTGGAGTCAAAATCTTCAAGATTTCTATTGACGTGGTCTCTCTGGACTCTTGGTGCTCCTCTTCTGGAGTCAAAATCTTCAGGATTACTATTGACATGGTCTCTCTGGACTCATGGGTGGCCGTCCTCTGATTATTGAGTGCTTCTGTGCAGATGAGCTGAGCTCTGTCGGTCTCGCTATGATCCTGCACATCCTGTATGGGAATTGTGATTTCTTCGTCACTTGTCTCACATACGGTGGGTAGACATTTAGTGTCTTCTTCTGGTGGCTCAAATAAGCCTGATAGATCTTCATGGTCTTGTACATGCATGGCGTTCGCTATGGAGTATTTGTTTGCTTCCATTATTGAGTCTGTCACCGAGCTGTCTATGGAGGCTTGCGTCACTCTCTTTCTGGAGTCCTTCATCGCTCTCTCTGTGGTGTCCTTCATCGCTCTCTCTGTGGAGTCCTTCATCACTCTCTCTGTGGAGTCCTTCATCGCTCTCTGTGGAGTCCTTCATCGCTCTCTCTGTGGAGTCTGTCATCGCTCTCTCTGTGGAGTCTGTCATTGCTCTCTCTGAGTCTGTCATCGCTCTCTCTGTGGAGTCCTTCATCGCTCTCTCTGTGGAGTCCTTCATCGCTCTCTCTGTGGAGTCTGTCATTGCTCTCTCTGTGGAGTCTGTCATCGCTCTCTGTGGAGTCGTGCAGTGTGCAGTGTTCTCGCTATAGAGTCGATCTGTGCTCTCTCAACGGAGTCGTTCTGTGCTCTCTGTGTGGCGTCGTCTTCATCTTGGGTATTGCTGTCATCCAATGTACCAAAGATCTACCATGGCACCATGGTATTGGATTCATCTACCATGAGAAGAGTCGTATTGATCTTTTCAACCGTGTTGCTGATGCTGTGATCAGGATCTCCGAATAACTCAGCCATGTCTGAGCAGTATTGTATGTATTGTTCGTTAAACAAATCATCGCTTTTTGTTTCGGAGTTGTGATCGTTCTCTTCATGTTCAATGAACAAATCATCTTCTTGTGTGGAGGCTGGGACCCTTCGTGGTACGTGGACCATTCTCTGTTTCTTGGCATCAGGCCGCAGCATAATCCAGCACTCACGAGTCAGGATGTCATATATGCTGGGCTGAAGATTCCCCATTCCGAAGAACTCATCGTCGGGGTCTTCATGGTACAACATCTTTAGTTGCAGTTCGGAGTTGGTACTGGGGTGGCCATCTCCCAAGATGAAGTCTGAGTCTGAGTCGTAGTCTACAAGGACCATATCAACTTCTAGGGTGGTGCTAACTGCTTGTTCCAGGGTGTTGTGAAAGTTATTTTCAACTGCTAGTGTAAGTTTGGGCGTTGTTCTGTCTTTTGAGGTAAGAAAATTGGGTTTTGCAGCTTTAAATTTATTTTTGTTCATTTTCGTGCATTTCCCATTTAAGTGGGCATGGTCCTGGTCCTCTGACGTCATGACGCTCGTGACGTCATGCGTAGGACTCGATTGCCCATGCACACACCGAGTTTCCTGTACTGTGCCCTCTTTTCGCAACTGAGCATGTGATGCTCCTTTCTCAAGATGGCTGCCGCTCAGAACCTCTGTCTTTCTCCGACTCAACCCTGCCTCCGCCTCGCGCCATTTTTACCGATTTTATTTTCTAAATGATGATTCTGTGTTTGTAGAGACTCAAAGTACTGATTTTGTTTTTGATCATAAGGAAGGCATTTTTCTACAGCAATTTCTAGAGTTAGATACTTTTGTGAAAGTTCTTCCCTCAAATTTTTATCAGATAGTCCAGAAATTAATTGATGCATTATCACAGTGTCTCTGAAATCAGCATAAGCACAGTCTTGTGGTATTAACTTGAGATTTGTAATAAAATCAGAGATGGGACCACCGTTTCTCTGACAAGATTTAAATCTTTCCAGCATCTCACCGGACTGACTGTTACAGCGTTCAGCAAATTATTTGAGTATCACGTGTACTTTGGTGTTGTCCTCACCTTCTAAGTAATTAAAGCAATTATAGATTTCTCTAGCTTCATGCCCTCCTGTTGAGAGTAGTCGGGCTATTTTCGTTGCGTCAGAGGCAGTGCTTAAAATCATTAGCTGTGATAAATATTTGGAACAGCTGTTCAAACATTTTCCAGTTATAACTTAAAGTACCGGTTGTTTCCAGCTGCCATGGAGTTCCAACAAGTTCCATCGAATCAGTTAGTCGTCGATGATCCATTTGCTGTGAAGTCTTCCACAGTCGAATATCCAGTTTCAGTTTTTCTTCTCTTGCTGGTGTCTAGCTAGTTTTCTGAAATCACTCCTGGTATTATATGTTATTCTCTAAGTCTGAATAAAGATTGTAGACTTCCAGTTAACACAAATACTTTATTCAATGGGTTTGTTCTGTTTCCAGAGTTTAACTAGATATAATACAGTCAAGAGGTATGACCAGAGAAGCTAAGGTAAACTGCCTATGCTGAGCTGTCTCTGTCTGCTGCTGCTCACTAGCCCTGTGCTTCTGAAAGAGGTGGATCCTCCCTTGGGCTGGACCCTTTATACCCGTCTCTGATGCTGCCCTCTAGTGATGCTGTGGCTGTTACATCTCTCTGTAGTCCCTGGTGTATGTGTAGATGTATGTACAGATGTACAGATCACTACAGAGGATGTGGGAAAAGTATGCCTTGGCCTACCTGGCTGGTTGAGGGTGGCGGCCAGAGCGACGTCTGATCCATCACTCTCGACTTGGAAGGGTAGCGTCTCGTCGACCGCGTGCATCGCAGCCTTAGCGATGTCGGCCTTGATACGGTTGAAGGCCTAGAGAGCCTCAGCCGTTAGTGGGAAAACAGTGGAGTGAATGAGTGGGCGGGCCTTGTCCGCATAGTTAGGGACCCACTAGGCATAGTACAAGACGAACCCCAGGCATCGTTTGAGGGCCTTGGTGCAGTGGGGGAGGGGGAGTTCCATGAGGGGGCGCATGCGATCGGGGTCGGGCCCCAAGAACTCTGTTCTGAACCACATAGCTGTTGATGGCTAATCGGTCTGTGCTGAACACGCACTTCTCCTTGTTGTAGGTTAGGTTAAGGAGTTTGGCGGTGTGGAGGAATTTGGAAAGGTTAGCGTCGTGGTCCTGCTGGTCGTGGCTGCAGATGGTGACGTTATCCAGGTATGGGAAAGTGGCCCGCAGTCTGTACCAGTCAACCATTCAGTCCATCTCCCGTTGGAAGACCGAGACCCCGTTAGTGATGCCGAAGGGAACCCTAAGGAAATGGTAAAGGCGGCTGTCCACCTCAAACGCGGAGTACTGGCGGTCCACCTTGCGAGGTGGGGAGCTGGTGGTAGGCAGATTTCAGGTCCACTGTCGAGAAGACCAGGTACTGTGCAATCTGATTGACCATATCAGAAAAGCGAGGGAGGGGGTACGCGTCGAGCTGCGTGAACCGATTGATGGTCAGAGCAGGCCTGGCACACAGCAGCAAAATGTCCTTTCTTACCGCAGGCCTTGCAGAGCGTGCTCCGTGCTGGGCAGCGTTGTCGGGTGTGTTTTGACTGTCCGCAGAAGTCGCACTTGGGTCCCCCGGAGTTGTGTGGTTGCCGCACGGCGCAGGCCTGGGATTGGCTGGGGGAGGTCGCTGGTGGGGTGCACGGTAGGGTGTTCGCTAGCGGGGTGCACGATGTCCAGGAGGGGTGGGCCGCGCGGTCGGTGCATCCGCCTGAACGTTGCGTGAGGCGACCGTGAGTGAGAGCGCTAGTTTTTTGGTCACCGCGAGGTTGAGGGTAGCCCCTTCTAAGAGTCGCTGGCGGATGTAGGCCGATCCTATGCCTGTAACGAACGCGTCACTAAGTAACAGGTCAGAATGTTCAGCGGCCGAAAACGGCCTGGCAATCGCAGTCTCTCACTGGGAGTTGCAGAGCACGCCAGAAATCTTCCACAGACTCACCGGGGAGTTGATGCCGCGTGGAGCGGAGGTGCCTGGCGTAGATTTTGTTGGTCTTCTGAGCGTAGTTCTCCTTCAGTAGCGCCATGGCCTCAGCGTACGTCGGCGCATCCCGGATGAGGGGGAAGATGTCTGAGCTCAGTGCGTTTAAAGGATCTGGAGCTTTTGTGCCTCTGAGGGTTGTTCAATCGAAGAACATAGAACATAGAAAAATACAGCACAGATCAGGCCCTTTGGCCCACGATGTTGTGCCGAACCTTTGTCCTCGATTAATCATAGAATTTACAGTGCAGAAGGAGGCCATTTGGCCCATCGAGTCTGCACCGGCTCTTGGTAAGAGCACCCTACCCGAGGTCAACACTTCCACCCTATCCCCATAACCCAATAATGCCACCCAACACTAAGGGCAATTTTGGACACTAAGGACAATTTAGCATGGCCAATCCATCTAACCTGCACATCTTTGGATTGTGGGAGGAAACCAGAGCACCCGGAGGAAACCCACGCACACACGGGGAGGATGTGCAGACTCCGCACGGACAGTGACCCAAGCCGGAATCAATCCTGGGACCCTGGAGCTGTGAAGCAATTGTGCTATCCACAATGCTGCTGTGCTGCCCTTAAGAACAAATTAATCTACACTCCATTATTCTACTACCATAATCCATGTACCTATCCAATAGCCGCTTGAAGGTCCCTAATGTTTCCGACTCAACTACTTCCACAGGCAGTGCATTCCATGCCCCCACTACTCTCTGGGTAAAGAACCTACCTCTGACATCCCCCCTATATCTTCCACCATTCATCTTAAATTTATGTCCCCTTGTAATGGTTTGTTCCACCCGGGGAAAAAGTCTCTGACTGTCTACTCTATCTATTCCCCTGATCATCTTATAAACCTCTATCAAGTCGCCCCTCATCCTTCTCCGTTCTAATGAGAAAAGGCCTAGCACCCTCAACCTTTCCTCGTAAGACCTACTCTCCATTCCAGGCAACATCCTGGTAAATCTCCTTTGCACCTTTTCCAAAGCTTCCACATCCTTCCTAAAATGAGGTGATCAGAACTGCACACAGTACTCCAAATATGGCCTCACCAAGGTTTTGTACAGCTGCATCATCACCTCATGGCTCTTAAATTCAATCCCTCTGCTAATAAACGCTAGCACACCATAGGCCTTCTTCACAGCTCTATCCACTTGAGTGGCAACTTTCAAAGATCTATGAACATATACCCCAAGATCTCTCCGCTCCTCCACATTTCCAAGAACCCTACCGTTAACCCTGTATTCCGCATTCATATTTGTTCTTCCAAAATGGACAAGCTCACACTTGTCAGGGTTAAACTCCATCTGCCACTTCTCAGTCTAGCTCTGCATCCTATCTATGTCTCTTTGCAGCCGACAACAGCCTTCCTCACTATCCACAACTTCACCAATCTTCGTATCATCTGCAAATGTACTGACCCACCCTTCAACTCCCTCATCCAAGTCATTCATGAAAATCACAAACAGCAGAGGACCCAGAACTGATCCCTGCGGTACGCCACTGGTAACTGTGCTCCAGGCTGAATATTTGTCATCCACCACCACTCTCTGACTTCTATTAGTTAGACAATTCGTTATCCAACTGGCCAAATTTCCCACTATCCCATGCCTCCTTACTTTCTGCATAAGCCTACCATGGGGAACCTTATCAAATGCCTTGCTAAAATTCATGTACACTACATCCACTGCTTTACCTTCATCCACATGCTTGGTCACCTCCTCAAAGAATTCAATAAGACTTGTAAGGCAAGACCTACCCCTCATAAATCCGTGCTGACTATCCCTAATTAAGCAGTGTCTTTCCAGATGCTTAGAAATCCTATCCCTCAGTACCCTTTCCATTACTTTCCCTACCACCGAAGTAAGACTAACTGGCCTGTAATTCCCAGGGTTATTCCTATTCCCTTTTTTGAACAGGGGCACGACATTCGCCACTCTCCAATCCCTTGGTACCACCCCTGTTGACAGTGAGGATGAAAAGATCATTGCCAACAAGCTCTGCAATTTCATCTCTTGCTTCCCATAGAATCCTTGGATATATCCCGTCAGGCCCGGGGGACTTGTCTATCCTCAAGTTTTTCAAAATGCCCAACACATCTTCCTTCCTAACAAGTATCTCCTCGAGCTTACCAGTCTGTTTCACACTGTCCTCTCCAACAATATGGCCCCTCTCGTTTGTAAATACTGAAGAAAAGTACTCATTCAGGTCCTCTCCTATCTCTTCAGACTCAATACACAATCGCCCGCTACTGTCCTTGATCGGACCTACCATTGCTCTAGTCATTCTCATATTTCTCACATATGTGTAAAAGGCCTTGGGGTTTCCTTGATCCTACCCGCCAAAGATTTTTCATGCCCTCTCTTAGCTCTCCTAATCCCTTTCTTCAGTTCCCTCCTGGCTATCTTGTAATCCCTCCAGTGCTCTGTCTGAACCTTGTTTCCTCAGCATTACATAAGTCTCCTTCTTCCTCTTAACAAGACATTCAACCTCTCTTGTCAACCATGGTTCCCTCACTTGACCATCTCTTCCCTGCCTGACAGGGACATACATATCAAAGACACGTAGTATCTGTTCCTTGAACAAGTTCCACATTTCACTTGTGTCCTTCCCTGACAGCCTATGCTTCCAACATATGCACTTCAATTCTTGTCTGACAGCATTGTATTTACCCTTCCCCCAATTGTAAACCTTGCCCTGTTGCACGCACCTATCCCTCTCCATTGCTAAAGTGAAAGTCACAGAATTGTGGTCACTACCCCCAAAATGCTCCCCCACTAACAAATCTATCACTTGCCCTGGTTCATTACCAAGTACCAAATCCAATATGGCCTCCCCTCTGGTCGGACAATCTACATACTGTGTTAGAAAAGCTTCCTGTACACAATGCACAAACACCACCCCATCCAAACTATTTGATTTAAAGAGTTTCCACTCAATTTTTGGGAAGTTGAAGTCACCCATGACTACTACCCTGTGACTTCTGCACCTTTCCAAAATCTGTTTCCCAATCTGTTCCTCCACATCTCTGCTGCTATTGGGGGGCCTATAGAAAACTCCCAACAAGGTGACTGCTCCTTTCCTATTTCTGACTTCAACCCATACTACCTCAGTAGGCAGATCCTCCTCGAACTGCCATTCTGCAGCTGTTATACTATCTCTAATTAACAATGCCACCCCCCCCCCCCCACCTCTTTTACCATCCTCCCTAATCTTGTTGAAACATCTATAACCAGGGACCTCCAACATCCATTTATTTTCCTCTTCTATCCAAGTTTCCGTGATGGCCACCACATTGTAGTCCCAAGTACCGATCCATGCCTTAAGTTCACCCACCTTATTCCTGATGCTTCTTGCGTTGAAGTATACACACTTCAACCCATCTCCGTGCCTGCAAGTACTCTCCTTTGTCAGTGTTACCTTCCCCACTGTGTCACTACATGCTTTGGCGTCCTGAATATCGGCTTCCTTGGTTGCTGGACTACAAATCCGGTTCCCATTACCCTGCCAAATTAGTTTAAACCCTCCTGGAGAGTACTAGAAAACCTCCCTCCCAGGATATTGGTGCCCCTCTGGTTCAGATGCAACCCGTCCTGCTTGTACAGGTCCCACCTTCCCCAGAATGCGCTCCAATTATCCAAATACCTGAGGCCCTCCCTCCTACACCATTCCTGCAGCCATGTGTTCAACTGCACTCTCTCCCTATTCCAAGCTTTGTTATCACGTGGCACCGGCAACAAACCAGAGATGACAACTCTGTCTGTCCTGGCTTTTAACTTCCAGCCTAACTCCCTAAACTTGCTTATTACCTCCACACCCCTTTTCCTACCTATGTCGTTGGTACCAATGTGCACCACGACTTCTGGCTACTCCCCCTCCCTCTTCAGGATCCTGAAGACATGATCCAAGACATCCCTGGCCCTGGCACCTGGAAGGCAACATACCTTCTGGGAGTCTCGCTCGCGACCACATAATCTCCTATCTATTCCCCTCACCATTGAATTTCCTATTACTATTGCTTTTCTATCCTCCCCCTTCCCTTCTGAGCCCCAGAGCCAGACTCAGTGCCAGAGATCTGGCCGCAAGGGCCTTCCCCCGGTAGGTCATCCCCCCCAACAGCATCCAAAATGGTATACTTGTTTTGAAGGGGAACAGCCACGAGGGATCCCTGCACTGTCTGCCTGTTCGTTTTTTTTCCCCTCGACTGTAACTCAGCTACTCTTGTCCAGTACCTTGGGTGTGGCTACCTCCCTGTAACTCTTCTCTATAACCCCCTCTGCCTCCCGGATGATCCGAAGTTCATCCAGCTCCAGCTCCAGTTCCCTAACACGGTCTCTGAGGAGCTGGAGTTGGGTGCACTTCCCGCAGGTATAGTCAGTGGGGACACCGGTGGTATCCCTCACCACCCACATCCTACAGGAGGAGCATGCAACTGCCCTAGCCTCCATCCCCTCTTACTTTACAGAATATAGCTGCCCTGTCGACCAACTGGACCTCCGCCCTCTGACTCTGCTCCCAGTCAGCTGCACTCTGTAAACTCCTGGCTCCCTTCTCGCTCTTTGAAGAAATGAAATGAAAGGAGCACCTTGCTCCCTCCTCACCTAACTCCCTCAGTCACCAAACTCTCACTATAGCACTCAAATGCACCAAATTCAGCACTCCCTCAGTCACCAAACTCTCACTATAGCACTCAAATGCACCAAATTCAGCACTCCCTCAGTCACCAAACGCTCACTATAGCACTCAAATACACCAAATTCAGCACTCCCTCAGTCACCAAACTCTCACTATAGCACTCAAATGCACAAAATTCAGAACTCCCTCAGTCACCAAACGCTCACTATAGCACTCAAATGCACCAAATTCAGCACTCCCTCAGTCACCAAACGCTCACTATAGCACTCAAATGCACCAAATTCAGCACTCCAGTGCAAAACAAAGTCTGCACTGTCACTGGATCCTTTTTATACTGTGAATCTAGCCTCTGAAAACTGGCCTAATCCAAATAACTAATTAACAAGCTCCAGCTGCAAGTACCTACAAGTAGAACCTTCGTTTAAAGCTGATTGAAAATTCACCTTCTTCTAAACCAAACAGCAACTTTTAAGTTAATTAACTAAATAAAAGAAAGACTAGACTTTAGATAAAAATGAACCCTTGTACTCCCTCAGTCACCAAACTCTCACTATAGCACTCAAATGCACCAAATTCAGCACTCCAGTGCAAACCTAGAGGATCCGATGTATGCCTCGAAGCAAGCTAGCCAATGTGTGACGGCCGACTTGGTGTTGTCTGTTTGAGGGTGCAGCTGCAGGTGATCAGGCTTGATGCGGAGATCCATCGTTTTAAAATCTCTGTGCAATAAATTGATGCACTATCAATTACGACGAGACGAGAGTAGAGAGTAATCGAGGCTTTATTACGCAGCGGTGTGGAGCCTCCCGCAGCTGCTGCCGAAATGGCTTCAGCTCGGGGAGCCCACGGATTTATACTCCGCCTACTGGGCGCAGCCAGCAGGCAGGGATCTACCTCCGTACCTGTAATACAGGGGCCTTACCGTAATACCCTCGTATGCAGTATACACAATACAACAGTGGTGACTACTACAGGTTCCTATTTATCTTCCATTCTCTCCCGACTTTTCTCCCTAAGGCATTTTTCAAAGGGGAGATGGATTGATTTCTGAGTTTCTGTGGGTTGGCAAGACACTGAGAGTTAGCAGGGCCCTTTTGCATAGGGAAAGGCTAGTGGTAGGGTTAGTGCTTCCAATTCTGCTGCTACTAGGCAATGTGGAGAAGGTGAGACAATGGTGGGGAGGGGGGGGGGGGGGGGGGGGGGGGGGGGGTTCAGTAGGAGTCCGGATGGAGATGGGCTCCTGTAGGGGTTGAGTTTAAGGGCTATGGTAAGGGCCCCGCTCCCATTTGCCCCAGGGAAATATACTAATAGTCCGGTGGTAGTGTCATCGATAAATATTTGCAATTGGTTACGGAAGCACTGTAAATTGGGGCGGGGGTCGGTACTGACCACGTTGTGTGGGAACCATAAGTTTGCATCCAGACGGATGGACGCGATGTGTGAGAGGTGGCAGAGGGCAGGGGTAGGGCAGTTGAGGGGTCTGTTTTTAGGGGAACAGTTTTGAGATTTGGCAGAGCTTCAGGAGAAGTTTGAGTTACCACAGGGGAGGGAATTTCAATCCTTACAGGTTGGAGATTATCCACGGAAGCAGCTGCCCACTTTCCCTCAAATACCAGAGTATACGCTATTGTTCTCCCTAGGGGGAAGGGAGGATCGGTGACATTTATGGGTGGGTGGGAAAGAGAGGAATGGCATTAGCGGAAAGGATCAAGGGCAGGTGGGAAGAAGAGCTGGGGACCGAGCTAGTGTGGAGGATATGGAGTGAGATATTGCGCTGGGTTAATGCAACATCCTCATGCGTGAGGATGAGTCTCAAGGTGGTGCATAGAGTACATTTGACGCAGGTCTGGATGAGGAGGTTCTTCCCAGAGGATTGCTGTCAGAAATGTAGGCGGGACCAGTGAACCACGTTCTGGGGGGGGTGCAAAACTGGAGGGCTTTTGGGAAGCGGTGTTCAATTGGGGCAGCACGGTAGCATTGTGGATAGCACAATCGCTTCACAGCTCCAGGGTCCCAGGTTCGATTCCGGCTTGGGTCACTGTCTGTGCGGAGTCGGCACATCCTCCCCGTGTGTGCGTGGGTTTCCTCCAGGTGCTCCGGTTTCCTCCCACAGTCCAAAGATGTGCAGGTTAGGTGGATTGGCCAATGAAAAATTGCCCTTAGTGTCCAAAATTGCCCTTAGTGTTGGGTGGGGTTACTGGGTTATGGGGATAGGGTGGAGGTGTTGACCTTGGGTAGGGTGCTCTTTCCAAGAGCCGGTGCAGACTCGATGGGCTGAATGGCCTCCTTCTGCACTGTAAATTCTATGAAATTCTATGAAATACTGTCGGAGATAGTGGGGTTTGATGTAGTGCCGTGCCCCTTGGTGGCGATCTTTGGAGACTCCGAGCAGCAGGTGCTCCAGGAAGGGAAGGGGGCCAATGTGGTGCCTCCCTGATTGCTCGGCAAAGGGTTTTGCTGAACTTGCATTTGGCAATGTCACGGGCGATGGGATTTTTCCCACTTTCGGGTAAAGCCGTTGCCTGTTTGACGAATCATTAAATTTCATAAGTCTTTTCATGTCTGGGTATGCCTGCTTGTAATCCATTCAGAGCCTTCTGGTAGCTTCACAACATTAAAGTTGTAAAGTCAAGTGACCCTTGGCAACCATTTTAAGGCTCATCATGTCTATTTTTAAAAGAGAGTACAGTTTTTTTTTTACAGAACCTGGAATATCATAACTGTGCACCGTGACACCATCTTGATGCATGAGTGACCTGCAAGCTGACCAATGGGGACAATTGGATCCCTGTGTATGGTTGCAAGGCCAGTGACAAATGTTGAGGGGGGAGGAGGGTCCTGGCAAATGCCCTGTGAAAAGGCTCAGTTGTAGGGGCAATAACTGCTGACCTTGTCAGTGAAGCCCAAATTCCTTGAACGAATAACTGAAGAAACATTAGAGACTGGTGGCCTGCCTGGAGTCCTGTGTTTGGTGATGTGAATCTGTGCGGAGGTTTGTTAGAAAAAGTTCAGTCTAACGAGCAAGGCATCAGCCACTTGTTTAATGTACCTGTTCACAACTGATTGCATTACGAGCCTGATGTATCCCTAAGGCCCACAAATTCAAAGATCAATGTGATTTTCACCGACATGAGGCACAGTGCATGAAGTGTTCTTCAATTAGGTTCTATTTAGTCACATTTTCTAGTGCAACACAGCTTCAAACGGCACAGCTATTGAGACAAGTTGAGGTAGCAGTCCCTTGGTTGAAACATTCTCGTTGGGTTACACACACAAACATTTTCCAATACTGTGATGCCTGATCCACCATATCGGCTGCAGGATTGTGATGGTATCCCTCATCTCCCCACCCACACCTGCTGATACAGATGTGGTGTACAGTATTATTCTTTCCCTATATCTACTGGTGAGGATCTGATCACCAATATTTATATTGCTCCAGTATTTACTTCAGAAATATCATGGTGTCTTTATCATCATCAAGGCAGCACAGTAGCATAGTGGTTAACAGGGTTGCTGCACAGCTCCAGGGTCCCAGGTTCGATTCCCGGCTGGGTCACTGTCTGCACGTTCTCCCCGTGTGCGCGTAGGTTTCCTCCAGGAGCTCTGGTTTCCTCCCACAGTCCGCAGATGTGCGGGTTAGATGGATTGGCCATGATAAATTGCCCTTAGTGTCCAAAAAATGTTAAGTGGGCGTTTCTGGGTTATGGGGATAGGGTAGATATGTGGGCTTCAGTAGGGTGCTCTTTGTAAGGGCTGGAGCAGAATCGATGGGCCAAATGGCCTCCTTCTGCACTGTAAATTCTATGATAATTCTATGATTATCTGCTGACGAAAACATGATCATATCCTCGGCCCCCGACCCCCATATTTGTTGGCAGACATGTGACTCTATCCCTCCAATAAGCCACATCTGCTTGTGAGGATGAGACAGTGCCCCTTCACCACACTGGTGGGAGTTGACTGCATCGCTCTAGCTCAGTTTGCCAACCCGCCATTGGGCTGGAGTCTCCAGGAATTGAAGATCAATCTCTCGGGCACTGCTGGGTGCAGCCCGAGAGAAACATCATGGGGATATTAAAATAAATTGAACACTTTGTCACTTTCTTTGAACGTTTTCTTTACCAGGTATAAAAACATTGAAAATTGAGAAAAAAGACTGGCTGACAGTGAAGCGTCACCCAATGGGCCTCACGGTAGCATGGTGGTTAGCATCAATGCTTCACAGCTCCAGGGTCCCAGGTTCGATTACCGGCTGGGTCACTGTCTGTGTGGAGTCTGCACGTCCTCCCCGTGTGTGCGTGGGTTTCCTCCGGGTGCTCCGGTTTCCTCCCACAGTCCAAAGATGTGCGGGTTAGGTGGATTGGCCATGCTAAAATTGCCCGTAGTGTAAGGTTAATGGGGGGATTGTTGGGTTACGGGTATACGGGTTACGTGGGTTTAAGTAGGGTGATCATTGCTCGACACAACATCGAGGGCCGAAGGGCCTGTTCTGTGCTGTACTGTTCTATGTTCTATGTTCTATGTTCTAATTGGGTCAGGAGTCTTTTGGTTTTCCAATTGGCCGAGGGTCATGGACGGTTAACGGCACAGAAGGAGACCACTTGGCCCATTGTGACTATCTGCATGGGTGACTGTATGGAGTTTTCACGTTAACATAGAACATAGAACATAGAACATAGAACAGTACAGCACAGAACAGGCCCTTCAGCCCTCGATGTTGTGCCGAGCAATGATCACCCTACTTAAACCCACGTAACCCGTATACCCAACAATCCCCCCATTAACCTTACACTACGGGCAATTTAGCATTGCCAATCCACCTAACCCGCACATCTTTGGACTGTGGGAGGAAACCGGAGCACCCGGAGGAAACCCACGCACACACGGGGAGGACGTGCAGACTCCACACAGACAGTGGCCCAGCCGGGAATTGAACCTGGGACCCTGGAGCTGTGAAGCATTGATGCTAACCACCATGCTACCGTGAGGCCCCGTTCTCCCCGTGTCTGCGTGGGTTTCCTCCAGGTGCTCCGGTTTCCACCCCCAGTCTAAATATGTGCAGGTTAGGTGGATTGGCCATGCTAAATTGCCCCTTGGTGTCCAAAGATGTTCAGATTAGGTGGGGCTACAAGGTGTTTTTGCAAATTCACCACTCTTCTTAGAATTCCCCCTATACCAAAAAGGGCCAATATTCTAAATGGTGAACAGGGATTCTCACTCCCTGACTCCGATGCAGGCTTCAGTGGGTGCTATTCAGGTCAAACTATCTTTTCAAGTTATCCCCCTGTATAACCCATACCTTCACCGAAGAATTTTACCTACTTACCCCTTAATAGCATCGATGTCCTGGGTCCTGCGTTATTAAGGAAGTGAAGTAAGCTAATATCCACTTTTTCAGGTTAAGTTATTTTATTATTATACTTTTTTTTTTAAGTTGCAAACACTTTCTTTACAGAAAGGTAAAAAGATTAGTGATTTTGGATGCTGTCTGGTTGGTTGTAGGGACCTTCAGACCCACCTTAACATTTTAACTTTAAATCCTAGCCTTCTTTAGATCTATTACAGTTTATACTCGGCTGCTTGCCTTGCCTTTCCCATGACCGAGTTCTCTCTCTCTCTCTCTCTCCTCTTCTCTCCTGATGCTGGTTCTCTGTTTTCTGTCCTCCTTCCTCTGTGCTCCGTTCTGACCTCTCCAGCTGCTGCTCCCTCGCGTTCTGCTCTCCTGATGCTGCTGCCTCGTGGGTGGGGGGAAGGAGGAGCCCGCACTTGATACTTTTTTGGCGGGAAAGATCGGGACCTCCGATAGGGGATGGGCTACGGGGCTTAAAGGGGCATGGTGGGCTACGGGGCTTAAAGGGGCATGGTGGGGGGAGGGCCTGAGCACTGGGGCGGGAGACAGACAGGCCCCAAGGGCAGGGAAAGTGTCTTATTTAAAATGTTTATTCTTTCCCTGCACCCTCTCAGACCAGATATTGCCAGACTTCAATGTTTCAAATGACACCTTTTGTGTATTTTCCAGAACAAAGGATATGGTCGGGGAGTGGGCCTAGGTAGAGTTCTCTTTCGGAGATTTGGTGCAGACTCAATGGGCCGATGGCCTCCTTCTACACTGTAGAAATTCTATGTTCTATGTCTGCACCAGCTGAAAAACTATCCACCCAGACATGCCTGTGCCCAGCACAGGAAGGCAGTGCACCACAAGGATGGAAATGCTGGCTGACTAATGGTCAGTGCATGGGACAATTCATGTGATGAAACCTCCAGGAAGGCACTTGTTCACAGTTGCCAACCCTGGGCAGGATTCTTCCTTCTGGTGACTAAGTCGACACGTGCGCCGGAAAACGGGCGAGAATCACTCCGGACATTTTCCTCGAAGGTCCAGGTGATTCTCCATTTTCCAGGAGGCTAGCAGAACCCCGGCGTGCATCCCACAGCTCTGGCTGCCAGTGGGGCCCTGCTAGCCAAACCGCGGGTCCGCCATGCGTACGGCGGTCACAAGCGGGTCCACACATGTGCACCGCGGCCCACTTCGGCGCGGGCGTTGCCGACATGGTGGAACCACACAGCGGGCCCGGGTGGAGGAAGGTAGGACCCTCCCAGATCGCGATGGCCTGCCGATCGGTGGCCCCGATCCTGGGCTGGGCACCACTGAGGCCCCCCCCCCCCCAGAGTCAAATAACCCCTGCTCCCCACCAGGACCACCACCGCGGCCGCGGGACCCAGCTCTCGCCGAGTGGTACCACATGTAAACCATGCCGGCGGGTGTTCAGCCAGTTGACCGCGGAGAATCACTGTGGGGGCCTGTTTCAGCGCCCCTTGACCAGTGCCGTGTCGACAACGTGTGCGGGACTGGCGGGTCTCTGGAGAATCGCGGAAGTGCAGTCGCGCCGAATTTCCGGCGTGAACGGCCATTCTCTGCCCCCGTGCCAGGTGCGATTCCGACGCGGAGGGTCGGAGAATCCCGCCCCCTACCTTTAGCCCATATCATCTGGTGGAGAAGTGATAGTATCCCTTTACCCATATCTGCTGGTGAGGAGGGGATTATATCCCTGTAGTCCATTTCTGTAGGTATGGTTTAGTGCCTCTGCCCATATTCGCCACACCTGCCCGTTGAGATAATACCCTAGAAGCCTTTTTTTGTTGTTGCCATTTCATGATAACAGATTTGAGCATTCTTTAACTTAACTGTTGAGCCATTCTGAAGCCAGACAGGGAAATCAAAAGGTTGGCAATTTAAAAAAAAAAGATTTATTCAAGAATGTAGTATTACAAATATGCAACATCCAGTGTCCCAAAAGTCTCTCTTTATATGTGCTCAAGGCACCTAATCAGTTAATGTCCCCCAGCTGCACATCCTTAACTTTAATAATACCAGTAACACACCATTAATCAACTGTTTCAAAATGGTTGGATCATGGGATTATGAAACAGAGGCTGTTGTTGTTGAAGCAGAAATAGTTCAATCCTTGCCAGGAAGCATGTTGCCATGGTAAATCACTGAAGCAGTCAAAATGGTACCATATAATTCTCTGCACGATGGTCAATATTTGATACCTCTCCACAGGAAGCCTTTGCAGTAAAGATTTATTTTTAACTTCTCCACATCATCTATTTTTAAGATCGCTTGCCAGTGGCTGTACTTTTGCCCCAGTGCTGGCGATGTACTGCTGGTACACTTTGAATGTTTAAAGTCGGCAATCCACTATCCGACCTCTACCCCTCCTGCCTTCCCCACCTGTAACTGCCCTTATCAGAGGCATTAATCTGCATGAGCATCATTGTACCCGTTGTGATTTTTATTTGCTTGGTTACTATGGCAGAGATAGCCTTGCCTGCTGATTCAGTGCTGATGACAATGATGTTATCACTTCATTTCCTAATGGATCAACAACAGTGATATTTACTCAAATCGCTCCATTTCCACCCAGGAGTTGATTGGCCGTGGAGAGGTTGACTTAACATCAACTCCACTTCCAAACGCACTTTACCATCAGCGCAGCTCAGTCAGGTGAGTGAAAATCTGAATTTATTCTGTGTACAGATGATGCATGGTTGCACTGGCTGGAAATAATCCACTTTCTAATGGGTTTGGGGTTTTTATTTTGTTTTATTATCTCACTGCTTAAAACGGAATGAGACGCGAGTGTGGAAATTGTGGCCCAGTCTGCCCGAAGTTCTGTGTGGGGTGACACGAGCTAAGCTTTAGAAATCAGAAGATGATGTGGTTCCTGGGAGTAAGGGAGTAGGTTCCTAACTCCAACCACTTTGTCCCCTGCCCCTTCAGCCTTGCCCTAAGCCGCTGATGAGCTGAGATACCATGCAGGCTTTCACAGTTTCCAGAATGCCACCCGAGTCGGACACCAACTGTACTCTTCCCCTTAACTTTGCCGTAACAGGCGAGTTCCCACTTGTATACAAAGACGTTTTGCAGCTGAGGATGTGTATTATTATAACCATGATATCAGAGAAGTGGACTTTAAATTGGTGTCAGTTTGAAGCCTGTTTCAAAAAATTCAAGTGAAAACCGCATCTATGTTGGAAAATCCTCCCTCAGTTGTGTGTTCCCTCCATCATTCATGGAATCATAGAATCCCTACAGGGCAGAAGGAGGCCATTCAGCCCATCGAGTCTGCACCAACTCTCTGAAAGAGCACTCCACCCAAGCCCACTCCTCCCGCCCTATCCCTGTAACCCCTTAACATAAACTGCACATCTTTGGACACTTAAGGGGCAATTTAGCATGGCCAATCCACCTAACTTGCACATCTTTGGACTGCTGAGAGGAAACCGGAGCACCCAGAGGAAACCCCCACAGACACGGAGAGAAAGTGGAAACTCCACACAGTCACCCAAGGCCGGGATTGAACCCGGGTCTTTGGTGCTCTGAGGCTGTAATGCTTAGCACTGTGCCACCTTGCCGTCCACTCAGAGCGCCTCCGCCCTCCTCCTCTCTCAACACCCTTCCTCGAGATAGAGCTACAGAGAAAGGAAGTCTGAATAGCAAAATCCATTGTAAGCATTGCTGAACTATTCAAATAAACACAATACATCAGCTTTTATATCATACCCTTTAACGCATTAAACGTCCCAAGGTTCCGGACAAATGCTGGAGAATTAGATTAGAGTGCATCGGTGCAGCGCAGACATGATGGGCCAAAGGGCCTCTTTTTGTGCTGTAAAGACTTTCTAACCTTTCTCAGGTGAGTAATCCAACAAAATGTGACACCGAGCCAGATAAGGAGATATTAGGACAGATGACACGAGGTAGATTTTTCAGAGCATCATGAAGGGGGAAAGAGAGATGAAAAGGTGGAGTGTTTTGGGAAGGGAATTTCAGAACTATGGGCTCAACGAGGAAATATTATATCATTTGAAATCAGAAAGATCTGTTCAAAATCTTTGGAAAAAGAACACTGGAAAACTGAGAAAAGCAAAATCCAGAGAAATGAGAAAATGATCAACCTCCAGAAAATATTCTTCAAATCGCGATGGATTTTTGATATCGGGCACAACAAATGATTGATAAATATTCACTCAATGTCTGCAAATATTAAACATGTAAAAAATAAATTTAAAGAATCAGACAAGGAGAAATGCTGTGACCCTTAAAACAGGTGATTTCAGAACACAACCATTTCTATAGTCACTTTAAAAGTGTTATACTTTAAATGTATCACCCTTTAAATCTGTCACTGTTGAAGTCCCTTAGTCAGTGTGTGGATAGAATATAAAATGGCCACTTGTCCCACCCACTGCTGCTTTTATTTCCCCTCTAATTTCCTGTGTTTCCTGGCACCAGAGCTCCAACCTGAAACACAAATTGTTCTGTGTGTAACCCTTGAAAAATACTGTCATTAACCCTAGCGGATTATTGTTTACTTCATTCCAACAATTGCTACACTTCAAATGTTCTTCACTGGCTGTCAGGTGAATTGAAATGCCCTGAGGTTGCGAAGGTTGCTATATAAATGAAATCCTTTCTACTCTTTCTCTCCAGTAAATATTGTCACACTCGACTGAAACCCTGTTGCAAATGCTTTACAAAAAGTATGAATTCAAGCTTTTAAATTTTACCAAACATTACATAAAATACATTTTTTTACACATCCACCGATACAACACACAGGGCGCAATTCTCCGACTCCCACGCCGGGTGAGAGAATTGCGGGAGTGCCGGGACATTCCCGCCACGCCGCCCTGGCACCCGCACGCAATTCTCCCAACCGCCCCCCCCCCAAAATGGCGTGCCGCGTTTCACGACAGGCCGCTTGGAGAATCGCCGCTCGCCGTTTCTAACGGTCGAGCGGCGATTCTCCGGCGCGGATGGCCCGAGCGGCTTGCCCAATCCGACGGGTTCACGCCGGTGCCAACCACACCTGGTCGCTGCCGGCGTGAACAGCGCGCGAACGCTGCGTGTGCGGCCTGTGGGGGTGGGGAGGGAGGATTGAGCACCAGGGGAGGTGCTCAGTAGGGGTCTGGCTCGTCATCGGTGCCCACCGATCAGGGGCCGGCGTCTCTAAAGGACGCACTCTTTTCCTCCACCGCCCTGCAAGATCAATCCTCCATGTCTTGCGGGGCATCCGCGGGGAGGACGGCAACCCCGCTTGCGCGGATTGGCGCCGGCCAACCTGCGCATGTGCGGGTGACGTCATTTACGCGCCACCGGCTGCGTCATTTACGCGGCGCTGCTTTGACGCGGCGTCAAGGCCCGGCGCGCATAATTGACGCGGCGCCGCTCCTAGCCCCCTCGGGGTGGGAGAATAAGGGGCGAGGAGCGGCCTCCGACGCCTGAGTGAAACACTCCGGTTTTCACTCCGGCGTCGGCACTTAGGGCGCGATTTACCGCCCCCCACGACGGGTCGGAGAATAGCGGGAGGGCCTTCCCGACATTTTTCCCGACCTCCCGCTATTCTCCCCGACCCACGCCCGCCCCCCGACACGAATCGCTGCTCGCCGTTTTTTACGGCGAGCAGCAATTCTCCCCTAGCCGATGGGCTGATTTCCCAGGCCTTTACGGCCGTTTCCACGAACGGCAACACACCTGCTCTCACCGTTCGTGAAAACGGACGCAAAGTGCCGTCCTGGGGAACCATGGCACCGATTGGCACGGCCGCACCACGGCCGTGCCAAGGGTGCCATGGGCCCGCAATCGGTGGGCACCGATCGCGGGCAGCGGGTCCGAACCCCGCTCACTCTTTGTTCCTCTGCTGGATCAGTCCGCGGGGCGGCTGAGGGACATACCGGCCCGCGAATGCGCGGGTTTCATGCATATGCGCGATGATGTCATCCGCGCATGCGCTGGTTGGAGCCGTCCAATCCGCGCATGCCCGGCTGACGTCATCATGCGCGTCAGCCGCCGTTAACTTTGGCGCGAGGGGCTTAGCGAAGTTCGCTAAGCCAGCGATGCCGAGGTTCACAGGGCCCCGCTGCTAGCCCCGACCGGGGAGCAGAATCAGGTCCCAGGAGGGGGCGCGGAGGCTGTCGGGAAAAATGGCCGGTTTCACGGCAGCCTTCACGACTCTCCGCATTTGCGGAGAATCGCGCCCTTAGTCTCCCGATGGGAGAATTGCGCCCACAAAAAAAATACGAAAATGAGCACAAACACAAGCAACCCATCCTGCCCCCCCCCCCCCCCCCCCCCCCCCCCCCTTCCCCTCCTAGCAACTGACAATGATTAGTTTCTTAAAATAGGCAATGAAAGGCTGCTAACTCCTGATGGAATCCCTCGACCAATCCCCTCACGGTGTACTTGACCATCTCCAGGTAAAGAAACTCCATTAGGTCCCCTAACCATGCCAAGGCACTGGGTAGAGTGGGGACCATCACCCCAGCAGAACTCACCTCCAGGTGACCAACGAGGCGAAGGCAAGGACATCTGCTTCCGCCGCTGTCTGCAACCCCGGCAAGTCCAACACCCCAAATATGGCGAAAAAACACTCAACTTCGCCTTGGTCAGGTGTGCCCTAAATACTACTTTAAGCTGGATCAAGCCCAGCCTCGCACACCAGGACACTGAGTTCACCCTGCCAAGGGCCTCACGCCCTTGTTATCTACTTTGGGCCCCAGCTCCCCCTCCCACCTCACTTTCACCCCATCTACCGGACCCAGTTCCTCTGACAGGATTCAGAATCCGCCCTTAGATGCCAGATGTGATATCCTCCTCTGACCCCGCTAGTGAAAGGATCTTTTCCATAAGAGATGGCGGCGGCGCTTCGAGGAATCTCAGGAAGGCCTTCCGTACAAAATTCCAAACCTGGAGATATCTAAACAAATTTGATCCCTCAACTCCATATTATACCGTCAATTCCTCCAAGCTGGCAAATCACCCTTCCAAAAACAAGTCTCCTAATCTCTCCAGCCCTTTCCTTCCCCATTCTTCAAACAAGGCGACTAGCCTCGCCAGCTCAAACAGGTGGTTTGTACAAATAGGGGCCAACTTCGACAGCGACCTGAGCTTAAAATGTTACCAGAACTGTCTCCAAATCCTCAAGGTGGATACGACCACCGGACTTGTTGACTATTTTGTCGGTGTAAACGGGGACGAGCCATCACCAGGATCCCTTGCCTCAACCCAACACCCAAGTGGACCTGGGTCACTAAACCAACCCAACACCTTTTCACTTTGGCAGTCCAATAATAAAAAAGCAAATTAGGCAATGCCGGTTGCCTGCCCCTCTGGAAAACTGTCCGATGAATTCTCAGAATGTTACCCGCCCAAATAAAAACAGCTATCAATTCATTTAGGGAGGAAAATAGGAAGATCTTGAAAAAGAAACAAAAACCGTGGAAGAATATTCATTTTGATAGACTGGATCCTGTCCGCCATGGACAGGGGAAGGTTATCCCACCTTTGCAAATGAGAATTAACTTTACTTCCCAGACTGGTATAGTTCAATTTATGGAGCCGGATCCAGTCCCGGCCACTCAGAGACCCAGATACCTGAAGCTTGATCTGGCAAGGCGAAAGGGTAGCATCCCCGTGTTGGCTCCCATCCCCATGGGGTCCACCGGAAAATACTCACTCTTTCCCAGATTCAACTTGTATCCCAAAAAAGACTCAAAGTCCTTCAGTAGCTCCATTAGATCACCCATAGTGGGAACTCGGTCTGTCCACATAAAGCAGGGTGCCAGCCTGCAGTGCCAAGGTGTCCAGGTGACACCACAGTGCCAGGGTTCCCCCTAGAACAACAAAGAACAAAAAAAAGTACAGAACAGGCCCTTCGGTCCTCCAAGCCCGTGCCGACCATGCTGCCCGTCTAAACTAAAATCTTCTGCACTTTCTGCATCCGTATCCCTCTATTCCCATCCTATTCATGTATTTGTCAAGATGCCCCTTAAATGTCACTATCGTCCCTGCTTCCACCACCTCCTCTGGCAGCGAGTTCCAGGCACCCACTACCCTCTGTGTAAGAAACTTGCCTTGTATATCTGCTCTAAACGTTGCCCCTCGCACCTTAAACCTATGCCCTGTAGTAATTGACCCCTCTACCCTGGGGAAAAGCCTCTGACTATCCAGTCTGTCTATGCCCCTCATAATTTTGTAGACCTCTATCAGGTATCCCTCAACCTCCGTCGTTTCAGTGCGAACAAACCGAGTTTATTCAATCGCTCCTCATAGCTAATGCCTTCCATACCAGGCAACATCCTGGTAAATCTCTTCTGCACCCTCTCTAAAGCCTCCACATCCTTCTGGTAGTGTGGCGACCAGAATTGAACACAATACTCCAAGTGTGGCCTAACTAAGGTTCTATACAGCTGCAACATGACTTGCCAATTCTTATACTCAATGCCCTGGCCAATGAAGGCAAACATGCCGTATGCCTTCTTGACTACCCTCTCCACCTGTGTTGCCACTTTCAGTGACCTGTGGACCTGTACACCTAAATCTCTCTGACTTTCAATGCTCTTGAGGGTTCTACCATTCACTGTATATTCCCTACCTGCATTAGACCTTCCAAAATGCATTACCTCACATTTGTCCGGATTAAACTCCATCTGCCATCTCTCCGCCCAAGTCTCCAAACGATCAAAATCCTGCTGTATCCTCTGACAGTCCTCAACGCTATCCGCAATTCCACCAACCTTTGTGTCGTCTGCAAACTTACTAATCAGACCAGTTCCATTTTCCTCCAAATCATTCATATATACTATGAACAGCAAAGGTTCCAGCACTGATCCCTGCTCAAAGGCCGACCAACCGGGGGCTTCCGATCGCCTGGGAGATCTCCCTCAGGTGCCGTTCCACCTAGTCCCCATTTATGGGGACCAGTGCTCAACAGCGCTTGGCTGGGGTCTCCTCAGCAATGCCGATAGATGTTAGGTGACCATTCCATCTAGCGCGAGCATTGTTACAAGTGCTTTTAAACTCTTTTAACTATGCAAGACTGGGTCCTGCCCATTGTGGGTGTGATCCAGATCAGGACATCTTACGAGATCTGGTTAGCTCTCACGAGGTGCAAGGACCGTTGGGAATCCCAGGAGATGCCTCTCCCGGAATCTGCTGGCTGCGTCCCGCGCCAATTCCAGTGGCTTCCTGATAAATGCTACATTATCCCAATTTGGGGTATATACATTCACCAACATGACCAACTTATCCACAATGTCCCAGTAACAGCCATATACCTGCCACCCAGATCTGCCAAAACCTTGTCCACTAAAAATTTAACCCGCTTGTTAATTGCTACCCCTGGGCCCAACTTGAAGCCCGAATGAAATACCTGGCTCACCCACCCCTTGTGGAGTTTGGTCTGATCCCTCGTCTGAAAATGAGTCTCCTGCAAAAGCACCACATCAGCCCTTAAATTCTTCAGGAGAGAGAAAACTCCTTGACCTCTTCACTGTGCCCCACCCAACCCCCATATGTTCCATGTGACCAACCTGATCCAGGGTCTCTCACCCCTCCCCTCAACTTGGAGTCAGCCATTTACACCATGAAGGATTATCCTACACCTACACCAAATACCTAGGCCCCAGGCCGATCCAGATGGCTGCCAACTCCACCTAAAGGTTGAAACAAAGAAAAAAACCCTCGTCGCCATCAAAGAACAAACCATCCACCGCCCTCCCCCAACCACTCTTTTCCTCCCCGTGAACCTGCTGATCACCTCTCCTCTTCAACCCTATCCCCCCACCAAACAAACAAGCTAGGCTCATTGAACCACATCTAAACAGGTCCAACAGGAAGCAACCCCTCCCCCCAGCATACTCTGGTTCGTTAGATAAAACCTTGGTACTAGTGAGGTAGCCCCTACTCGGACCGACTATTAAGGAAGAGAGAGAAAAGAAGTTCCCTCGCCCGTCCCCATTACAAACGTAAAAGAAAAACTGAATCCAACACCCCTGCAATGCACACATTTCCACCATTACTATTACCTAAACCACTGCCCCCTACCCACTTTGGCCCTCCATCCCCCTCCCCATACAAGATATGCAAACCCCTAACAACAACAAATATATACAGTACACAAGAAATACCAAACACCAAACATATGAGAAAAATACTCAGTGGGATACGGGCCCTCGCTATCCCTTCCGGTAACCCTATGATCCTGAGGTTTTGTCTCCTCAATCTGTTCTCTAAGTCACCTACTTTCGCCCTCAGGATCTGTTTTTCTCCTCCACCAATGAGATCTCGGCCTCCAACAAGGTGATTTGATTGCGTCAAGTTGCCTCCACTCCCTTCGACACCTCTCCGTGCTCCTTCGCCGCTTCCGAGATTTTCAGCATCGTCTCCCGAATCAGACTCAATGGAGTTTGCATTATCACCTGCTCTTGTTTCTCAAAGTGCTTCAGTCGTACCCGCCATCTTCCCTCCCAGCGAGCCACGCGGACTCTCCAAATACGTCGAAGGAGTTCCATTTACAACCTTCTTTCCTCCAGACTTTTTTGAGATTTTCAACATGATTTCACCGACAGGCTCATTAAACCTTTAGATGGGCCGAGTTTGTTCACCAATATTCCCCGGGAACTGGGAGAAAAGGACCAAAACAACAGTACCCTGGCGGGAGCTACCTTCTCCTACATGCCGCCACCGGACGTCCCCCTGTTATAAATACTGAGACAACACCTGGGAACTCCTGAAAATACTGACCGACTCCTGAGGGCCCCCTTGAATTATTGGCAATTTATTCTGAATTCTCCCTCAGTGTACCCGAACAGGCGCCAGAATGTGGCGACTAGGGGCTTTTCACAGTAACTTCATTGCAGTGTTAATGTAAGCCTACTTGTGACAATAAAGATTGTGACAATGAATATTAATACATTTCTGAGGGCCCCCTGAAAATACTGTATTCAGCTTCTGGGGCATGTCTAAGCCTTTGGGGCCAGTGATTGGTCTGCCAAAAAATACCTTTCCTCCAAATTGTTGCTGCCAATGTTGAAATTCCTACATCCAGTTTCGGAGGTGCATCTCACCCCTTCATCAAATGCGAACTTGCAATGACTGATATTATGCCATAGCAGGCGTGTGCAGTGAGTAATTCATTAGACCCGGCCTCTCAATCTGCTAACATCTATGTAATTATTCCAAAACTGCCACATTGGTGGGATCTAGCAGAGGAGGCTCAGCAACATCGGAACAAGAAATGAAAAAAATGAAAAATGAAAATCGCTTATTGTCACGAGTAGGCTCCAATGAAGTTACTGTGAAAAGCCCCTAGTCGCCACATTCAGGCGCCTGTCCGGAGAGGCTGGTACGGGAATTGAACCGTGCTGCTGGCCTGCTTGGTCTGCTTTAAAAGCCAGCAATTTAGCTCAGTGAGCTAAACCAGAGTAGGCCATTTAGCATCTTGAGTCAGTTCCGTCATTCAGTCAGATTATGGCTGATCTGAACCTTAGCCTCATTTACTCACCCTTGCTCATGGGTCTGTTACAGATCATTGAGGAAGTCTTGAGTTGCTGCAGTGACATGCAGTTTTACATGCGTGTTCTAGTCTAGTCCACACTATCTAGTATGGATAGTGATGGTAGAGGCTCTAACATTCTTTCCATCACATGGCTGCCACTAGCGTGCGTTGAAAGGATTTGCAGGGTAAACATAACTTCCTTGGCCATCAGGTCCTAAAGTGGGAGTTGAACCTGGAACGTCTGGCTGGAGACATGGATGCTATTTACTGCACATAAGATGTGCCTCTGCTCCATACTCCTTGATAAACATACCTAGCAAGACCTACATATCTTAGTAACCTCATTCTGACATATATTGTCAATAAATTCATCAATGTGCATTTTTTAAATATAAATAATAAATAAGTATCAAATATAAATAAACTAAACTGAGTGTTGGACAAGGTGTTGTTTTAGGCAATTCTAATTCTCTGTTACTGTTTGACTTTGGAATAATTTTGTTCTGTGAATCCTTCGCATTAAAATTCCAACAAGACTTGATAGCATTTTGTGTCAACTTTTCCACTAAGTTTCAATCAATGTTTATTCACAGCAAACAAGAGGTGGGAATCCGGAGGAAAAGGATGCCCTTGAGCGTGCCAATGCATGGCAGGGTTAAAACCTGATAAAGAGAAAATAACGTGGAGAAGGACGATTGATTTGCAGCCTGGTGCGGCTAGCAAAAGTTGCCTTTTGTAACTCAAGCCCCGGATCCAGGGGCAAGTGTATCAGTAGTCAACGATTGGAGAATATGCAAAAAAGATTATGGCGACAACACCAAGCTGAAAGGTTGACCTTTTTTAATACTGGCTCCATCTGACTGGAAGCATGGTGGCTTTTCTTGGGTTCGATGTTTCCAATTCCACTGTGATCCTGTCGGGCATTAGGTTTTCCAATGCCACCAATGACAGTGAGGTCTGCAGCATCACAGTTGAAGGTGTGCGCGCTCAGCATTTGAACATTTTTCTCATCTCTCTAGCCCTGTGCCTCGTTGGCACACTGCTGGCCAACCCACTGCTTCTCATGGTTATTTTGTTGAAAAAAAGTTTCCGTCGGGAAACAAGGTATCTGCTTCTGGCCAACATACTAGTGGCTGACCTCATTTTCCTCTTCCTGAACAGCTTTATAGCAATTAGCATTGCAGTGCAGCAGTGCATGCCCAGTCTCCTTTGTGACTTTCTAGTTATTGGGCGGACTATATCTGACTTCAGCAGTGTCCTAACCATTACCGTTATGGCGATTGATACCTATATAGCAGTTAGTTTGCCACTGCGTTACGTGGCGATAATTCACCCGTCACGAACTGTCAAACTTGTAATTGTGATTTGGATTCTTGCGTCAGTCTACCCATTCATCTTATTAACTGCGATCCTGGCAAAGCAGCCAGCTCTCAGTCATGGCCACAAGATGTGTCTCATGTTGCTGAGCCCAAATATGTGCCCCTTCAGCCGCCAGTTCATATTAGGTATCAACATTTTCCTTGTGTTCAGTGTTTTGACCTGTTTCTTGCTGGTGCTGTACTGCTACATCATGCTGTACTGTAAAACCAGGGGCTCAGGCATCTGGGACAGCCTCAACTCCAGGGCAAGAGTGACCCTGCTGATACATGGAATCGTGCTCTTCCTATATTTTGGTCCCTGTTTGATTTTCAGCTTGGAGATAGTATTCAGCGACTCACATCTCATCAACGCCAGCACCAGAATGTGGCTCTACAACATCAACATTCATGTTTTCATGATGATCCCACGACTGCTGTGCCCTTACTTATATGGCCTGAGGTACAGAGAACTTGCAGAGGCAGTCAAGAGGCTATTCATCATTGGAAGGCATCGCGTACATGCAATAAACAGATAGGGGCCCCATACTTTCTTCAGAGGCGTCGTCCAGATCTTAAAAGTCAGTTTTGGAACGTGGCATGGTCGACGCTACCCATCCCAAATTGCCCTTGAGAAGGTGGTGATGAGCTGCCTTTGGGATGGTGTATGACTTGGATTGGAACATGGAGGTGCCGGTGTTCCCATGCATCTGCTTCCCTCGTCCTTACAGGTGACAGAAGTCACAGCTTTATTCCTCTACTGACTCAAGGGTGGTTCAGTTACCCCCGCTCGCACGCTTCAGTGCTCAGCCTGATCCACCAGCGCAATGTCGGAGCACAACATGCTCCTCTGATTGCAGACTGAATGTCTGGTGAAACCCAAGATATACTTTCTTCAGATCAGCTCTCGATGGAGCAGATATGTCTTTTGGGAAGGTGATCCAATTCCCCCTGGGATCGATTATCTGTCCCTAGCAAAGATTTTTTTTTCATTGGACTCGGTGATACAAGATCTCCTGAGATTGTGCCTTGACCCCAAGTAGAATCTTGGGTTCCTGTCTTATTTTGCCTGTTGATACTTTTGTTCCTGCCCCTTCTCAACTGTCAGATAAAATGCCAAAGACCAATGTGGACAAACATTCAGACTGGGTTAAAATGTTTGAAAACTGTTCTGCCTTAAGGATTACTGCCCAGACCTGGTTGATATCTTAAAATGGGGTCTCGCTGTTGTTTTACTGAATGTTTTACTGGAAACAGTGTGGCAATTTGTCATGAAAACTTAAGCATGTTTAATATATTACTGGAGATATGGTACCTTTTATTTGTGCATGTAATGATCAACACATACTGGGAGACCATCTGCTGATGGTCATGATCAATTAGAGAATGAACTGTTTAATAAGATCAAGAAGATTCCATCATTTTTTATAGAAAGTTTGGCACCCAAGGCTGCTTTTTAAAAAAATATTTTTTATTCTCCTCATTTTCTCCCAAATTTACACCCACCAACAATAAACAATAGTCAGTAACAAATATGTAAATCCCCATATCAATAACAACGATCCCATCCTCCCACCAAACCCCGAACATTAGACCGCATGTTCACATAAACAAATGACAAAAAGGAATCAGTAATCACCCATAGTCACCATTAGCACACCCTCCCACTCACCCCTGAACTAATGTTTGATGTTATCCAGTTCTTGAAAGTGCATAATGAATAATGTCAATGAATTGTAGAACCCCTCCATTCTTCCCCTCAGTTCAAACTTAACCTTCTCAAGTCAAGAATTCCAACAGGTCCCCCTGCCATGCCAGGGCACAGGGTGGAGAGGTTGCTCTCCAACCCATCAGGATCCACCTTCGGCCGATCAATGAGGCAAAGGCTATAACAGCTGCCTCCGCACCCGTTTCTAATCCTGGCTGATCCGACACCCCGAATATGGCCTCCCGGGGGCCCGGGTCCAGTTTCACGTGCAGGAACCCAAGGCTGCTTAACGTACACTCTTGAAATTAATGCTGGAGTCATTTTGTTTGATGAGGTCCCAGATCAGTAGCACGGTAGCATTGTGGATAGCACAATCGCTTCGCAGCTCCAGGGTCCCAGGTTCGATTCCGGCTTGGGTCACTGTCTGTGCGGAGTCTGCACATCCTCCCCGTGTCTGCGTGGGTTTCCTCCAGGTGCTCCGGTTTCCTCCCACAGTCCAAAGATGTGCAGGTTAGGTGGATTGGCCATGATAAATTGCCCTTAGTGTCCAAAATTGCCCTTAGTGTTGGGTGGGGTTACTGGGTTCTGGGGATAGGGTGGAGGTGTTAACCTTGGGTAGGGTGCTCTTTCCAGGAGCTGGTGCAGACTCGATGGGCCGAATGGCCTCCTTCTGCACTATAAATTCTATGAAAATCCAATCTCTGGGTTTGTTGATTTGACAGGTCACTTAAGAAGTTGTAGACATCTTGGTCTTGGGTGATTGCAGTGGGAATGATCGTCAAATTGCTTCTGCGCTCGTAAGTCCCCACAACTCAAGGAAGATGCACATTCCCATTGGGGTCCTGAGCTGGCTTTTACAGAAATGCACAGCTGCACATCAGAGATTTCCATTGGAGGGTATTAGAGTTGGGAAGACAGAACATGCACCCGATTATGGCCCACTCTAAATGTTGAGTGAATGGGCAGAGGGTTAGGGTGAATGGATGGGTAGGTGGATGAGAGTAGGTGAGGTGAGCAGGTGGTGAAGTGGGTAGGGTTGGTGCGGTGAGTAAATGGGTAGGTGCATTTGTTGGTGAGTGCGTAACTGGTCAAGTTCGGTAAGGGGTAGCGGGCAAGTGGGTAGTGGGTGAGCTGAGTGAAGTGGGTAAGTGTGTTAGGTGTGCAGGTGGGTGAGTGGGTACTCTTGTCAGGAGAAGGTCAGATAAGGTCAGGATGTTGTTCGGGTATTTGGGAGGGTAGTCAGGTGTTTGGACAGGGTAGTGTTGAGGAGGCAGTTAGGTTTGGTTAGATGGATAATCAGGCGATAGGGAGGGGTAATTGTGTTTGGCGGTTCGTTGGGTCTGGTCAAGGGCAGTAGTTGGGTGGGGGAGGGGGTATTTGGATTGGAGCGAGGGTGTAGTCGGGTGGTCAGCCGCGGTAGTCAACTCGGGGGTTGTCGGGAATGCAGAGCAGCTGGGTTCATGGATCATAGAATTTAAAGTGCAGAAGGAGGCTATTCGGCCCTTCGAATCTGCACCTGCCCTTGGAAAGAGCACCCTACCTAAGCACACACCCCCACCCTTTCCCAGTAACCCAACCAAACCTTTTTTGGACACTAAGGGCAATTTAGCATGGCCAATCCACCTAACCTGCACATTTTTGGACTGTGGGAGGAAACCGGAGCACCCGGTGGAAACCCTCGCAGACACGGAGAGAATGTGCAGATTCCGCACAGACGGGAATCGAACCTGGGACCCTGGAGCTATGGTAAACACTATGCTACCCTGCCTCCCCCCCCCCCCCCCCCCCCCCCCCCCCGTTGTGGAAATCAAGTGATTGAGGGAATAATTAGGTAGCTGGGGGGTTGATTGAGTGGTCAGGAGGGGTGATCAGGTAAAGTCTGGTGTGAGAGTAGTTAGAGGGAGGTTGGGGGTAGTCAGGTGGTCAGAGGGAGTGGTCGGAAAGTGATGGGATAGGATGAGGGTCAATTATGCCGTTATCCAGGGGTTAGACTAGGTTTTAATCTGTCTAACATTTCCTGGGTAACTGTTGAAGTTAGTCCCATGGAACTGTTTGAAGTTTCCAACTCTAGCTCAGGGTTTGCAGTGGGCTTCAGGAAACAAAAGCATTGCCCATAGGAAACAGGTAATTTCCATGGAAGAACTTCCACGGGGTTCTGATCCGGAGACTGTAAGAATTAATTCTATATAATGGGAATGCTGTTGGAGGGAGGGAGCTGAATCACTGAATCTCATTGCAGAAAGAGTGGCCTGTGGCAGAGAGAAAAGGTAACTTACTTTCATCATAAGAACGATGTATATGCTATCAAACGTATCACGGAAAAGTCTTATGTAAGCACTTCCTTTAGCGTTTTGGATGAGAATTATGATCATTTCTGCCTGCAGATTTGTACAGAATCTACAGCACAGAAACAAACCATTCGGACAAACTCGTCAATTGTCCACACAAGCCTTCTCCCATTGCAATTACCTCCTCACACCCTGGCCCTTATATAGATCTGTACTCTTTATCCCCCCTCGTGTATGCCAAATTGGCCGGATTATCCTGCTATGAGCAATGCTGCAGGCTTAACCAACATCGCTGCTCCAGTGACATATCTCACGTTCAACTGTGTGGCTAAAGAGTCAAGAGCCTTAACCATTTGACCACTTTCATTTTTGGGTAAATTTTCTCTCTTGCTGATTGGATTGGATTGGATTGGTTGGATTTGTTTATTGTCACGTGTACCGAGGTATAGTGAAAAGTATTTTTCTGCAAGCAGCTCAACAGATCATTCAGTACATGGAAGAAAAGGGAATTAAACAAAATTCAAGAAAATACATGAGAATACATAATAGGGCAACACAAGATATACAATGTAACTACATAAGCATTGGCATCGTTTGACGCATGCAGGGTGTAGTGTTAATGAGGTCAGTCAATAAGAGGGTCATTTAGGAGTCTGGTGACAGTGGGGAAGAAGCTGTTTTTGAGTCTGTTTGTGCGTGTTCTCAGACTTCTGTATCTCCTGCCTGATGGAAGAAGTTGGAAAAGTGAGTAAGCCGGGTGGGAGGGATCCTTGATTATGCTGCCCGCTTTCCCCCGGCAGCGGGAGGTGTAGATGGAGTCCATGGATGGGAGGCAGGTTCGTGTGATGGACTGGGCGGTATTCACGACTCTCTGAAGTTCCTTGCGGTCCTGGGCCGAGCAGTTGCCATACCAGGCTGTGATGCAGCCCGATAGGATGCTTTCTATAGTGCATCTGTAAAAGTTGGTAAGGGCTAATGTGGACATGCCAAATTTCCTTAGTTTCCTGAGTGAGTATAGGCGTTGTTGTGCTTTCTTGGTGATAGCGTCGACGTGAATGGACCAGGACAGATTTTTGGTGATGTGCACCCCTAGGAATTTGAAACTGCTAATCATCTCCACCTCGGCCCCGTTGATGCTGACAGGAGTGTGTACAGTACTTTGCTTCCTGAAGTCGATGACCAGCTCTTTAGTTTTGCTGGCATTGAGGGAGAGATTGTCGTTACACCACTCCACTAGGTTCTCTATCTCCCTCCTGTGTTCGGACTCGTCGTTATTCGAGATCCGGCCCACTATGGTTATGTCGTCAGCAAACTTGTAGATGGAGTTGGAACCAAGTTTTGCCACGCAGTCGTGTGTGTACAGGGAGTAGAGTAGGGGGCTAAGTACGCAGCCTTGCGGGGCTGATGTGACCATCAATTCACAAGACATGTGATTGGAAGTGAACAGTGGTTTTAATAACCTTACAACAGAGCCTGCCTGCGACGAGATGA
Source organism: Scyliorhinus canicula (assembly GCF_902713615.1). NCBI lineage: Eukaryota > Metazoa > Chordata > Chondrichthyes > Carcharhiniformes > Scyliorhinidae > Scyliorhinus > Scyliorhinus canicula. The sequence continues at coordinate 68,777,388 of NC_052158.1, read as the reverse complement.
ACTGGCAGCAGGCTCACGACTTCAGAGCTTTATACTTCTGGTTAGTGGGAGGGGCCATGGGCGGAGCCAAGGGTGGAGCCCAGTACAAACTCCTCATCTCCCCCTATGGGCAGAGCCACGCAACGGCTCGTATACAGAGCCCACAAGGACACAATACATATAATAGAACACAGTGTGAATTACTAGGTTTATAATTCACCAGACTTGCACCATTTGTAAATGGTACTGGGTGGAGCTCAGTGATAATATTATAGCTGTCACAAACCTTGTGATCTTTGACAGTCCAAGTACTGGGGAAAACTGCTTTAACTGTATGTTGTTGCAGACTTCAGCAATGTGTCAATGTGTTATAGGGGATTTTGCTACCTGTTATCTGTCATCTTTTTTTGCTCTCAGTGATAGAAAATTGTGAAGTGGTAGACAGCCCAATTTACATTCAATATAGCCTGAAAGTTTAAGATTGATTTGGTCTGCTCTCTTCATCTTCAATATCCCCTCAGCTTATTCCATCTTCCCCAGTGTTCCTCTCAGTTTTCTTTTCATTCCTATCCACCATAAGTCAAATGAAATGTCTGAATTCAATAAACACCCCATCCTGTGTCCACTGCCTAACCTCAATGTATCTATCTATGATTGAGGGACCTGATTGAGGTCTACAAAATTATGAGAGGTATGGACAGGGTGGATAGCTTTTTCCAAGATTGGGGGTGTCGATTACAAGGGGTCACGATTTCAAGGTGAGAGGGGGAAAGTTTAAGGGAGATGTGCGTGGAAAGTTTTTTACGCAGAGGGTGGTGGGTGCCTGGAACGCTTTACCAGCGGAGGTGGTAGAGGTGGGCACGATAGCATCATTTAAGATGCATCTAGACAGATATATGAACGGCCGGGGAACAGAAGGAAGTAGACCTTGGAAAATAGGAGACAGGTTTAGATAAAGGATCTGGATCGGCGCAGGCTGGGAGGGCCGAAGGGCCTGTTCCTGTGCTGTAATTTTCTTTGTTCTTTGTTCTTTGTTATAACAATGTATAATCAATTTGTTGACTATAACAGTGCTTTGAAATTCTAGACTCCCAGTGAAGTCAACAGGCAAGGCAAAATGTGATAAATTTATGACACAGGAAAGTAACTGTGACAAGCACACATTAAAAGTAGGCTTGCAGGTTCAGCAGGAGGTGAAGAAGGTAAATGGAATGTTGGCCTTCATAAGTGAAGGATTCGAGTATAGGAGGAGGGATGTCTTGCTGCAATTCTACAGGGCTTTGTTGGGACCACACCTGGAATATTGTGTGCAGTTTTGGTCTCCTTATCTGAGGAAGATGTTCTTGCGATGGAGGGAGTGCAGCGAAGATTTACCAGACTGGTTTCGGGGGTGGCGGGACTGACGTATGAGGAGAGATTGAGTTGGTTAGGATTATATTCCCTAGAGTTTAGAAGAACCAGGGGGGGATATGATAGAAATTATAAAATTCTAACAGGACTAGACAGGGCAGATGGAGGAAGATGGTCGGGGAGTCCAGAACCAGGGGTCACAGTCTAAGAATAACGGGTAGACCATTTAGGACTGAGTTGAGGAGAACTTTCTTCACACGAGAGCGGTGAGCCTGTGGAATTCTCATTGTATGTTTTCAATAATGAGTTAGATATAGCACTTGGGGTTAAAGGGATCAAAGGATATTGGGGAGAAAGCAGGAACAGGTTATTGAGTTGGAAGTTCAGCCATGATCAAAATGAATAGTGGAGCAGGCTCGAAGGGCTGAATGGCCTCCTCCTACTCCTATTTTATCTGTTTCTATGTCTTGCAACAAATGTAAATTTACTGATTGTCACATTAATTCCTGTGCTATGATTCTGCTGTATATATAATAAATATGAAAACTCTTTGATGGAACCATCAATTCACTAGACACGTGCTTTAAGATATGAACAGTGTTTTTAATCTACTTACTACAGAGCCAGCCTGTTACCCGTTGAACTCTCGATGAACTGCAGGCTGGCTCTGGACAAGGGTATTTATACAACAGTCCAGGGGGAGGAGTCATGGGCGGAGCCAAGGGTGGAGCCCTGTACAAACTCCTGAGCATTCCCAGAGCTACTCCCCCTAGTGGTTGGATAATGCTACTGCGCTTACAATGGTATTGGTAAATACAGTGTGAATTACTAAGTTACATTCACCACACTCCTCACCAGAGGGAGGGTTAAAATGCTGGATATAATCGATTCATTAAAGTAATTCTCCATTAGCCTTCACTCCTGGTGGATCCCTCCAATCGCCAACACGCACACACATTATAGGGAGGCAAAGGTGTTGTGGTGTTTGCACTGGACGAGTGATCCAGGGACCCAGGACAATGTTCTGGGGACCCCACCATGGCGGATGGTGAAATTTGAATTCAATAAAAATCTGGAATTAAAAGTCTAATGATGACCATGAAACCATTGTTTATTGTTCTATATATTTCACTATAATATTCTTTAGAGATTGAAATCTGCCATCCTTAACTGGTCTGATCTACATGTGATTCCAGATCCACAGCAATGTGGTTGACTCTGAAATGGACCAGGAAACCACGTAGTTGAAGGACATTTAGGGTTGGGCAATAAATGCTGGCCCATCCAGCGACACCCAAATCTCATGAATTAATGAAAAAAATTAACAAGACCTTCTGTTGGAATTTCCATCAAAAACATTGACCGCATTTCCAACGGTGTCATAGTTAATGTGTGGCTTGACAGACACAGGACAAAAGGCAAGTGGATAGTTTGGGCACACTTGAAGACAAAAATGAAGCTAAAATATTTGGATAGGGGTCGCACCAGGTGGCACAGGGGTTAGCACTGCTGCCTCACAGCGCCAGGGACCTAGCTTCAATTCCGGCCTTGGGTGACTGTGTGGAGTTTGCATGTTCTCCCCGCGTCTGTGTGGTTTTCCTCCAGGTGCTCCGGTTTCCTCCCACGATCATAAAGATGTATCTCTGCCGCATTTAAACTCCTGTCTCAGTGGGGGAATCTTTCTTTCGCTGCCTTTTGGGGGGGGGGGGGATTGGTATGAATGGTTCAGAAGTTTACCTTTGTAAAAGCCCTCCATCTATAATTCCATCTGGAAAAATGAACTGATAGGAGTGACCACAAGAGGTATTGGTAATGACTGGATCTCATCATGTTACAGTGTCTGAGGGAGGAACGTAAAGGATGCCATGTGCATAACGTCTCAACCCATCTCTGGATGTTTGCTTTTTAATGTTACAAGCACTGTGAATGTTCAAGAATAGGTTTGGTTCTGTGTTTTATTTTCCCAGGTGCAATATTTCTTGCAGGTTTGCTTGCAGGAAACTACAAAAGGTCATGAACGTAGCCCAGTCCAACATGCAAACCAGCCTCCCATCCATTGACTCTATCTATAATTCCCGCTGCCTCGGAAAGGCAGCCAGCATAATTAAGGACCCCTCGCACCCCGGACAAACCCTCTTCCACCTTCTTCCATCAGGAAAAAGATACCAAAGTTTGAGGTCACGTACCAACAGACTCAATAACAGCTTCTTCCCTGCTGCCATCAGACTTTTGAATGGACCTACCTCGTATTAAGTTGATCTTTTCTCTACACCTTGCTATAACTGTAACATTATATTCTGCAATTTCTCCTTCCTACCTATGCACGGTATGCATTTTTTGTACAGCATGCAAGAAATAATACTTTTCACTGTATAGTTATACATGTGACAATAATAAATCAAACAAAATCAAATTTCTGGCAGGTAGCAGAGGACTTCCTGTCCACCTTATCAATGCTATTGTGGATGACATCAGTGGTACAATTATCTCAAATTATCTGACAATCAACAAGATTGTTTTCTTGGAACTAATAAGCTTGCTATTGACTCAGCAGGTTACATGATGCAGGCTCGGAATATATTGGGTATTGAGTCAGAATGACGTTTACAATTTGTGATAGCGACCCAATCAAAATATTTTCTATAATACAGGTTCATTACCTAATACTGTACACCAAATTGGACTATATTGTATAAGACAGACAAAGGAACATTACATCTTGGGTATTGAGTCAAAGAATGCTCTGTAATACAGGTTTGATATATGTTAATTGCTGAATAAATGCGCAATATATAAGTTTACGGTTTTGGGATCTTTTGACCAATTTTCCGCAAGAAGGATTTGGCACAAAGATATTTGAATTTAATGTGTTTAAATTAATTTAATTAAATAAATCTGAGATAAAAGCTAGTAGTATTATAATGAGGTGGCTTTAACCCCTCGTCTCCATTGCAAAGGAAAGCTTTCTCCCCTTTCTGGCTAATTACAGTATGAGATCAAATATTGGTACTGACCCAATTAGACAGGTTTTTGAAAGCTGAGAAGTATTGAGCCCCCCAAAAAGGCTGCATCATGGATACACAACATTAACGCGAGCGACGTGATTCACTGACATGCAGCACAGAATGTTCATAGTGTTTTCCATTGGTACACAAAGCCAAATTGTACCAGATGGACAAAGTGAATCGGAGCCCAGTTGTCGCTGTGTGCATTCGTTCCCTGCAAATGAGTTTAACTAATTCACACCAAGCCTCATCTCATCACGTGCTTGTTTGGGTCCACATTCAGAGAGACTGACGAACACGGGAAGGAGATGAATTTCTAGCATAGATTGCAATGGAGTACTCTTGTGATATCACCAGAGTGGACTTACCTGGCAAGGGTGAAACTATGATCAAGAAGACGGTTCGCACAGGACAAGGCTAGCCCATTGAACTTCTGGTGTGCTGACGCCTGCGCTGTCCCCAAATGCAAAATTTGTGATAACAAAGAACAAAGAACAAAAAAAAGTACAGCACAGGAAAAGGCCCTTCGGTCCTCCAGCCCTGCACCGCCCATGCTGCCCGTCTAAACTAAAATCTTCTGCACTTCCAGGGTCTGTATCCCTCTATTCCCATCCTATTCATGATGCTGTACAAATAGAAAGAAGGCAATATGCATTAACTCTCAGAAAAGTAAGATTCTCGGATCACTTGAAGAAATGACTGACACCACTGAAATCCTGATAGCGATGGAAGACCCTAATTTGTAATAATATCCAGATTCTATTAATTAGGCATTAACCTGACCACATGAAATAAGACAGGCTTAAATATTTACATGGCGATCCATCACTTATTATACCTAAAATCCTTGCATTTCCTATCCTTAAATCTCACTTCTGGTTGTCATGATTGTTGGTCACACTTTTTATGCGAACCTTTAATCTGCAAAGTCACTGTGTAATAAGCCAGAGCGGGAGTTTCCTACATAAACCAATCCCAACGGCACATTAGACACCAAACGTGGTCACTAGATATTGGTGCAGCCCCATTGTATCCTCAGAATGCACTGTAAGAAATGCCACTGCTCATCTATTCCAGCATATTGATAATCTCCCAGCTACAATTATACCACCCTGCTTGTGGTGGCACCGTAGTATCGCAGTCCTGCTCTACAATATTCAGCCTGCGCTGTCAATAAAGTGTTCTAAAGCTAGCTTCTCCATTCAGCAAACTATCAAATGATTCCATATATAATTATGAACAATATAAGAATAATGTGTTATATATATAATTTAAGACATGTGTGCAATTTTATGAGAGGAACTGAATTGAGTCTGTGCATCCTGATCCAATTCGACTCTACATCTAACTCAGGGGCTGGATTTTCATCATCTCATTCAGTACCACATGGGGTTTAGTGGGAAAATAGATTTACGGCCGGGGTGCAGATCTAATTTATAGTGACACCATTTTTCCAGTGCAGGAAGGGGCAAAGGTCGGGAATTCCACACCTTGTGTTAAAATTTCTGGTACCATTGTACAAATGGACATTTCAGAATTTCTGCAAAGCGGTCATAGAATCATAAAATTCCCACAGGACAGAAAGTAGCCATTTGGCCCATCGAGTCTGCACCAACTCTTTGAAAGACCACATTACCTAGGCCCAATCCCCCGCCCTGTAATTTCACCATAAGGGGCAATTTATCGTGGCCAATCCACTTAAACTGCTCATCTTTGGATTGTGGGAGATAACCGGAGCACCCGGAGGAAACCCACGCAGACACGGGGAGAATGTGCTGACTCTGCACAGACAGTGACCCAAGGCCGGAATTGAACCCAGGTGCCTGGTGCTGTGAGGCAGCAGTGCTAACCACTGTCATGTTTTGGAAGGCTTCCTAAATCACACCTGCAGAGTGGGAGCATGAACCATGGATTGGAGGAGGGAAAAGTAGGAAACGGTGAGTGAAACTGGTGTTGCCTCTTTTACAGTTCATCACAATATGCTGTAACCTGGGTTGTATTCCGTGTTTACTAAAGTGACTGATGACAGTACTGTGACTGGAAAAGATAAGTAACCATTAAATAATGTGGTTGCCAGGTTGTTAATTCTGACAGCTGGCAAGCTGTATGTTTGTACCAATATGATCTCAGTCCAGACCCCAACAGTGGCTGGGATACTGGACAGAAACCCCAATATTTTATTTTATTTTGTAAGACTGTGCAGCGAGAATACTTCGCTCCAGGAGTGATTGCACAAAGAAATAGGAATTTGGAATGTTGCTCGTTCTGGTGAGTGTGCTTTACACTCAATTGGCTCTGTTTTATTCCTTAGCTCTAGAGTCGCCAGGTATCTTTATGATACCACCACGAGGTTCAAGTTCAAGTTCAGATCAATTACTCAATACACCAGTTAGTAAGGTTCAATCAAACACATTTATTAATTACACAGTAAATCGATACTCATGAAACTAATACTAATGGACTAAACTATTCCTACCACTATGAGCCAATACTTATCTTCGATAAGGGAACCCACTGGATCAGGGAACAATGGCCTCTTGTTCTGTCCTGAGACTGCAGGCTTCCTAGTTGGTACGGACTAAGGGGTCAGGAGTGTCTATTCTCGTAGCGAGCGTTGGTTGACACTTACTTGTCGGTGTAGCTGTTGGCCAGGCCTCTCCTTCTCACGGTCAAGTTCTTAGAGAGCTGCTGCAAAGGTGTTCTGCTGGGAGGGCTGGCTAAGAGAGCGAACTGGACTTGAGACCTGACTTTTATAGATCCCAGGGGCTTTGCGCCCTTTTGGGCGGACCCCGAGCTTACTGTCAATCGATTGGATCTCAATCCAATCGATTGGTATGAGTTCCCCCAATACTGAGGTTGTCCCTCGATCGCGGGGCGGTTCTTCCTGGCTTGTTTGTCTCCTTTGTTTCAGACTCCCGTTGGTGCCGGGAAGTCTGACCTGCTATAGAATGTCCCAAATGTAGCTAATCGTTGTATCCATTGTTCCCAGGGATCGCTTCATTAACATGCAAACTGTTGGTTTCGGTGCTGTCTGCTTTCTTTGCAGTTAGAAAACACAGGAAGATTCTGCAACCTGCTTGTCTTTCTTAAAGTGTCCAATTTTCCCTGCGTGCTTTGTAAATCGCCATTTTGGGTCGGGAAGTGGCCAACTTCGGTGGCTACAAGCATTTTAAAACAAAACTTTATTATTAACACAATATTAAACTCTTTAACATCACACCTGAAAATAGCTTACAATTACCCCTTAAAGAATACACTTAATTGCTATCTCTGTTCCCATTTAAACAATAATAAAGGAAAACTCAATCCATGCCATGTCCCAAAGATGCAGAGTAATACTTGCTTTCCAGATCAGATTTAGCCCCTGTTAAAACCCCTGCAGGCACTGGCTGGATATCTTCAAAAAGCTGTTTCAACTGGATGTTTCAGCTTTACCTGGTCCTCAGACAAGTCTGTACTGCTTTAAATACTATTACTCTATTTGTAACTATCCTACTGTGAGAGCAAAATACCTTCTCCTGGTCTAAAACGGTAGCAAGATTAGAACTCAACTCAAAAATAATTCTCAAAATATCTGAACCTTACCTCCAGCCAGCATAACATAATTTCCCCAAGCTGAAATCAAATATTCTCCTCAGGCTGAAAAGACATGAACCCCCCCCCCCCCCCCTCCCCGGTCAAACTACATTGCATTATCCGAGGCTGAAAACACATTACTTTGGTCAATTTCACCCCTGGCTCTTAAAAACTTTCTGGTCTTGCAAAACAAGATTTCTTTTAAAATGACTAATGCAGTCAAATGCATTAAATTGCCAAATGTTTATAATCTAATGTATCTAAAATCCTGCATTCGTCACACCTCCCCCCTTTAAAAAAATTGAACCGGCAATAGAAACAGATGGCTTCATTTTTCCAAAGCCTTTAACTCTAATAATTACTCATGGTTAAACACAACTTATACTCTAAAGTAAATATATAAAAATAATTTGACATTTTAAACATACAAATGTAAACATGAGTGTGGTCCATATCAGTCTTCTCTTCTCGCATGTCACAGTCATGATAAAGCATCAGCAATCACATCTTCTCTTCCTGCCACATGGAGAATTCTTAATTTAAAGCTGTGTAACAATAAAATCCATCTAAACAGTCTTGCATTTTGATTTTTAAACTTGTCCAAAAGCATTAATGGATCACGGTCTATATATACAATATCTCTGATGAATTGTTACCAACATAAATGTCAACATTTTTTGACACTAATACCAAACTCAATGACCTCTTCTCAATGGTCGAATATTTATTTTGATGAATATTTAGTTTCCGAGAAAAATAACCATTAGGTCTTTTGATTCTTTTGTCATCTTCCTATAGCAGTACAGCATCGACACCCACATCAATTCGCATCAATTGCTACCTTAAATGGTTTGTCATAATTAGGTGTCATCAACACCAGTGCGGTGGTGAACACAGTTTTCAGATTATCGGATGCCCCCTGACATATTAATGTCTACTGAAAGTTCTTGTGCTTTTTCAGAAGTTCAGTCAGTGCAGCAACCACACTGCTAAAATTTGGCACAACTTTCCAGCAGAAACCACTCAGAAATCTCAGAACTTCTGTCCTTGCTGATACTAATGGAAACTCTCCAATACCTTTTGTCTTCATATTCTATGGGGCCATCTGACCATGTCCAATTGTATGGCCCAAGAATTTGACTTGAGCTTTCGCAAATTCACATTATTATTATTATTATAACTTCCTTGAATAACTTCGACATAAAATTGTATCCCTGATCTGTTGAATTTCTTTTGGTAGTCCATGTCTAGTAAACAATTTGGTTAACTCATCCACAGCTCGCTTAGATGTAATGCTTTTTAATGGAATTGCCTCCAGAAAACTAGTCGACACATCCATTATGGTCAACAGATACTGATTCCACTTTTTGCTTTAGGCAGAGGTCCTACGCAATCAATCAAGACCCTTGATTGGCAGCACAGTAGCATTGTGGATAGCACAATCGCTTCACAGCTCCAGGGTCCCAGGTTCAATTCCGGCTTGGGTCACTGTCTGTGCGGAGTCTGCACATCCTCCCCGTGTGTGCGTGGGTTTCCTCCGGGTGCTTCACTTTCCTCCCACAGTCCAAAGATGTGCAGGTTAGGTGGATTGGCCATGATAAATTGCCCTTAGTGTCCCAAATTTGCCCTTAGTGTTGGGTGGGGTTACTGGGTTATGGGGATAGGGTGGAGGTGTTAACCTTGGGTAGGGTGCTCTTTCCAGGAGCCGGTGCAGACTCGATGGGCCGAATGGCCTCCTTCTGCACTGTAAATTCTATGAAATCTATGAAAGGTTCCTCAAATGCTGGAATGGGTATTAACGGTGCTGGTTTGATTACCACATGAGGTTTCCTTGTTACCTGACATGTGACATATATGGCAAAATGCAACTACACCCTATGCAGTCCAGACCAATAAAAATATTTTTTGTATTTTTGCTTGAGTTTATCTTACTCCTAAATGACTCCTACTGGAACTTCACGCATTATCTGAAAAATCTTATTTCTATAACCCACCGGTTACACCATTTAAAAAAATTAGTGGACCCAATTCTTTTTTTACAATTAAGGAGCAATTTACCATGGCCAATTCACCTACCCTGCGCATTTTTTTGGGTTGTGGGGGTGAGACCCACTCAGACATGGGGAGAATGTGCAAACTCCACACGGTCAGTGACCCGGGGCCGGAATCGAACCCGGGTCCTCGGCGCTGTGAGGCAGCAGTGCTAACCACTGCACCACCATGCCACATCTTGGTAATACACTTGATGAACTTGTTTTTAAAAAAATAATTGGAGTTTTAGCACAATATCAAACTTTACACCAGACAGACAAAGCAGTGAAAAAAAAACAATAACAATTGAAACGGCATATTATTTACAGGTTGTCATAATGTCTGTGCCCCTCATCCCCCTGGTCCCGTTTCCTTATTTACAATGTATACAAACAAGGAATGTTGTATTTATGTTTATCGAGATGGGGAGAGTCCTGTTGAACTCTTTGTTTTTAAGAGTGGGTAGACTGTATCGCTTCCCCAGTTTCTTACGTGCGAGAGGGGCCTGTGTCCCCATTTGCCCCCCGCCCCCGTGTCAAGTGTGTATTACCCTTTTCTCAGCAGCTCTCCCCCGTATCATTCACCTCCACATTGCCTCGGGTGGCAGCCCTCACCTGCTCACACACCCGCTCATCCACCAACACCCCACATCTAACCTCCACTGTGGCCATTGGGCCATCCTCTGAACCACCCGCAAATCCACCCAATGCGGCATGTAGTCAGAGAGCATGATTGCCGGATACTCCAAGTGGACCACCCCGCCAGCAACGCCTTGTCCATTATGAAAAGATCAATCCGGGAATACAAATGGAAGAAGTATGAAAACTCATTCGCCCTCGGCCTCCCAAACTTCCACGGGTCCACGCCCCCCCCCCCCCCCCCCCATGCCCTCCATGTGCTCCATGAACCCCCTCAACTCCCTAGCCACTGTCGACCTCCCCAACGACTTTGGACTCGAGTTGTCCAGGATCGGATCCAGGACAATGATAAAATCAATCCCCCCATAGTCAGCCGATGCATATCTGAATTCAAAATCCTCCCCAACATCTGCCTCATAAGATCCACTTCATCCCAATTTTGGGCATAACATTTACCAGCTTCCCACTAACCGCCACATCCCTATCACCCCCCCCCCCCCCCCCCCCCCCCCCCGGATCAGCCACAATGCTCCACATCTCAAATGCCACTCTCTTATTGATCAACACTGCCACTCCCCTCATCTTCATATCCAGCCGCGAGAGGAACACCTGCCCCATCCATCCCTTCCTCAGCCTTGTCTGATCCTCCAAATTGGAGAATCCTGCCCTGTGTTGTATTGTGATGATATGGCTTGCAAGCATTACACCGTAAGCTGTTCAGAAGGGCAGGGATCAATGTGGAACTGGAGAGTGGCACCCCCTATAGAGTGAAGTATGTAGACATCTGGTCAGAGAACAGTCTAGAGCAGAACTCGGTGAACAGCCAGCCTGCATGGAACAGCTCCGTGCAAGACAATTAAGTGTTTATTGCTTAATGACACAAACTTCAAGATCTTATCAATGAGCCATCACCACTGCAACCATAAAAAACCCACATTAAGAACATAATATGACATGGTGTCCCAATATGAAACTTCAGCAGCAGATCAAGTTGATTCTCAGGAATTAGTGTCTCGGAGATTGGACTTCTGTTGTGCTCAGTAGTCTTGGAGGGACAGATCGTTCATCAACACATGGACCACGTGAGGATTATAGAGATTCTCTAGCTGTCAATGTTGCCATCACAAAATATTTTTGAGCCTGTAAGCACAGAAGTAGCTGATCGACCTGTTATCGACATAACTGTGGAAGCAAATAGTGATGAACTGCCTGTGCCTGAAGAGATACCCTTTATTGAAGTTCCTGTTAATGTTGATGCACTGGAAACATCTCAGACTACAGAATTACACCGCTCGACAAGAAACAGAGAAACCCCTCAAAGACTCGATTTATAATTGTCTAACTCATGTACATAATGGTTAGTTAGAATTTAAGACTGAGCAACTTAGTTATTGAAGATTGTATGAAGGAGGGACGGATGTGGTGATTGTCCCTTTAAGGGCAACACAGCAGAAGAGGGTCACCTGACTTGAAGGACCAATTGTGATTGAGAATGGGTAATCACCCCTGGGGGTGGAGTCCTGTCTTAGGCTGAAGACATCTAGAAGACATGTCGGAACTGCTTTTCTGATTAATAAATACCTCTTGCGGTGCTAATGAAGTTTGTGAGTGTCCCTCATTACATTTATGATTTACCATCAATGACCCACTTTGTTTTTCAAATATCTTCCCTGCAGTTCTTCAGAATCCGCTCCTGATTCAGAGGTGGCAACTGTGGATCTGGAGCCACCCCGCGGCTTTTTAACTTCAGTTACCGCTCCCAACCTCTTCCAGCTGGATTGCATAAACATTAAAAAAAAATAAAGGCAGCACGGCGGTGCAGTGGTTAGCACTGCTGCCTCACGGCTTCAAGGTCGCGGGTTCGATCCCGGCCCTGGGTCACTGTCCGTGTGGAGTTTGCACATTCTCCCCGTGTTTGCCTGGGTTTCACCCCCACAACCCAAAGATGTGCAGGCTAGGTGGATTGGCCATGCTAAATTGGCCCTTAATTGGAAAAAATGAATTGGGCGCTCTAAATTTATTTTAAAAATCGTACAGAAAATGAAGTCAAGAAAACGACAAATCAAAGAACGAGACAGTAACATGCCTTTCATCGTTAACGCTTTCATTCATAGAATTTACAGTGCAGAAGGAGGCCATTCGGCCCATCGAGTCTGTACCGGCTCCTGGAAAGAGCACCCTACCCAAGGTTAACACCTCCACCCTATCCCCATAACCCAGTAACCCCACCCAACACTAAGCGCAATTTTGGACACTAAGGGCAATTTATCATGGCCAATCCACCTAACCTACACATCTTTGGACTGTGGGAGGAAATCGGAGCACCCGGAGGAAACCCACGCACACACGGGGAGGATGTGCAGACTCCGCACAGACAGTGACCCAAGCCGGAATCGAACCTGGGACCCTGGAGCTGTGAAGCAATTGTGCTGTCTGCAATGCTACCGTGCTGCCCTAAAAATGAATTTCAACGCTGTCAGACTTCAAGACTGGTATACTACTTAAATAGCCTTAACAATCCACATCACAGTGCTCGGAAATTGAAACTGGATGTTTGCCAAATTTGTATAAAAGATTGGGATTACATGAAATTCAGTTGTAACTGTGGTAATTCTGATAGCACTCGGAGAGAAGTTAAAGCAAATTGCTTTTTAACAGCATCAAATAAGTGCATAATATTCCTTAAATTCTCGGCTCTCCGTTGGCTGGTGGCGAAATCGGGAAATACAATTGGACAGAGAATAGGTTCCATTGCCAAAATTACAGGGGACGCGATATGACACCAAATCGCAATTCTCCATCACCTCGACAGCGGCGTCAACGCGATCAGGACTGTACATACAGTAAACACCGTTTGCATGACATTAGCGGGCCTGACCCAGTATTCTCCAGGGCCTTCGCCATTCTCCGCCTCCGATGTGCCGAGTTCCCGACAGCGCTGTTCACTTGTGCTACTAAAAGTCGTGAGACTGCCGTCGTGGCTGCTGAGGGAGAGAGAGGGGGTACGGAATGTGTTCAACATCTCCATAGTTTACTGATAGTTGTGCTGCTGTCCGGGGGGGGGCTTCTGCCAGAGCCGGGGAGGGGGGGAGGGGGGGGGGAGAGGTGGGCTGTGGGGTCGGGGTGGACAGGCACGGAACACCATTACTGCAGCCAGAAAGGCAGCCATGCAGCCATTCCCCCCTCCCCTCCCAGGGATCTTCCCTGGGTGCCCTCTGGCTCCAGCTGACCCATCAGCTGTATGGGCGCCCTCCAGCTCAACCTGTTGGCTGGGATGAGTGTGTGCGGGGATTGTAATGTGTATGTGCGGCTGCATCTTGTCAGCCTCCTGAGTGTCAATCACGAGCCTGGCGAATCCCACGCCATTTTTCATTGGAATCAATTGTGTTCCACGCGGCGCCGGTGCTAGCCCCTCCACAGTCGCCGAATCAGTCCAGATTCGGTGCCAGGTTTTGCTGTCATGGAACTCCATGTATCCTGCGCTGGTGTCAACACTTAAGTCTCAGAAACGGAGAATCCAGCACATTGTTTTTTTTCTCTTACGATACACATATACCTTTTGGGAAGTGGTTTAGCTCAGATTTCTGGACAGCTGGTTCGTGATGCAGAGCGAGGCCGGCAGTGCAGGTTCAATTCCTGTACCAACTGAGGTTATTCTTGAAGACCCCACCTTCTCAACCTCGCCTTAAGTGTGGTGATCCTCAGGTTAAATCACCACCAGTCAGCTCTTCCTCTCAAAGAGGAACGCAGCCTATGGTCCTTGGGGACTCTGGTGACTTTATTTACCTACTTTACATATGCCTTTTACTTCACTTCACTTTGCAGCTCCCAATAGTTTACATTTGAGGCAAATTTTTTAAGAAAAGATTCTTCCGATAAAAAGAAGTTGCCAACTCCTGTCCCAGATGGTGGAGCTTGTGAGTTTGGGAGGTGCTGTTTGTTATGATATGCAAACATACAGCTAATGAACACATAGAATAGGACACGACCAATGAGCAGTCAGGACACTCAGGGGTGGTATCTCACTATAAAAGGGATGAGGCACTCACACCCCGCCTCTTTTCACTGACCAACATCTACAGAGTGAGACAGGGTGTACCCTCAGCATCACACACCAGCACGTGGCTTAGAGCAAGGCTGGTTCAGTTAGACTGAGTTACTACATATAGATTAGCAGAGAGTCGAACTCATTGAAAACTGTGCTAATAGTTATATAAAACACACTGAACTCACTTCAAAGACTGGAGCATCTTTTACTCAAAACTGCATCAAGTGGCAGCTTGAGTTATTCCAAATTACATAACACAATGTGATACCAGGAGTCTGATCAATCTAGTTAGTTCAACTCAGCAAGATCCGTGACGACCAGCAAATGTATACCCGAACAATGTAAAAGATTCCGGCTCCTCACCAGCTCAGGGCCTCCAGCAATCTCAGTGGCAACTGGCGGACATTCAAGCAGAAATTTCAGCTTTACGTTGAAGCATCAGACCTCAATGGTGCGTCTGATGCACGGAAGACAGCTCTTTTCCTCAAACAGCGGGTGATCACGCCTTGGAAATATTCAATTCCTTTCACTTCACTGAAGACCAGGACAAGACAAAGTTTCAGACCATCCTGGACAAGTTTGACAGCCACTGTGAGGTGGACACCAACAAAATCTTCGAGCGCTATATATTCAAGCAGCGATTGCAAGGTAAAGAAGAATCCTTCAACTCATATTTAACTAACCTTAGACTGCTAGCGCAATCCTGCAACTTCGGTGATATCACTGACTCCATGATCAGAGACCAAATCGTTTTTGGAGTTCACTCTGATCCTCTGAGAGAGCAGTTACCCTACCAGTCGCGATTGAAACATGCACAGTGCATGAGCACGCTGAAAATCGCTATTCCCAGTACAAAACGGCAGAAAATGATAAACTAGCCTCCCACGAGGTGGAGAGTGTGCAGGCCATCTCCCGGATGCAGCGCTTCAACATTGACACGGCCATTTCGCACGCTCTTCCCGGGGCCCGACGCATGTGCGATGTGAACGGGATAACGAAGTGGCCGAAACCCACACTGCGCAGGTGCAGACATCTGAGAACCGCACTGCGCATGTGCAACGATGAACGGAGTGTCAGGACGCCGACGTCATGATGTGTTCGAACTGTGGCACTGCCCATTTAAAGAAACACTGCCCTGCAAGAGGCAGATGCTGTTTCAATTGCGGGAAGCCAGGCCACTATGCAGCCCTGTGCAGATCCGCACCACCAGTCAGAAGCCAGCGCTCCCAATTCTGACGACGGCACATCCGGAGTGTGCAACAACGCCGACAGGATTCTGATCCTGGCAGTGCAACAGATCCAGATGATGGATGCCTGGACAACGCCTACCTTGTGGGCATTATTACAACGTGTGAATATGCCACACCAGACACATCGCAAGTCCAATCCATCCTAGCTGTGGATTCTGAGGACGAATGTCCAGCAGTGATGAAGGTCAACCACTGCCACGTCCAGTTCAAGCTGGACACAGGTGCCTCTGCCAACCTTCCCTCACAGGCAGATTTCAGATACATTAAGTAGTCCCCCCATGGTCCTTCCAGCAAGCTCCTGGATTACAACGGGAATGCCATCACGGCACTGGGATCCTGCCATCTGCACGTATCCAACCGACACACACAAGCACGGTTACGCTTTGATATTGTTAAGCTGGACAGGGCATCCCTACTAGGTGCGCATGCCTGCAAGCAGCTGAACCTCATTCAAAGGGTTTACACCACAACATCCTCCCATGTGGATCTTCAGGCCAGCATCGACGACATCCTCGCCCAGTATCCAGATGTGTTCAACGGGATGGGCACGCTGCCGTATCGATACAAGATTCTGCTACGACCTGATGCCAAGCCAGTGGTCCACACACCACGACGTGTCCCTGCTCCACTGAGAGAGTGCCTGAAGGCACAGCTCAAGGATCTTCCGCAAAAAGGCATCATATCCAAGGTGATCGAACCGACTGACTGGGTCAGCTCGATGGTGTGTGTAAAGAAGAATTCAGGGGACCTGCTCATCTGCATTGCTCCCAAGGATCTCAATAAGAATATCATGCGGGAACACTACCCCATCCCGAAGCGGGAGGAACTCACGAGTGAGATGGCACACGCGTGCTTCTTCACCAAATTGGATGCATCACAGGGATTTTGGCAAATCCAGCTGAAAGAGTCCAGCAGAAGGCTCTGCACCTTCAACACGCCTTTTGGCAGATTCTGCTACAATCGCATGCCATTTGGCATAATCTCGGCATCAGAGATATTCCATCGCATCATGGAGCAGATGATGGAAGGCATTGAAGGGGTTTGTGTGTATGTGGACGACATCATCATATGGTCCATGATCCCTGAAGAACATGTGTCCCTTCTCCAGAAGATATTCCGCCGTGTACATGCCAACGGCCTAAAGTTAAACAGGTCCAAATGTTGTTTTGGCACATTGACGCTCAAGTTCCTCAGCGACCAGATCTCACAGCATGGTGTGTGCCCGGACACAGACAAAATCAAGGCCATCGAGGCGATGAAGGTCCCTGAGGACAAAAAGGTGGTGCTGCGATTCTTGGGTATGGTCAATTTTCTGGGCAAGTTCATTCCAAACATGCCCACACACACCACGCAACCTACGCAACCTGGTAAAAAAGTCAACTGCCTTTGAGTGGAAGGCGACACACCAGACAGAGTGGCTGGAACTGAAAGCCAAGCTCACCACTGCACCAGTCCTGGCATTCTTTGACCCGGACCGGGAGACAAAGATATCCACAGATGCGAGTCAGGATGGCATTGGTGCGGTGTTGCTTCAATGTGATGACACATCATCCTGGGCACTAGTAGCCTACGCATCAAGGGCGATGACGCCCACTGAAACCAGATATGCTCAGATTGAGAAGGAGTGCTTGGGTCTTCTCACCGGCATCCTCAAATTTCATGATTATGTCTACGGCCTGCCGACATTCACTGTCGAGACGGATCATAGGCCTCTGGTCCACATCATCCACAAGGACCTGAACGACATGACGCATCGGTCGCAGAGAATCCTGCTTAAACATAGGAGGTATGACTTCAACTTGGTGTACACACCTGGCAAGGGGCAAAAGATCGCTGATACATTGTCCCACTCCGTCACCTCGCCCAGTGAGCCGCTGGAGGTCATCCAGCATATTGAATCGCAGGTGCAGCTGTGTGCTAGCACTCTCCCGGCGACAGATGACAAGGTAGTTCTCATCCGCGATGAGACAGCTAAAGACCCTCTCTTGCAGCGCGTCATCCACAACCTCACCAACGACTGGCAGAAAGGGCAGTGCCCACAATTTTACATGTGAAGGATGACCTGATGGTGATTGATGGTATCTTCATCAAGCTGGACAGGATTGTCATTCCGCTCAGTTTCCAGAGCTTGGTGTGGCTCCAGATTCATGATGGACACCTGGGCGTCGAGAAGTGCAGACGCAGAGCCCGGCAAGCTGTCTACTGACCCGGCATCAGCCAGGACATCACAAACATCGTCCTGAACTGAGCTACCTGTCAGCGGTTCCAGCCAGCACAGAGCAAGGAGACGCTCCAACAGCATGACCTCTCCGTGGTCCAAGGTTGGCATCGACCTCTTTCATGCGAATAGTTGCGACTACGTATTGATCATCGACTATTTCTCGAATTACCCTGAGGTGCTGAAGCTCCCGGACCTCACCTCTCGGACCGTCATCAAAGCCTGTAAGGAGACGTTCTCAAGGCATGGCATCCCAATCACCGTCATGAGCGACAAAGGCCCGTGCTTTACCAGTCGAAAATGGTCCATGTTTGCCAGGTCATACAATTTCCAACATGTCACCTCCAGTCCGCACTATGCGCAGTCCGATGGAAAAGTCAAGAAAGGGGTGCACATTGTGAAACAGCTGATCTGCAAGGCCGCAGACTCTGCTTCCGACATACACCTTGCGCTGCTTGCGTACAGGACGACTCCATTGTCCACTGGCATGTCGCCGGCTCAACTCTTGATCAACAGGGACCTGTGGACAACGCTTCCAGCCATACATCTGCCCAACCTGGATCACCTCCCGGTGCTGCAGAAGATGCAGCAGCTCAGAGACCGTCAAAAGCAGGGCTATGATGCCCATGCCACCGATCTGGATGTGCTATCCCGGCAGACACTGTCAGGATCAAGATACCGGATGGTGGGTGGTCTGCCCCGGCTGTCGTTGTTCGACAAGCTGCGCCCTGCTCTTTTGTTTTACGTATGGCTGATGGCTCCATCGTGCGAAGGGATCGACGGGCACTGTGCAAAGTTGCCTGCCCGCAACTACTTTCTCCTCCATTTCCATATGTTGAATTTCCACCTCCTGATACCTCGCACTGCGAGGCCAACAGTCAGGCTTCCATCTCGCCTGTCAAGGCGCCGCTGTCCACTCCGCCACCTCTCCGGTGGTCGATCAGGATCAGACGTAAGCCTCAGAGACTGGACTTGTGAACGTTTGTTTTGTTGCTCTGTTGTCCTCCGTCAGTCACGTTAGACAGACTCATTCACATGTAAATACATTCATATACACCAACAAAACACAGAAAAAAAAGGGGAGATGTCATGGTATGCAAACATGCAGCTAATGAACACATAGAATAGGACACGACCAATGAGCAGTCAGGACACTCAGGAGTGGTATCTCACTATAAAAGGGATGAAGCAGTCACACCCCGCTTCTTTCCACAGACCAACATCTAGGGAGACAGGGTGTATCATAGAACATAGAACAGTACAGCACAGAACAGGCCCTTCTGCCCTCAATGTTGTGCCGAGCCATGATCACCCTACTCAAACCCACGTATCCACCCTATACCCGTAACCCAACAACCCCCCCCTTAACCTTACTTTTATTAGGACACTACGGGCAATTTAGCATGGCCAATCCACCTAACCCGCACATCTTTGGACTGTGGGAGGAAACCGGAGCACCCGGAGGAAACCCACGCACACAGGGGGAGGATGTGCAGACTCCACACAGACAGTGACCCAGCCGGGAATCGAACCTGGGATCCTGGAGCTGTGAAGCATTTATGCTAACCACCATGCTACCCTGCTGCCCCTAATCCTGAGCATCACACCCCAGCACGTGGCTTAGAGCAAGGTCAGTTTGACTGAGTTACTACATTTAGATCAGCAGAGAGTCAAACTCATTGTGAACTGTGCTAATAGTTCAATAAAACACATTGAACTCACTTCAAAATCTGGAGCATCTTTTACTCAAAACTGCATCAAGTGGCAGCTTGTGTTATTCCAAATTACATAACACAACACTGTGGACGATGTCTTGGTGAGTTGCTGCAGTACATCCTGTGGATAGAACACATTGTGGCAGCGGTGAAGAAAGTGGATATTTAAGCTGATGGATTGGGTGTCGATCAAGTCTACTGCTTTTTCCTGGATGGTGTTGAGCTTTCTGAGTGTTGTTCGAGCTGCACTCCGAGGCAGATAGGGAGTATTCCCTCACACTCCTGACTTGTGCCTTGTGGGCAGTGGACAGGCTTCAGGGAATAGGGAAGGAAAACAGTCACCACAGAATGTCCAGAACTTTTTAATGGCCGCAGCATATTTATTTGGACCAATGTCAATGGTGTTTCTATTTCTGACCTTATTTGACTCAGTTTCATGCTGTACTCAATTAACTTACTGACCCATTAATGCCAAATGTTCTATGTTCTATAAGGCTGAGAGGTGACTTAATAGAGACATATAAGATAGTCAGAGGGTTAGATAGGGTGGACAGTGAGAGTCTTTTTCCTCAGATGGTGATGACCAACACGAGGGGACATAGCTTTAAATTGAGGGGTGGTAGATATAGGACAGATGTCAGATGCAGTTTCTTTACTCAGAAAGTAGTAGGGGTGTGGAACGCCCTGCCTGCAACAGTAGTAGACTCGCCAAATTTAAAGGCATTTAAGTGGTCACTGGATAGACATATGGATGAAAATGGAATAGTGTAGGTCAGATAGGCTTCAGATGGTTTCACGGGTCGGCGCAACATCGAGGGCCGAAGGGCCCGTACTGCGCTGTAATGTTCTATGTTCTATGTTCTAAATATCTACCAGCCTAGACAACCTTTCCTCCCCTTCCCATGCTGTGTCCAGCTGGGTGTGGGATCCATCTGATATTCCACACTGAACGAACAGTGAGGCGAGCCTTAGCAGAATGCCCGCTGATTTCTGAAATTGGTGCCCTGATGGTGAGGTTTGGGCCTTATGCAGGTATGAATGAAGTTGAAAATTGCCCACGCGATGCCAGAGATGTACCACCAGATGGAGCTGTACCGGATGTCCGGTCTTCAAACTCAGAAGCAACCTGTGGCCACCTCGGCATCTGCCTAAGGTCAAGCAAGTTCCAAATTTTTTGTTTTCCTTGCAAACCCCCTCCTCCGAAGCCCAGCCCATGCCCTCTGCCAGATATCCTGCACTTTTCTGCCATTTACAACAAGAACTTGCCTAGCTAGGATTAAGATTCTGACCGCCTAATTCCGAACAAAATACTTTGAATTTGTTGGCGCATTTTTAAAACTGTGCTCACCCTGCAGCATGTGCACCTGGCCCGGACAGGAATTAGCACCAAGGGAAATTGAGGCAGGGTCAGGGAAACATTTCCTGTAGCAGCTGCAAAGACTCATGCGGGTTGAGTTTTCTTTATGTCTGACCTGTTGTGCTGTGTTAATTGCATTAATTGTACTGAAAGGTGGAGGCAGGTCAAGTCTACAGGGAAAAAAATAAGCCACACTTTGTTGGAGTGGGGGAGGGGAGGGAGGTTGCCGCCGGCACTAGTTACCAAGGGAATCTGGCCTTCAGGGATCCTCGCACCTCCATGCTAGTCAGACCCATGAGCACACAGGTATCCATAGACCCGCCGGATCCCCTGTCCCACAGGCTCTCCAAGTCCCCCGCACCCACAGCCCCACCAGATCCCACAAACCCACAGGCCCATCGGATCCCACTCACATCTCCATTACTAATAGACCCCCCCACCCCACCTCCCCCACTGTCCAACATGGCATCTGCCGTCTCTCCCCCATCCATCCGGGTCTGTGGCACGACTGAACCACCTGTTGTGGTGTAGGACATGGGGCATACATTGGAACATACATAGAAATCAGAAGCAGGAGGAGGCCATTAGGCCCTTTGAACCTGCCCAGCCATCATTATGATTATGGCTGATCCTCAAGTTCAATACCCTGAACCTGCTTTCCTCCCCTCTCTTCATCTCTTTAGCCCCAAGAGCTACATCTAATTCCTTCTTGAAATCACAATGATTTGGCCTCAACTACTTTCCATGGTAGCGAATTCCACAGCTTTATCTCTCTGTGAGGAAAGAAATTTCTCCTCACCTCCATCCTAATAGGTTTACCCTTAATCCTCAAACTATGACCCCTAATTCTGGACTCGCCTACCATCAGGAACATTGGGCGCGATTCTCCCAAAACGGGAGAAATCGTAAAGCTGGCGTCAAACCCGGGCGGGTTTGACGCCAGCGCGCCCCTTCCCGACCGGGAACCGATTCTGGTCCCCGGTCGGGGCTAGCAGCCCGACGCCGTAGGCTCCGGCATGACGGGCTTAACGAATATCGTTAAGCCCGCTTGCCGGAGTTAGCGCCGGCTGACGCGTCATATGACGTCAGCCGCGCATGCGCGAATTGGAAGACTCCAACCCGCGCATGCGCGGATGACGTCAGCGCGTATTTGCGCGAAACCCGCGCATGCGCGGGCCGGGTTGCCCCTCAGCCGCCCCGCAAATGGATACTGCGGGGCGGCGGAAGGAGAAAGAGTGCGCGGGCATCGGGCCCGCTGCCCGCGATCGGTGCCCACCGATCGCGGGCCCTTGGCACGGCCGTGGTACTGCCGTGCCAATCGGTGCCATGGTTATGAAAAGCGAGTTTGTGACGCCGTTTTTACGAACGGCCAGACCAGGTGTGTTTGCCGTTCGTAAAAACGGCATAAAGGGCTGGGACTTCGGCCCATCGAACAGCTGTGAATCGCTGCCGGCCGTAAAAAAACGGCGGCAGCGATTCGGGTCGGGAGTTGGGCGGGGGGTGGGGGAGAATAGCGGGAGGGTGGGAAAAATGTCGGGAAGGCCCTCCCGCTATTCTCCGACCCGTCGTGGGGGTCGGAGAATTTCGCCCATTCTTTCTTGATCTACCCTGTCTCATCCTGTTAGAATTTTATAAGTTTTTAGGAGATCCCCTCTCACTCTTCTGAACTCCAATGAATATAATTTTAACCAACTTAGTCTCTCCTCATATGACAGTCCTGCCATACCAGGAATCAGACTGTAAACCTTCGCTGGACTGCTTCCACAGCAAGAACATCAGGCGGGATTCTCCGACCCCCGATGGCGAAATCACGTTCGACAATCAGCCAGAGAATCCATTTTTACGCCGGAATTGGGGGAGGCGCCGTTTTCCCGATTCTCCACCCCCTCAAAAACAGTGTACTCCTCGAGTAAGCTGCCCATCGTCGGAACGGCCTCAGGATGTCACCTAAGGTCTTCCCCCGATGCTCCGCCCCGATGGGCCGACTTCCCGGCGGTGTCAGGCTGCACGTCCTCTCACTTTTCATAAACCTGGTGTGGCGGCTACGGACTGTGTCCAGCGGCGCTACAGTCGGAGAGGGGGGAGCCGCTCTGCTGGCATGGGGAGCTTTGGCGAGGGCTGGGGGGATTGGTGGGGGGGTTTGGGGGGTCCCAGGGTGGCGAGGGGGGTTACAGGGGCGAAGTCTTTGGCAGATCGGGGCCCCACACGGCCGGTGCCTTGTTGAACGGCGCGTACGCCGCCAGCATGCTCAAGCGCGGCCACGAACCCGGCAGTATCGGCGAGTAAAGCTGGGGGCTTTACGTGGCTTGGTGGCTATTCCCTCGCTGGTCACGGAATCGGTGAGGGTCCAGCGTTGATTTTGGCATCGTAAAACGACACTGTTCCCACGCCGGAGTCTGCACTTAGCCATGTGTGTTAATGGTGACTGTGGGTGATTCCTGATTCCTTTTTGTCATTTGTTTATGTGAACATGTGGGCTAATGCTTGTGGTTTGTTGGGAGGATGGGAACGTTGTTATTGATATGGGGATTGACATATTTGTTACTGATTATTGTTTATTGTTGATGGGTGTAAATTTGGGAGAAAATGTGAAAAAGGAGAATTAAAAATATTTTAAAAATAATAATAATCTGCCTTCCTATTTTTGCTACCAAAGTGGATAACCTCACATTTATCCACATTATACTGCATCAGCCATGCATATGCCCACTCACTCAGCCTGCCCAAATCCCGCTGAAGCATCTCGGCATCCTCCTCACAGCTCACCCTCTGACCCAGCTTTGTATCATCTGCAAAATTGGAGATAATTCATTTAGTTCCCTCATCCAAATCATTAATACAAAATGCGAACAGCTGGGACCCTAGCACAGATCCTTGTGGTACCCAAAGAGTCATCCAGACTTAAAATGTTAGCACCCTTTTCTCTCCACAGATGTTGCTGGACCTGCTGAGAATGTTGAGTATTTTCTGTTATTGTTTCAGATTCCAGAATCCGCGGTAATTTGCTTTTATCCCACTGGTTACTGCCTGTCAATTGGAACAAGACCCATTTATTTCAACCTTTTGCTTGCTGTCTGCTAATCAGCTTTCTATCTATCTCAAGACACTACCCTTAATCCCATACGCTTTAACTTTACATAGTAATCTGCTATGTGAGACCTTGTCAAATGCCTCCTGAAAATATGAATAAACCACATCCACCGGTTCTCCCTAGTCAACTCTACGAATTCCATCTTCAAAGTGTTGATTTATCAAGGATGATTTCCCCTTTCTAAATCCATGCTGACTTTGTCTGATTGTGCTGCCGCTTTCCAAATGCTGTGTTGTGATATTCTTGATGATGTACTACAGCAACTTGCCTACTACCAACATTAGGCTCACTGGCCTATAGTGGGACAATTCTGGGACAATCGCAGGCAAGCCAGTTGTTCATCCTGGATGGAGGTTGGGAAAGAGTCTTTGCAATCTGAGAATACAGAATTACACATGGACATATGTAAGAAAGAGGTACGCTGGACACACAGATTACAACATACAAGATAACAGAACCTAGACTTCAGACAGTCAGTTCCCAGTTAAGTCATCTGTTCCCAGTAAATCGTAACTGGACACAGCCAGTATCGGAGCGGAAAATCGAGCAGTACCTGATTTCTGGTTGGATTTCCCAGTTGTTCTGCTTCCTCCCGATGCACACTGGTTATTCCAGTTGGAGACTGGTTAGTCAGAGCTACAGTTTTCCGTTTGTTTCAACTGATTTTTCCCTCTGGGACAATAATAATAGGGGCAGCAGGGTAGCATGGTGGTTAGCATAAATGCTTCACAGCTCCAGGGTCCCAGGTTCGATTCCCGGCTGGGTCACTGTCTGTGTGGAGTCTGTACGTCCTCCCCCTGTGTGCGTGGGTTTCCTCCGGGTGCTCCGGTTTCCTCCCACAGTCCAAAGATGTGCGGGTTAGGTGGATTGGCCATGCTAAATTGCCCGTAGTGTCCTAATAAAAGTAAGGTTAAGGGGGGGTTGTTGGGTTACGGGTATAGGGTGGATACGTGGGTTTGAGTAGGGTGATCATGGCTCGGCACAACATTGAGGGCCGAAGGGCCTGTTCTGTGCTGTACTGCTCTATGTTCTATGTTCTATGTGTAATTTAAATGTAGTAAAACATTCCTGGGCATAGATACGGTAGTAATCAGAGCTAGCGAAGGAGGCATTAAGTCAGATTATCAAAATCCTGGCCAAAGAAGTCGCTTTTTAAAAAGTGTCCCGAATTAGGACAGGTGGGAAGCCTCAGGGAAGGAATTCCAGAGCTTAGAGTTTAAGTGAATGAAGGTAGAGCTGCCAACAGTGGGGTAAAGGAAGTCGGGAGGACACCGAAGAGGAATGCACAGCTCTCGGGGAGTTGCAGGGACTGAGAACATAATGGAGTTGGGGAGGATGGAGGTCATGGAAGACATTGACCATGAGGATTTATTGGCTGCTCCCCATTAGGTACATTTGAGAAATATGGGCGGCACGGAAGCACAGTGGTTAGCACTGTTGCTTCTCAGCTCCAGGGCCCCAGGTTCAATTCCCAGCTTGGATCACTGTCTGTGCGGAGTCTGCACGTTCTCCCCGTGTCTCTGTGGGTTTCCTCCGGGTGCTCCTGTTTCCTCCCACAGGTCCCAAAAGACGTGCTGTTAGGTGAATTGGACATTCTGAATTCTCCCTCTGTGTACCTGAACAGTCACCAGAGTGTGGAGACTGGGGGATTTTCACAGTAACATCATTGCAGTGTTAATGTAAGCCTAGTAGTGACAATAATAAAGATTATTATTATTATATCTTAAGTCCTGCTGCCCTGAATAGAATTTTGAATTTTGGCCTCTGGCACCTCTCTCAGCTCAACGCTATTGTCTAGTCTTTGCATGCCTCACGACAGCAGCCATATTAAGAATCTCCCTTATCTAAATTCATAATTCTACATTATTCTGCATCTTAAAAAAAATCTCACTTTACCTTCAATAAATGCATTCCCACCAATCTCCTTGTAAGCACTGCCTTCTACAAATTGAGTCCTTTCCCATCTTTATTTCAATTTATTCCATTCTGATTCCAAGGCTGACACTTCAGTGCAGAACTGAAGGAATGCTGCAGTGCCATAGGTGTCATGTTTGGGATGAGGTGTCAAACCTTCGATCCTTCATGTCTTTATAGTCCGGGAAGATGTACACAAGCCGAAAAAACAAACAATGGCGACAGTCTGCTGCTGCTGTCTTCTTTATATTCAAGAGAGGGTGGCGACTTTTCACAATTGGTTTGAAGGAAGTGGATTAAACCTTTCTCACTAATGAACTGTTGTGCAGTTTTGTGCAACTTCATAGTCCGGCTTCATAGAATTCATAGAATTTACAGTGCAGAAGGAGACCATTCAGCCCATTGAGTCTGCACCGGCTCTTGGAAAGAGCACCCTACCCAAGGTGAACACCTCCACCCTAACCCCATAACCCCGTAACCCCACCCAACACTAAGGGCAATTTTTGGACACTAAGGGCAATTTATCATGGCCAATCCACCTAACCTGCACATCTTTGGACTGTGGGAGGAAACCGGAGCACCCGGAGGAAACCCACGCACACACGGGAAGGATGTGCAGACTCCGCACAGACAGTGACCCAAGCCGGAATCGAACCTGGGACCCTGGAGCTGTGAAGCGATTGTGCTATCCACAATGCTACCGTGCTGCCCTTCAAGTGGAATTGTGTGTGCAATTGAAGGCCATCTTCAGTTCGCTCCTCGCCAGGTTTGAAGGGGATTTCTCTAACCAGTGGAAATACATGTATCTTGAATCTAGGCAAATATCAGGTCAAGTTTGGTTAATAACCCCAATACATAACCATAGATCACGTTAGGGCTATTCTCCCTAAGTGGTTTTAAATTATGTTGTCACCGCTCTGCCCTCCCGTGGTAAAAATCAAAGAACAGGGGACTTCTCTTGGTGTGCTGGTCAACATTTATCCCTCAACCAAAACCTAAAACAGATGATCTGGTCATTTATTTCATTGCTGTTTGTGAGAGCTTGCGGCGCTCAAATTCCATTCGAACGCAGGAATCAGGAGCAGAAGGAGGCAATTCAGCCCTTCGGGCCTGCTCAGCCATTCAATCAGATCATGGCTGATCTCTTCCTGGTCTCAACGCCACCTCCCTGCCTCTTCCCCATATCCCTTTGACCATTTTTTTAAAAAAAGCAGAAATATAATTATCTCCCTCTTGAAATTATTTAATGAATCGGACTCCACCGCACTATGGGGCAGCGAGTTCCAAAAATTCACCACCCTCTGCGAGAAGTAGTGCCTCCTCGTCACAGTTTTAAATCTACCGCCTCTCAACCTATATCTGTGGCCTCTTGTTCTGATTATTTCCCATCGTGTTTCCTGACTGTACAACAGTAGCTTCACTTCAAAACTACTTAATTGGCTGTAAAGCACTTCAGGGCATCCTGGGGTCATGAGAGGCGCTATATAAATGCAAGCGCGTTCTTGTTTAACACTAATTCACCATGAGCAAAGCCAAGAGACAGTCACTGGCATATTGTAAGTCAGTTCTTTATATTTCATACTCGATCATCAATTATAATCAGCGCATTTCGAACAGAGAGAGCGAGACATATATATAACTGTCCGACATTTGTAATGATCTTACTTAAATACGGGTACACTCTGAGGGGTTATACAAATGTGTTCACACTGATTTAATGTATGGGTTCCACCTGATTGACATATTTTAACAAGAAGAAAGATTTGATAACCTTTGCTAATTCTCTGTGCCTCATTCCGTAAAAGTAAGGGGCCAATGCCTTTGGTGCCATCATGATTATATTAGACATTGTCCGAGTTATGAAAATGGCCATCTCGAACTTCACCGTGCCGCAATTGTATAGAATCCTTTCCACCACCATAAGTAGCATTGAACAGCAATAAAAGGCAAAGACAACAAAGTGCATCAAGAAGGTGAGCCTTGCTCTGGAGGAAAAGCCGCTCCAGATCCCAGAGTTTCTCGTCTTCCAGTACAGCATGAAATAACAGGTCAGCAGCAAGCACACACATGACAACAGCAGGGCAATGAGCAAGCCATAAAAGAGTTGGGTGAGGATTGCACCGTGGGGGACTATCAGGAAAATGTAGTCTACCTCGCAGAATGTTAGCCTGCAAAATGGAGACTGTTGGGTTATTAGCATTACTGAGGTAATCATGAACTGCGGAAAAGCAACCACAATCCATATCAAGATGACCAGCCTGACAGCCCTGGAGGGAGGAAACAGTGTGATATAATGCAGAGGCCAGTTAATAGCCAAGTAAGTATCTATCACCATGGTTGTGATCGTCATTAACCCACAGCAGCTCGTGGTCGTTAGAGTAAAAAGCAACAATTCACACACCAGTTTGGGGGAGCTCAGCTGGGTAATGTTACAAAGCTGGATGCAGAAATTTATCACCAAGTAAATGAAGTCGCTGATCAAGGTGTTGCTGAGCAGAAGGTATCTGGATTCTTCACAGAGGCTGCTGCTGGTAAAAATGGCGAGCAGAATCAGCGGACTGGCTATCAAAGATGCAAGGAAGCAGATTGCTCCAGGGATGATGATAAGCCTGGTTCGGCTCTCCATCAAAGCATGAATCCATTGCAAGTACGCTTCAGCAATCATGCCGCCGGCGTATGTGGAGTTTGGGAGCTCTGCTGATGAGCTGTTGGTGTGGAAATAAAGTACACACTCGGCGTCAAGTAGAATCATCCTGATCGAAGAGTCCAACTACCTTCTTTATCCTTGAGAAAAAGGGAAAGTGACCCTAAATAATCAGAATCTCGTCTTTTCTCTCCCAAATTTCATTAAATTCCAATATTTGCCTGAGACAGACCTCCAAACCGTATTGCAGGCATATCCCATGGAAAACAGTCATTCACAGTTCAAACGTCTTAATGACAGAAGAAAGAAACTGCACAGTGTACCTTTCCGTATAACTGCACTCAAAATCCAGATTGTCAAAATCCTGCACAAACTTTCACTCTGAATGTAGCAGCAGGGTAGCCCCATAACTTGTCCAAACTCATTGAGCTCCAGAACATT
The DNA here is from genome assembly GCF_902713615.1 of Scyliorhinus canicula. NCBI lineage: Eukaryota > Metazoa > Chordata > Chondrichthyes > Carcharhiniformes > Scyliorhinidae > Scyliorhinus > Scyliorhinus canicula. The sequence continues at coordinate 68,748,131 of NC_052158.1, read as the reverse complement.
CCTCTCTGCCTCTCCCTGAAACCTCAGTGCAAATGGCCCTCCACAAATCATTGCAGTTGATATTTTTTGCCGCCGCGTACATGGGAGTGAACAGATGGCCTAGTCGCACAAAGGCAAACAAGTAAACTGTTGTTAATGCACGCATTCCATTTTCCCTAATGCTTTCCTAACAGCAACCAGCGACCTGTTTGTTTGACAAAAGCATTTATTTATTACCTGCTAATTTAGCTGATGACTTATTTTTCTGAGAATGTCTAAAAATATCTTTTTAAATTCTCGAGCAATGATGTCTTGTTTTTTCCATACTTAAAGTGATCAACCAATGGAAGACTTGGGTTCTTGCGAGTCCAGTTGGAGACACAAACCTCACTGCAATGAAAGGCCAATCAAAGCCTAGCGATTACCAGAAGCAATATCAATCAGCAAGTGCCTTCCAATGACATTCTCCTTTTCACTAATTTGCCGAAAGTGCTTCACAATCCTATGTGTTCACTTTCGTCAAAATAATGACCTGTGGAATGTCATCCAGATGTGTTGAGTTTTCCCTTTGTCCTTACTCTCCAGTATTCTGCTCCACGGTCACTGATGAAGTATGGTCTGAATTTCCTCATGCTGCTACTACTCCATCGTTCTATCTTTACCAGAATCCCCCTGGTTTCCAGCAAAGTTACAGCGATGGACCTAGAACAGCTCTGAGCGAATACTTCAGGACGATAATCTAAAAGTCCCAGCTTGTCATGCATTGTACAGATGTGGTGCACTGTCCCTGAAGCAACTTACACGGCCAGCTCTGCTCTCAACATCTTCATCACAGTAAGTCAAGGTTCTCTCATTTTTAAAAAATAAATTTAGAGTGCCCAATTCATTTTTTCCAATTAAGGCGCAATTTAGCGTGGCCAATCCGCCTACCCTGCACATCTTTGGGTTGTGGGGGCGAAACCCACACAAACACGGGGAGAATGTGCAAACGCCATACGGATAGTGACCCGGGGCCGGGATCGAAACTGGAACCTCAGCTTCGTGAGGCAGCAGTGCTAACCACTGCGCCTCCATGTTGCCCTTCGGTTCTCTCACAGAGCAACAAGAAAGCTCTGGTTTTACTGTACCAAAAGATTACTGTGACGAGAACTGGCCTGAGGGCTGTATTTTAAATCCGGGGTCAGGATCCTGACGATTCCCAATCCCACCCAACATCAGCATCAGTGCCAAGATGATATTTTGAAATTTAAAAACATCATTGGTCCAGAGGTGAGAATGGCAGCCTATCAGTAGCACCAGGAGTGGGCTAAAGTAGAGGTGGGGGGGCGACATATGAGACCAAAGACCTTTGGAAAGATGAGCAGCAGCCATGAGTGGACTTGCCATTCATACAGGACATGTCACAGGTGGGGGTCAATTTGGCTGGTGTGTCAGGGACAGAAATCCATGGGTAATGCCAAGGTTTTCCAATGCCTCTCATGAGGTATAATGAGATGGCATTGTGAACCAGAGCACAAATGTCTGAGGTGAACTGCCTGGATACATGCAGCCTCCAATGGCGCTGGCTTTCTGACATTTGAAGGTAGCCGACTCGTGGATGGTGTTGTGTTCTGGGTTAGTTTGGTGTCTGCCTCATTGATGAGATCTTAAGACTAGTGTGTTTTAACATGAACCGTTTATTGATTGTCTTTAACCATGTACAGATCCCAGCTACTGCCATGCATGGAGCTGCTCCCCCAATCCAGACTTCTTCTCGATTGTTCTCTCAGCCTATTACCATGCAACTCTATACATCATACAATGGGTGGCGCTAGTCTCCAGCCTCATGTTAACCCTTGCTCTGCCAAGCAGATTTACATTACAATGGCATACAGGCACACATAGTGTCCCACTTTCTTCTTAAAAGGAAACCTTTTCTCCCAACCGAGTATGACCATACAATCTTTATTTGCAAACCCTTCCCCCCCACCTCAAGTCTCTGACCTTATAAATTCAGATGGCCTTGCAGCTTGACATTCTTCCACATCTCAGTCTGTCACATTTGGAAGAATGGTAGTAGTACTTACTCTGTGTTTCTTGTACTTAGCTCTCTCCGTTTGATTCACGTTTTGTGCCCCTTTGAATTACATCTCTCTTTAGTAACAACGTGTCTGCTTTTTCTGGCCCCTGTGGGTTTGTCCAGTTCCTCAGGAACAGCTTGGTATGGCAACTGCTTGGCCCAAGATCGCAAGAAACTGCAGAGTGTGGTGAACTCACCCCAACGCATCACACAAGCTTGCCATCCTCCTATTGATTCTGTGTACACCTCCCACTGCCTCAGGAAGGCAGACAGCATTGTCAGAGACACCCCCCCCCCCTCCCACCCAGGCTTTGCCCTCTTCCAGACCCTTCCATCAGGCAGAAGATACAGAAGTCTGAAGACCCACACATGCAGACATACTAGACTCCTCAACGACTCTCCCTCGGTCTGATATGTTCCCTGTAAGAACATTATTCAGGGCGGCCTTTGCTGCTCTTGCTCATGTATTGCTTATTTGGCCCCTTGTTCCGCACTGTAACCACTGTTTGATGATATACCATTTGTCAATGTACTCTGTCGATTATTCTTTTGTCTACAGTGCACATACGGTGTACGTTCCCTTGGCTGCAAAAAAATACTTTTCACTGTACTTCAGTACATGTGACAATAAATATCAATCAATCAATCCTTCCGAAAGGAATGTGCATTGCGTTCATTCCTGGAGCGGACTTGAAATTTCTTTCTCCGTGCCGTCTGCCATGTTCTTGTGACTCTGACGTTTCACAAACGGAACCTTAATTTCCACCAGACCAGAGCATTATACAGCCTCACCAGTATCTTGTTATGCTCTTGGCGTAGCATAAGCGGCTTCCTTGATGTTCACTCTGACAAAGGAAGGTTCAGACGTGGAGATAACTTCAACACGTTTATTAAACTATTAACAATTCTCTTACTCGGGTTTGCCACTACTGTTAATCCTTCTATAGCTACTCAGACTGACGAACCAGTCTGCTACAATCCACGTGGTGGGAGTGATATTGAATCAACCCTGTGTCTGTACTCACTGAGTGTCTCCACTGGAGCTGTATCCTTTATATATGCGTTTGTGTGATGCCGCCCTGTGGTAGTGTCATCTCTGTGTGTATCATGAATGCCCATTTGTCATGCCCTATCTTACTGACCTATTGGTTGAGTGTCTGTGTGTCATGTCTCTGGTGCTCCCTCTAGTGTCTAGCTAGTCTACGTGTACTTACATTAACCCCTTGTGTATCTACAGTGGTGCATATCACCACACACCCCCTTTTTTCGTGTTACATATTTTCTGTACACGGAGAGAAAATTGAACAAAAAAAAAGGTAGATAAGCGATGCTCTGTACAAGTTATGAGAGCAGTCATTAAGCAATAAGTCCAACTCATATGTATGAGCCCAAAACCCATCACTTATCATGGTCGAATGTCTTTCTTGATGGGTTGGTGAGTTGGTGATTTTGATGGTGGCATGTCCTTGTGAACGCCATCAGTGTCCCTGTGCATCAGGAACCAAGAAGTGGTCAAATCACTTCGTTGTCTGATTGGGAGTCTTTTTTTTCGGATGCTTCTGATTGCGATGTTGGATGGCATCTGTCCTGAACGCCAAGTTGCCTGTTGGTAGTGCAGCACACGTGAATTGGGAAGATTGGCATCATCCTACCATGGTATGTACTGAGCTGGGCAGTAACAGTGTCCCTCATGGGCAGAGTTGTACCATGTCGTACCAGTCGTAGTTCCATTGGTGTAGTCTTTGTCGTGCTTGCTGTTGACGATGTTGTCTTTGGTACGCGTTGTGTCGTTGTCTGAGATATGGTTTTCATAGGTTGTGATGTTGTGTTCGCTGCGCTCAAGGACCACACTTTGTGGATAAAACGAGTCCATCACACAGTTACTCGTGTCAGTGTGCTTTGTGGCATCTGCTGTCACCTTGAGCGTGCCGTCACTGAGTTCGCGGCGCTCCCCGTCTGGAGTCATGTCCGGCTTACTTGAATCAGCTTTGGCTTTTGGTTGCTCCCCATCTGGAGTCTGGTCTGTTTCACCTGAGTCAGTGTTGGTTTGTCGATGCTCACCGTCTGGAGTCTGGTCTGTTTCACCTGAGTCAGTGTTGGTTTGTCGATGCTCCCGTCTGGAGTCTGGTCTGTTTCACCTGAGTCAGTGTTGGTTTGTCGATGCTCCCGTCTGGAATCATATCAGATTCACTGGAGTCGGCTGAGATTTCTTGATGCTCCATGTCTGGAGTCAAAACATTCAGGAATGTATTTGCTTGTGGAGAGGCTCGAGCAAATGAGGTTTGAAGTAACGTGGTGTCATCGGAGTCACCAGTGGTCTCACTGTCATCGTCGAGTGCCTCTGTACACACTAGCTGAGGTCTGTCACATTGCACATCTTGTATGAGAAGTGGGATGCTGTCGTCGCTTGTCTCACATACAGTGGATAGAGCCTCAGTAGCTTCTTATTGTTCACTTGGGCTGGGTAGACTGTCAGAGTCTTCTTCTGGTGGCTCAAACAATGTGGGTGGACTGTCATAGTCGCTTTGTTGTTCACTGGAGCGTGGCAGACTTGCCTCGCCTGCTGCTGGTTGCTCAGAGGAGGTTGCTAGACCCTCATGGTCATGTTCAGGCAAGGACTGCGCTTTGGAGTCTTGCATTGCTTCTATTGTGGAGGCTGTCCAAGAGCTCGCTGTGGAGGCTTGTGTCACTCGAGTCACTTCTTGTTCATGCAAGAACTGCGGTGTGGAGTCTTGCGTGTCTTCTATCGTGGAGTCTTTCATCGCTTTCTGTGCAGAGGCTGGGACCCTTTGTAGTGCGCGGACCTCTCTCTGTCTGGCAGCAGACCGCTCTCTGTGTGGCAGCAGACCTCTCTCTGTGTGGCAGCAGACCGCTCTCTGTGGGCTTGTACCGCTCTCTCGGTGTCAAGCCGCAGCATAATCCTGCACTCATGAGTCGGGATGCCATATGTGCTGGGCTGAATGAAATCTGCCTCATTACACATCACCAAATCCAGAATTGTCTGTTCCCTAGTGGGTTCTACCACAAGCTGCTCCAGTAAACCCTTCTCTTAGGCATTCCACAAATTTATTTTCTTGGGATCCGCAACCAACCTGATTTTCCCAGTCCACTTGCATATTGAAGTCTCCCATGATTATTGTAAATTACCTTTCTTATATGCCTTTTTAATCTACTGATTTATTTTCTGCCCCACATCCTGACTACTGCTCTGATGACTCCCATCAGAGTCTTTTTTTCCTTTGCGATCCCTCAACTCTACCCACAGAGATTCTATGCCTTCTGATTGTATATCACTCCTTGCTATCAATTTAGTTTCATTCTTTACTAACAAAGCAACCCCATACCCTCTGCACATCTGTCTGTCCTTTCGATAGGACACATATCCTTGGATATTTAGATCCCATCACTGATCCCCTTGCAGCTACATCTCTGTGATGCCCACAATATTGTAACCGCCAACTTTAATGTGCGCAACAAACTCATTTGCCCTGTTTTATATACTGCACGCATGTAGGTACAACACCCTCAGTCCTGCATTGACTGCTCCATTCGCATAACTGTCCTCTTATGACTTCTGGTGACAGGATGTCCATGCAAGCAACCACAGAGACTGGATCACCCCAATGGAGACGGAGATGGTAAGAGTCATGACCACCCAGAGGGCGCTGAACGGGCACAGGAAAGGTGGCTCTTCTCCTGGAAGTTGGAATTTGGCACTTTTAGCTCCAAAATAGGCCACTAATTTGGCCTGGAAAGAAAGGACAGGGCGACGACAGGTATGCAGAGTGAGATGGAGCTGGCTGTACCCAAACAGGCCGAGTCACTGAGGTATATTCCGGACTATCCCCAATAAGCCTACTCGTGACAATAAGCGATTTTCATTTTCATTTCATTTTCATTTCATTTCAAGCGTGTGGTTGGATCTCCTAATGCAGGAGCTCCTAAAGCACAGAGACTTCATCAAGCTGGAGATGATGGTAATGGCGAAGGTGGTGGTCGAGGACACCCTAGCCCCCTTCAAGGTGGTGCTGGAAAAGATGGAACACCGGCTGGAGGCCCAGCAGGAAACTATCAGGGAGCTAGAGAAGGCAGCAAGCGACCACAGAGACTGGATCACCCCAATGGAGACGGAGGTGGTAAGAGCCATGGCGACCCAGAGGATACTGAAAAGGAAGGTCGAGGACCAGAAGAGCCAGTCGCAATGCCAGAATCTCTGCATTGTCGCCCTACTGGAGGGCATTGAAGGCAGGGGCCCCACAGAGTATGTGACCCATATGCTGGGGAAACTGGTCAGGGGCAGAACCTCCCCAAGCCCCGAGCCCACAGGTCACTTCGGCCGAGGCCCAAAACAGGGAGCAGCCCCAGGCCATCATTGCGACGCTGCATTGGTGCCAGGACAGGGAGAAGATCCTGAATTGGGAAAGGCACACAGAGTCCTGTAAGTGGGAGGCACACTCAATCTGTGTGTGCCAAGACATTGAGGCAGACCTGGCAAGCACGGGCAGAATTCAATACGGCAAAAGCGGCCCGATACAAAAACAAAGGGCTGGATTTTACACAGGCCCACAGCAAAATCACGTTCGGCGCGAGAGCGGAGAACCCACTTTCATGCCAAAATCGGGCCCAGCGACAGTCCGATGATTCTCTGGGACCCAAGAATCAATCTGATTGCGTAGTACGCCGCACGGCTGGGGGCCCATTGAGAAAGGCCAGCCCAGCGATCCTCCGCTCCCGACCGGCTGAGTTCCCGACGGCGTGGAACTAACCACTTATTGCTGGTCAGGATGCTGGCGTGGCAGCTGCGGACTGGTGTGCGACGGGTGGATCAGGAACCCGGGCGGGGGGGGGGGGGGCCTTATAATAATAATAATAATAATAATCGCTTATTGTCACGAGTAGGCTTCAATGAAGTTACTGTGAAAAGTCCCTAGTCGCCACATTCCGGCGCCTGTCCGGGGAGGCTGGTACGGGAATCGAACCGTGCTGCTGGCCTGCTTGGTCTGCTTTAAAAGCCAGTGATTTAGCCTGGTGAGCTAAACCAGCCAATAGGCGGCCGGGGGTTAGATCCGCAAGGTTGGATGCTCGGGTGCGCATCCAATCGGTGGGGGGGGGGGGGGGGGGGGGGGGGCTAATTTTTGTGTCTGGCTCCGGGGTCCGAGTCCGCCATGGAGCTCGGCGCGGACTCTGAACTGGAAGTGCGGGGCCCGTATCCGCAGCTAAAGCTGTGTGAATTGCTCCGGGTCCTTGCTAGTCCCCTGTAGGGCATTGAATTAGCTGATCTTGTTTCCAGGAATCTCTGGAGTGAAACTCCAGTGTTTTTACGTCAGCGTGAGGGCATAGTCCCATTTTGGGAGAATCCAGCCCAAGGAGCAGTTTCGGATGCTGCACCCGACCAAGCTCTGGGTAACCTTCCAGGGGAAGGAACATTACTTCACCGCACATTGCTGACAAAGCTGACAAATTTATGCGCAGGCATGGGCTGGGGAGGCAGCAGTAAAAGCGCTGAATACAAACTTCTTTAAAAAGAAAGGACAATTGGGTGGGATAGAACTGCCTCGCTTTCGGTCTGCTAGGAGTCCCAGGAAGGAGGGGGTGAGAGGGGTAAAGTTGCAGGAACGGGTGGGGAGAAGGAGGAGGAGGGGAGAAGGGGGGCAGGTAGGGGAAGGTAAAGATTGCTCCAGGGGGGAGGATTGCATCACACTAGCGAGTAAGCTAGCACAAGTAAGTATGGGAGAAGGGGGGTGGCGTGACACAGCTCCTGGAGAGAGTGCCTAGCAGAAGGGCATGGGCGAGAAAACCCAATGAAGGGAGGAAGCGGGGAAAGATGGCGGGGGGCATCATTGTGGGTGGAATGGGAAAATGTCGACAGTGGTTGATAATGGCTCTCCAAACTTTCCTGGCCGGCCCACGACATTGCCCACTGGCATTGGAGCTTAAACATCCCGCCCAGAGTCACCATGATTTAGAAACAGGAGTCAGTGAGTAATTTACGTGAGCTGGTCCTGCAGCATTAATTTGCCTGCAATAAAAAATCCATCACTCAGAGATGTTTACTCAGGTACTCTGGTGCATGAAGCATGTCTGCATTAGTTACTTACAGTCCACGCAACTGAGATAAGCCATCCACCACGCCATCTGTGCACCTAATTCCTTGGTCGATGAGCACCAGCAGCATCATTTTGGTCCTCAATTATTACCTCAAAAGCTTTATAATCTTTTTATGCAACTTGTACTCATAATTTAACTCTTTAATCTGCAGTATAATTCTATATGTAAGAGGTCTCGTGGCATAGTGGGCAACCTCCCTGCCTCTGAGCCAGAAGCTCTGAGTTCAAGTTCTACCCCAGGACTTAATGGCCAAGGGAAGGGCATTCGTAACGCAGCCAAACAGGTTCAGTGTCGATCTACAAACCATTCTAAACCCTGGCTGTCTGGGAAGATCATGCTAATGCAGGTCCAAAGTCTTCATTTCATCAGTGTCTTAGCCGGGGCCACCCCAGTCACCGTGTGCGGGGTGGTTCTGTAGTAAAACAGGAACCAGCAACCTGGTGTCCATCGACACCGAAGACTGTTTTCAGAACCCGCATTTGAACATCTGGCCTGCCTTTATGCTAGTCCATTCAAAGCCGGGTGGTACGGGGTGGTTCGAATGTGTCGTACCCCGATAGCCTTCAGAAACTCAGACAATTCTTCACTCATAAAAGGTGTGCCATTGTCCATGACTAACACCTGGGGTATGCCATGGGTAAAAAAAGACAAACGCAGCTTCTCAATTGTTGCCCTGGAGGTGGCTGCCCCCATCTTGTGCACCTCCAGCCATCAATTAGGAGGAGAAACATCAACCCTTCAAATGGTCCAGCAAAATCGGAGTGCAACCATATCCATGGCCGCCTTGGCCATCCCCAAGGGTGGAGCAATGCGGCCAGGTGCTTCTGGTGCTCCTCACAGATGGTACATTTTTGGGCCAATCGTTCAATGTTAGCATCCAGGCCCGGCCACCAAACATAGCTGCGTGCTAACATTTTCGTTTTGACACCCCTGGGTGTCCATTGTGGAGGTCTTGCAAGATCAAACTATGTCCTTTTTCCATGGCGATGACATGCATACCCCAAAGCAGGACACCATCCTCCACACTAAATTTGGATATCTTGGATGAGAAACTCGTAATTCACCTGGGAGCTGTCGATGCAGTCCACCATACAACACGAGATGCCGAACCTTGGAAAGAACCGGGTCCGTTTGGGTCCACTCCCAGATCCTGGACTCAGTGACTGGCAACATGTCCATAAAGCTAAAGGTGGTGACACAATCATCGGTCCTGGGAGGAGATGGGGGATAGTCAACAAGGGTAGACGGCCTGCACAATATGAGTGCCTGACCTATGTTCGAACGAGTATTCATAGGCGGCCAGCAAAAGGGCCCACCGCTGGATTCTCGCAGATGTGATAGGTGGGATGGCCCAGTCCTCCTTGAACAAACTGAGCAATGGTTTATGGTTGAAGATGATGGTGAAAAGGCAGCTGTACGCGTATTGATGAAATTTCTTTACTGCGCAAACAACCACCAGGCCCTCCTTTTCTACCTGTGTGTATTTGTGTTCGGCTACAGCCAGTGTCCAAGAGGATAAAGCAATCGGTCGATCCCTGCCGCTGCCATCCTATGATCGATAACGTCCCCAATTCCGTACAACGGCGCATCGTACGTGACGATGAGAGGTTTGGCGGGATCATCGTGAGTCAACAATCCGGAAGACGAAAGCTGTTTCTTCACCTATTTGAAAGCCGCTTCCTGCGGTCGACACCACACCCACATTTTTCTTCAAAAGTAAATGCAGGAGGCCACAAACATCACGGATACATGTTGAATTTTCCATAATAGTTTACTAACCATAAAAACGGCCGAAGCCCCATGGCATTCGCAGGGGCAATGGCCCGCTGAATGTTGCGCATCTTCTCTGCGACCTGAGGTAAGCCCTCGAGGTCCACCCGATAGCCCAAGTACACCACCTCGTTTACATGAAAAACACATGTGGCTGACTACAGGCAGACACCAGACTCCGGAAAATGTTGGAGAACGTCCACTAGGTTGTCCAGTTCAGTTTCTCCAGTGACCAACACATCGTCTAATTATACCACTACACGCGTGAATCCATGCAGGATGTTCTCCATCACACATTAGAATATAACACATAACACAGGCCGGCGACATGCTGAAGGACAACCTGGTGTATACTGTGGTGTATATTAATCGATTAATCGTCACGTAACGGTGGGAGGCCGAGTCCAATTGGAGTTGCAAATATGCATGACTCGTATCAAGTTTGGTTTATGAAAGTCCACCCACTAATTTAGCATAAAGGACCTCAATGCAGGACAATGGGTAATGGTCCAAACGTGAAGCCATATTCACCGTCAGTTTATAATCCCCGCACAGGCGGTACAGTGGCGCAGCGGTTAGCATTGCTGCCTCATGGTGCTGAGGACCCGGGTTCAATCCCGGCTCTGGGTCACTGTCCATGTGGAATTTGCACGTTCTCCCCAAGTCTGCGTGGGTCTCACCCCCACAACCCAAAGATGTGCAGGGTAGGTGGAGTGGCCACACTAAATTGCCCCTTAATTGGAAAAAAAAATTGGTTACTCTAATTTTTTTTTAAACAGTTTATAATCCCTGCACAACTGGACCGTCTTGTCCAACTTCAATACTGCAACCACCAGGGCTGACCAATCTGCAAAATGAAAGGGTCGGATGACCCCTAATTCTTCAAGCTGGCTGAGCTGGGTCTCTATTTTGCCAGAAATGCCTAAGGACTGGGTGGGCCCCAAAATATCTCAGCTGCACAGCTGCGCAACATGGATTTTGGCCACAGCACCCTTAATTTTCCTCAATCCAGGCTGAAAGACTTCAGGGTACTTTCCCAGTACTTCGCTCAGGTCCCCGGATTCCATTTGAAAGATGTCTGACCAATCAAGGTGTATGCGGCTCAACCAACCACAGCCTAACAAGCTGGAACCATGTCCCTTCACTACAATTAGCAGGAGGCGTACCGACTGCCGTCCATAAACCACCCTGGGGCCACGGTGGCCCCGGATTGTCCAGTGGCTCACTGGTACAAGTGGCCAATCAAGCCTCAGTGTCCCTCAAATCCAAATGTTACACTTCTTTATTAATGGAGTTGAAAGTCTGCCTCCCCACAACAGATACTGCAGCTCCATATCCAATAGGTGTCCATTCACTTGCACAGCAATTCTGATGGCCACAGCCCGAGGTCTCGCCACACAATTGAGCTGTATGCAATCCTCCTCTCCCGGGGCGTGGGGACCACTGACTGATCCGTGGCTTGCTCTCACGTCGGGGCTTACGACATGTCACACAACGGCCTGGTTCTCCATCTGCAGATTCTGGATAGCCCATCGGGACTACTCAGTTCTTGATCAAAGAACTGGGCCTGTAAGGCGCTCTGCCCAGGGCGGGGTACCGCTTTTACCGGGGATGGGGGGAGGGGGGGGGAATCATCAGGAGGGGTGCTCCCCAAGGCATTTCCTGGATTTCCTGCACCCCTTGTTCGACGTGATAGTGAAATTCTCACAGCTTGCTGCAGATTTAAGGACATTTTGGCCAACAATTTATTTTGAGTGGCCACCTTATTGATGCTGTCGCGCAGTATTTCCCACAGGGACATACCATATTTGTGGTATACGGCTATCTTGCGTAATCGCGATAAAACCTTGGTTATGGATTCACCTGGGGGTCCTTTCCATGGTATTTGTGATATCTCTGCACAATCACAGATGGCATCGGATTGAAATGTTGCCCCACTAGTGTTAGCAGCTGCTTGAAAGTATGAGTGTCTGGCGCTGCAGAATAGGTGAGACTCCGTATCACACCGTCGGTATGTGCACCTCAGGCAATTGACAGTCTGGCGACCATTCTCCGCGATACTGTTGGCCCTGGGAAAAGTAGCGTATTCTTTCCGCAAACTGAGTTCAAACTTCAACATTGGCGTCAAACACACCCAACGTTCCGAATAGAGACATGGTGAATGAAGAGAGTGCGACCTGTATCCAGCAGGGTTAGTGAGGTGGCTTATCCGAAAATATTTGCAGTGTTGACAGAAAACCCAATGAACCCTTGTCGCCAGTTTTGTAGACCTTGAAAGAGTCCGCACTGAGTTGTCGAGAGAAATAAAGTTTTACTACAATAAATATTATTTACACAGAACGAAAGATCCCAGCTGGTCTCCTTCTTTTCGGTATCCAAACTGGCTGACATTATACCGAAGTTTAGCTGTACATGGTTTAGGGTTCCCAGCTCCCTTTAACGCAGGAGCTCGTATTTGACAAGGCTCACGGGGAGTTTAATCATTGCCACTCCGTAAGTCCCGTGCAAGTTATGTTTAGAATGGGCCAACATCTCCCTTGGCCACTTTACGTTTCTTACTGCAATTATAAAAATGTTTACTGTTACCCTTCCAATACTTTTTGTATTCTTTATTGCAGCTCCTATGACTATTTGTATCCCTTTGTTGCTTTATAACCTTCAATCTACTGGATTTCCACTTATATTTCCATTTGCGTGAGCCTCTTTTAACTTTGTACAACATCTTACCTAGTTCATTGCTCAGTTACCTAGTTACATAAGGGGAGCGTTTGCCATTTGTGGCTACTTATATTGTACCAAATCCATGTGCTTAGGATGTCAGAGCCCCAACTGCCAAAGCCAATCTTCTTTGCCCAGCTCATGGAAGGCATCCGAACAAGAGGAAGACAAAGGAAGCTCTTTAAAGCCACCTTGAAGGCTTACCTCAAGAAATGCAACATCACCATCAATGCCTGGGAGACCTTTGCTCAGAAGAGACCTACTTGGAGGAACCTCCTGGTTGAAGGGTCACAGTTCTTTGAGTATACTCGATGACAAGAGGAGACCCGGAAAAGGAGCCTGATCAAGGAATATCAGCGATCTAGAGTCCAAACACCGATCCCACCTCCCGGAAACACCTGCCAAGTGTGGAGTTGAAGATGCGGCTCCAGGATCGGGCTCATCAGCCACACAAGAACCCACAGAATCCATGACTAGTAGCACTGAGTTTCTTAAGTGGACAATCATACCCATTAGTGAGTGATCACTGAAGAATGAGAAGATTGTACCAAATCCTCCTTTGAACGCATCTCACTGTAGGATCACTCATTAACGGTTTCCCTCAGCTAATTGTGGTCAGGTTACCGAGCTGACATGTCACACTAGGGTATTCCGGCCTCCTCTGTACATCTGATTGATAAATTTGCACCTGACATGGCTGGTTAATATGCCCCACTTATTCTGGATAATGGCCTTCTCTCAGTTCTTTTGTTCCCTTGTTATTGGAGAAAGTCATATGATAGGTGTGGCAGTGACTGATCCATCAGAGTCATGCATCAGTTAGTGAGCAGCATCAATAAACGCCCATGGCAATTGAGAGATAGTACGAATCCATTGACATCACAACAAATATTATTTCAAAACAATCCCTGCAGAGGAAAAAGCCACTGACATTGTTTTTTTTAAAATATTTGTTTGTGGGATGTGTGCCTTGCTGGCTAGGCCATTGTACACTCCTAATTTCCCTTGAGAGGTTAGGGGGCTGCTTCCTTCTTGAGTTGCTGATGTCCATAAGCCAGTCAAGTTGCTTCAGTGGTGTGTCATTGCCTTCTGCAGTATGACTGACCAAGGAATCATGTTTCTCTGAAGAGAGCTATGAAGGGAGGCTGGTTATGCTGGGGTTGTTTTCCTTGGAGCAGAGAAGGCTGAGAGGGGACCAGATTAAGGTGTACAAAATTATGAGGGCCATAGACTGGGCAGATAGACGGAACTTTTCCATTTAGGAGAGGGGTCAATAACCTGGGGGCATGGGTTTAAGGGAAGGAGCAGGAGACTTAGAAAGGACGTGAGGAAAAATGTTTCGCCCCCAGAGGGTGGTGGGAATCTGCAACTCACTGCCTGAAAGGGTGGTAGAGGCTGGAACCCTCTCAACATTTAAGAAGCATTTAGATAAACAGTTGAGATGCCACATCTTACAAGGCTACGGACCAAGAGGTGTTTAGAATAGATTGGGTGCTTGACATGATGGGCTGAATGGCCTCTTGCTGTGCTGTAAAACTCTATGACTCTATGCAGAGAGCGACATGACCATTTATTATCAATCAGGTAAACAATGGAGGGGGATTTTCTAGCCATTCTTGCCAGTGGGATCTTCCGGTTCCACTGGCGATGAACACCCTGCCACGGTTTACCTGGTGAAGGGGGCTGGGCTCAATGGGAAATTGGTGGCGTGGTCAGAAGGTCCTGCTGCCGGCCAATGGTGGGTCATCTCCCGCCACCAAGAAACACACTACGGGGGGCGGGGGTATGGAAAATATCCCCCCCCCTCCCCAATATCTTGCAGTGCCCAATGGTTACAGAATGCCTTGAAGCCTTGGGCACCCACTTTTGGCACAACAGCATCTCTTAGCTTGGGATTATCCAGTACCTTGTGCATGCCTTTAATCAATGATCCCTTGAGACGATCTTTCACAGGTTGTTTCTGAAATTGCAAAACTGCAACCTCCTGCAATTGTGCCGGTTCATATTCATGTCCTTCACCCATGGAACGGAGCCAAACAATGTCCATTAAGAGTCTGACCTGGGTAAACAGAACTTATAATTGTTCACTGGGATTGTCCATCATGCCGTGTGTTCACTGAAGTGTCAAATCAAACAGTTAGTTATAGATAATATTGCAGAGAAGGGTAACAGCATTACTCGAATCTCAGCTCAAGGAAGAGTAGCAATCTGATGCTATACGTTGCATGAGGATATGCCTCATTTCTCTAATAAGGATCAGGGTCTATATATATATTGATGTTGGTAAAAGGACAACGATATTCAGCATGCAAGTAGAATTGCTTTGGATGGTATTGGAACGAGCCTGAATCTCTGCTGTCTTCACCTCCTGCATGTGGTTCTGAAAACTAAACTGGACAATACTTTGAATACAGGTTTGTGTTGCACACAGGAACTGATTGCGTCCTGCCAATTTGTCCAGAAAAAAATATTTTCTTTGTGTTTGGAGAGTTTACAGTCCTTACTTATATTTGGCACGAGAACTAATCTGCAGTGATCCTGTATCGAATATCCAGAAAAGTGGTTTGGCCCAAATCAGAGCGTTTAGTAGGCTGAAGAATTTCGAAACCATTGCTACACCAGATACAAGCTGACACCAAACCTAGGAATCGTGCACTTTCTTTCAGCAGAACAGAATGAATTTATCGAAATGTGAAAATTATTATTCATTCAATGAGATGTCTCAACTGGGGGAAGAAATGATTCCTGTGCAATACTCTACAACCTCCCCCAATTTGACAGAACTCTGTGACCTATATAACCTGTTGCAGGAATTGTTCCTCAATATGCCACGCTGGGGAATAGATATTTGGATCATTCCTCCAGCGGTCGGTCTCTTTGCCTCATTGTTTGCTACTCCTCTCGTCCTGCTGGCCATCTTTTTAAACAACAACCTTCGTCAGGAGACCAGGTATCTGCTGCTTGCCAACACGTTGCTTAATGATTTGATTTATTCCATACTGAACACCTTCATTGACATTCTGAATGTAGCAGGTGTGGGAATGCCTAAAGTTGTTTGTGAAACTCTCTTGTTCCTGCTAACAGTGGCTCATTTGAATGGGATTCTGTCAATCACTGCTACAGTGGTGGACACTTATGTGGCCATCAGTTGGCCCCTTCGCTACCCCTCGCTTCTACCTCGTTCCAGGACCATTAAAATTATCGCTTGCATATGGATTCTCTCTGTCAGTAATTCTTTTGTCCTGTTCATTATAACACTGTGGACACAAGAGGAGCCATTCTCTTTGTTATTGACATGTGTGGTACCTTTAGTGCTTTTGTCCTCTCCACTTGGAATATATTTGTTGAAAAGTTCTTATGGTATTGGAGTACTGTATTTTCTAATATGTTTAATATTGATCTCAAGTTTTTATGTCATGTTATGCTGCAAGACTAAGGCATCAGGGTTATGGGTTAGCAACTCAAGAGCGAGCCAGACCTACCTCATTCATTCAGTGCTGTTAATTGTTTACTTCTCCCCTCTGGTCATGATGGTATTAGGAGGAGTGTTTTTTGGGAAGCAGTTGATTAGAGTCCAGTCAGTAATCTGGATGATTGTGTCAATAAATAATATACTGATGCTGCCTAAGGCAGTGCTTCCTTATGTTTACGGGCTGAGGTATCGAGAAATTGCAAATGTAATACGGTCGTTCTTCAGTTTGAAGTCTGTGGCTCAAATCAGGCCATTGTAAGTTAGTACAGTCATGATATGCAAACATGCAACCAATGAACACTCAGAATAGGACACAACCAATGGGCAGTCAGGACACTCAGAGGTGGCATCACCACAAGGGGGCATGACGCAAACACTATAAAAGGGACGAGGCACTCACACCCTGCCTCTTTCCACAGACAGACATCTAAAGAGTTAGACATGGTTGATCAGCAGCATCACATCCCAGCACGTGGCTTAGAGCAAGTTTGTACAGTTAGACTGAGTTACTACAGTTAGATTAGCAGAGAGTCGAACCCATTTGAGAACTGTGTTAATAGTTCAATAAACACATTGAACTCATTTCAGAGTCTGGAGCATCCTTTAGTTAAGACTGCATCAAGTAGCAGCCTGTGTTATCCGAAGCAGCATAACACAACAAGTACATTGAGAGAAGAGGTAGGTATGTGACTGTGAGGCTCTTTACTTCCCATTATTATTTACAGGTTGCACTGAGGGCAGGACTTTACTCAATTTATATACATTCCACACAGCACAGTATTTGTGCGCATCCTGGCTCAATGCAAACTAATATTTGGCAGATCCTGCATGGGAAATTTCTGAATTCTTCAGATTCACAATTTACAGCACAGAAACAGGTGATTTTGCCCTATTGTAAGTTCAAATGCCCAAAAGATGCCTTAAAACACCTTAAATAAAATGAAAAATTCGGACCATTAAAAAGCCAAGCTTATATCCCGATTTATCATTTTTTTCTCTCCTTGGCTTGTCAACTTAAAATTAAATTTTGTGGAGGAGACTCGACAGGATTCAAAACATGGTGACATATAATCACAGGGTGTCATTACCCTCATTGCAGTCCATTCAGTGCAACAGAAGTTCTTTACTTTTTGTGACCCACTTGCATTCAATTTGTATTATTCCATTCAGGCCTAGAGACCTAAGTTTCAACTTTCACTGCATCTGACAACCGGGTTTCCATTCAGCAGTCCTGAATGTCAAATCTCTACAAGTGGACAATAAAGATGAGATTTGATTCTGTTTGGAGCAGATTGGTAATTGTAGAGGAAGCCTCGAGATTTTGGGTGGGTCGCTGTTGATTTTTTGGGGACAATTTTGACGTCCTGGAGGTCAAAGTGATTTTTATAGTGCGGGGGGTCTTTGGGTATGTATTATTACATATTATTATTTACCTTTTCTTTGTTCCAAATCCGTGCTTATTAGTGTTTTCCTTCAGGACTGAGGATTTAATTTCCTTATGCGCAGTAGAAACAGGTTGGTAACAGAATTAAGAATCAAAGTGGTTGACTTTGTTCTCACTCCACAGTCATTTCTCCGGGGCCTAAAACTGGGTGGCTGAGAAGCCTGCCTGAATGGTTCTGGGAACATCATTTCTATTGCTATTACAAGGGCCAGGCTGCGCAGGTTTTGGGCAATGGGGTGGAATATGAGGAAGAGCTTTTTTATGGTAATGAACTGCAACTGAATGTTTACAAGGATGAGGGAAGTGGAGAGGATCAACAGTTTCCAAAGGAAATTGGATGGGCACCTGGAGGAAATAAACTTGTAGGAATAGAGCGTGAGAATGGGACGCTGGACTCCCTTGGCTCCTTTTGCAGTAATGTAAGCTCCAGGAAATTGTTTTAAAATTCGATTACAGGATGTGGGCATCACTGGGTCAGTATTTACTGCGCATCCATTTACTGTGCATCCATTTGAGAGTCAACCACATTGCCATGGATCTGGAGTCACACATAGGTCAGACCAGCTTAGGACGGCAGATTTCCTTCCCTAAAGGACATTAGTGAGTCAGATGGGTTTTTACAACAATCATTTCATGGTCATTGTTGTTTTCAGATTTTTTTTTAATTGAATTAAAATTTCTGTTATGGTGAGAACTGAACCCAGGTCCCCAGATCTTGCCCTGAGTCTCTGGATTACTAGTCCAATGGCAATACCACTACATCACTGCCTCCCCATTCCAGTTCACAGATGAATGTTAATAAAGCCCAGACTTCGAAATGGACCGGCGTTCCTGCTGGAGGGATTGGACAGCCATCTGGGCCAATAAAATATCCCACTTTCGCCTCTTAGTGGGAATTTCACTGAACTGAACTTCATAGCCTTAGCTTCAGTGCCTCTCCTGTTTGCCGCCACGTGTCCCTCACCTGTCGGCCCTGCTGCCTGCCTGCCTAAGCTCCAGATCTTTGTTTGGAGTACGCATGGCCACTGTTTTTACAGGTTAGAAGCCTCCTGCACTCCCCTGGACTCTGCCTGAATGGGTGACAGTCACTGTGCTGACTGAGTGTGGGGCAGACTCTCAGATACCTTGTAAAACAGCCTGGATGGTTAACAGCCGCTGCACTGACAATTACGCAGGTCACTCTTGGACTTCACTGGATTTGCCTAAATGCTAAAAGTTACTGTGGAGATGATCATGGACCTCCAAGTCGCCTGACTCTACCTGAACAGTCACCATGGTGATGACTTACATTTTTCTCCATTGTCTCTCTCTTGGTCGCTTAATTTCTAAATTCTTTGCCCAAGTCCTCATTGGTTAAGCTGAGTGAAAGAAACAAATGTAAGGGTGTGATACAAAACCAGAACATGTTAAACGGTTAACAGGTCAGGCAGTTCCTGGACAGAAAAACTGAGTTAATTTTTCAGCTTAACCAACTTTCATTGGAGCTTGGGAAAGATTTGAGGACCCGCAGAAGCAAATAAACAGATCAAATCAGTATTCTTATTTCCCCGTTTTACTGTTTCTTATTTTAAGCAAAAGCAAAGGCAGGGGATAGGGGAGAGGAAGAAACAAGAAGACGGGAAAGGGGAGACAAGGAAAGGAGAAGAGGGGAAAGGGGAGAAGAGGTAAGAGGCAGAGAGAAAGTTTAGTCCCTTGTTTCGCTCTCTCCACTAATGCTCCCCCCCCCCCCCTCCCAACCCCCCCACCCCCAATCACCGACCCTGGCAGGGCCACCAAAACCAGCCAGGCCATGATAAATTGCCCCCAGGCAGGCTGCTGGGATAGGGTAGGGTTTGGGCTTAGGTAGGGTGTGCTTTCGGAGGGTTGATGCAGACTCAATGGGCTGAATGGTCTCCTTCTGCACTGTAGGGATTCTATGATTTCTATGAAGGGTCAAGACAGATTTTTATAGAGGGGTAATGGGACTGACTGGATTGCTCATGAGAAAAGAAATGGAAAGCAGGAGAAAAGGAAGGCTGGCACAGTGGTTGGCACCTCTGTCTCACGGTTCAATTCCCACCTTGGGTGACTGTGTGGAGTTTTCACATTCTCCCCGGGCATTTTCTGTTCATATTTCAGATTACCAATACCTGCCGTGTTTTGCTTTTTTAAAGATGTATTGTTAGCGCTGAACAAGGTCCAACAAGCTGTGCCAAAACGTCATGTAGTAGTGAAGAGGAATGCCATGTTTAGGATGCTCTGTTGCCAGATTAGTCGAGTTCTCTCTGTGCTACCAAAATAAATGACTTTAAAACTTTCTAAATTGTAGAGTTTTATTGATTAAATCTTGTATACTTTTGCATAATTTAAATGTACATCTCCTGGTGCTGGCTGAGGAAATAAATAGAAATCGCCAATCAATACAATGCAAGCCTTTCTGGATTGGATTGGATTGGATTGGATTTGTTTATTGTCACGTGTACCGAGGTACAGTGAAAAGTATTTTTCTGCAAGCAGCTCAACAGATCATTCAGTACATGGAAGAAAAGGGAATTAAACAAAATTCAAGAAAATACAAGAAAATACATAATAGGGCAACACAAGATATACAATGTAACTACATAAGCATTGGCATCGGTTGAAGCATACAGGATGTAGTGTTAATGAGGTCAGTCAATAAGAGGGTAATTTAGGAGTCTGGTGACAGTGGGGAAGAAGCTGTTTTTGAGTCTGTTCGTGCTTGTTCTCAGACTTCTGAATCTCCTGCCCGATGGAAGAAGTTGGAAAAGTGAGTAAGCCGGGTGAGAGGGATCCTTGATTATGCTGCCCGCTTTCCCCCGGCAGCGGGAGATGTAGATGGAGTCCATGGATGGGAGGCAGGTTCGTGTGATGGACTGGGCGGTATTCACGACTCTCTGAAGTTCCTTGCGGTCCTGGGCCGAGCAGTTGCCATACCAGGCTGTGATGCAGCCCGATAGGATGCTCTCTATAGTGCATCTGTAAAAGTTGGTAAGGGTTAATGTGGACATGCCGAATTTCCTTAGTTTCCTGAGGAAGTATAGGCGCTGTTGTTCTTTCTTGGTGATAGCGTGGACGTGAGTGGACCAGGACAGATTTTTGGTGATGTGCACCCCTAGGAATTTGAAACTGCTAATCATCTCCACCTTGGCCCCGTTGATGCTGACAGTGGTGTGTACAGTACTTTGCTTCCTGAAGTCAATGACCAGCTCTTTAGTTTTGCTGGCATTGAGGGAGAGATTGTTGTCGTTACACCACTCTAGGTTCTCTATCTCCCTCCTGTATTCGGACTCGTTGTTATTCAAGATCCGGCCCACTATGGTCGTATCGTCAACAAACTTGTAATTGGAGTTGGAACCAAGTTTTGCCACGCAGTCGTGTGTGTACAGGGAGTAGGGAGTAGAGTAGGGGGCTAAGTATGCAGCCTTACGGGGCACCGGTATTGAGGACTATTGTGGAGGAGGTGTTGGTGTTCATTCTTACTGATTGTGGTCTGTTGGTCAGAAAGTCAAGGATCCAGTTGCAGAGTGGAGAGCCAAGTCCTAGGTTTTGGAGCTTTGATATGAGCTTGGCTGGGATTATGGTGTCTGATGTAGGAGTCCTTGTTTTCGAGATGCTCTAGGGATGAGTGTAGGGCCAGGGAAATGGCGTCTGATGTGGACCGGTTGCGATGGTATGCGAATTGAAGTGGGTCAAGGCGTTCCGGGAGTATGGAGGTAATGCGTTTCATGATCAGCCTCTCGAAGCACTTCATTACAATTGACGTCAGGGCCACCGGGTGGTAGTCATCGGGGCATGTTGCCTGGTTCTTCTTTGGTACCGGTATGATGGTGGTCTTCTTGAAGCAGGTTATTTTTGACTGCAATGTCAAATCACCTTTAATACTGCACTGCTTTAAAATTTAAAAAAAAGCTATTTAAGCCCGAAGTGGGAGAGGGGAGGGTGGTGGTTGGGTAGTGGGAGGGCAGCCCACCAGATAAATCCGGGCGGACCTCGGCGGGGGGTGCGCTCTCCTTTTTGCACACCCGTTGGACCACAATGGGCCCCCCGCAACATCAGTTCCACCTGCTCCCATCAGTGACATTTTTTTCCATCCCTTGTCACCACCTTACCTCCTCAGCCTACCAGATTGGCTCTGGCACCCCCATATCCAGGGGCTAGTCCATTGATGCATGTCCCTTCTCCAGGTACAGTCCCAGTGATGGCACTGCTGAGCTGCTCGCCCTCTGATTGGACCAGCAGTTCGGGGGGGGGGGGGGCAAGTGGCCTTCCCCAATAAGATAGCGGACCTGGAGGAACCCAAGTACATAAAACATGACCCTGGATCCCATTCCCCCCCCCCCATCCCCACCAGCATCCGGGTCCAGTGGTTTGTCCCATCCATCTTAAAATTCAAGGGACGTCACTTTTACTCAGGTAATGATCTTTTTTTCATTTTCTGTCTCCATTTGAAGTTTTTAAGTTCTCAGAACTGAAGTACAATTCAATGGGATGGTGTCAGGCGAGTGCCAGCTATCAAGCTAATCGGGTGGCATGGTGGCACAGTGGTTAACACTACTGCCCACGGCGCTGAGGCCCCAGGTTAGATCCCAGCCCCAGGTCACTGTCTATGTGGACTTTGCACAATTTCCATGTGTCTACGTGGATTTCACCCCCACAACCCAAATATGTGCAGGTTAGGTGGATTACCCCTTAATTGGAAAAAAAATAATTGGGTACTCAAATTTATTAAAGAGAAGCTATCAAGCTAATCAAATCCCCATTTCAACAACCTGAAGTGTTAACTCTGTTTCTCTTTCCCAACCTGCTGCCCGACCTGCTGGGTTTTTCCAGCAGTTCCTGATTTTATTTCAGATATCCAGAATATGCAATATTTTGCTTTTGTACATCAAATACCTAACTTTCTCTAGCCATTCGGAAGTTTTGGAGTGATGCAAGGTGAGCCATTTTTTCATTCCCTGCTTCCATTTCCATTTTCTGGAAATGCAAATGGCCTCTTCCGACTGCCAGTCAAAGAACAAGTCAAAGACTACATGAGGGATCCCTCTGGTAAATGGAAGACTACAAGCTCTCTGGGCTCATACAGGCATCATCTCATTGACCAGCTTGATCTGAGATAGGTATGGTTGATATGGGCAGCTTCTCTGTAAGCTATTCTTGGACAAACCTGTATCATCCCATTTCAGCGCTAATATGTTACCTTTTCAGACATTTTGAACACTTCTGTCGTGAAATAAACCTTTAGTTTAAAACAAACTGTACTCTGGTATAATCACATAGATGAGTGTAAAGTGCTGCAACTTGGCTGGGAAAAGTGAGGCCACTGACTGCTTAGAAAATATCAATCTAAATGCAGTTGAAAAGAAAAGAGATCGAGAGGCACAGATTCACCAATCTTTAAGAGTGGCAATGCAAGTTGGTCAGGCCAAAAGAAAGTTCATATACAATAAGGGAAAAATTATATTAAACTTGTCCAGAACCGTGGTCAGACCCCACAATGTTTTTTTTTCATTTAAGGGGCAATTTAGCGTGGCTAATCCACTTACCCTGCATATCTTTGGGTTGTGGGGGTCGAAACACATGCAAACACGGCGAGAATGTGCAACCCCCACACGGACAGTGACCCAGAGCCGGGATTGGGGCTGATACAGCTGAAGGTGGTATATAGAGCACCCCTCACTAGGGCGAGGATAAGTGTCCCTTTGAGGGGGTAGATGATGTGTGTGAACATTGCGGGGAGGGGGGGGGGGGGGGGGGGGTCTGCAAACCGTGTTCATATGTTTTGGTCCTGTCCAAAGCTGGAGGATTACTGAAAAGAGATTTTTAGGGTAATCTCGAGTGCACGTGAAACTGGACCCGGGCCCTCGGGAGGCTATATTTGTGGTGTCGGACCAGCCAGGGTTGGAAATGGGTGCGGAGGCAGATGTTGTAGTCTTCGCCTCATTGATCACCCGAAGGCGGATCCTGTTGGGATGGCGATCGCCTTCTCCACCCTGTGCCTTGGGGTAGGGGGGGGGACCTGCTGGAATTCTTGACTCTTGAGAAGGTCAAATTTGAACTGAGGGGAAGGATGGAGGGGTTCTACAATTCATGGCTGTTATTCATTATGCTCTTTCGAGAATTGGATTACATTGAACATTCGGGGGGGATTGGAAGAGTTGGTGGGAGGGGCCTGTACGTGTTAATGGTGACTATGGGTGATTCCTGATTCCTTTTTGTTATTTGTTTATGTTAACTTACGGGCTAATATTTGGGGGTTTGGTGGGAGGATGGGATTGTTGTTATCGATATGGAGATTTACAATGCATTCGTTACTGAATATTGTTTATTTTTGGTGTAAATCTGGGAGAAAATGTGAAAAAGGAGAATAAAAATATTTTTAAATGTTTATTTCTAGTTGGAAAAAGGTCACATTAAGAGATCGACAATGTGCTGTACTGATATCATTGGTAGGCAGTTAGTTAGCAATGGCCACTATATTCAATAACAGTTCGTAATCTGACTGTGACTTGTGGTAGTCACCACTGATATATTATACTGTATATATGGGTTTTACGGTAAGGCCCCTGTACTACAGGTACGGGGGTAGATCCCTGCCTTCTGGCTCCGCCCAGTAGATGGAGTATAAATATGTGTGCTCCCCGTACAGCAGCCATTTCGTCAGCTGCTGTAGGAGGCCACACATCTCTGTGTAATAAAGCCTTGATTACATTCTACTCTCGTCTCGTCGGAATTGACTCTGGTCCTATTTTGCGCCCTTTTTGTATCACGTGGATACTTTTCTCTCTATTTCATTTTCCCTTAGATGTATCTGGTTCTTACCTTTTATAATTCTTGTTTGAAACTTATTGTTTTTTTCTACAACATACGCACATTTAATGTGCCACTTTTTACCACAGTTCTTGTATTTTGCATCTTTACTCTCACAATCAATTGCTGTGTGTCCAGTTTTTGCACATCAATGGCAATTTTGAATGTGTGACAGTGTTCGGGTTTCAGCCGATACCATATGGATTTTAGTGCTCAAGCTTAATTGTCGCGCTTCCTTAGCTGCTTGTTCCAAAGAATTTGAACCTTCTAAAGTCTTCTTTAGGTTTAAGTTACTCTCTGTTGACAGTCTTTTCTGGATAGCTTCACGTCTTAACCCACAAACCAGTCTGTCTCTAATGGTGTCGTTCAAGACGTCTCTAAATTCACAGAATTCGGCAAATTTCTTCATAGTAACTCCAAATTGTGTGATCAATTCACCTTCTTGCTGGTTACCTTTGTGGAACCTGAACCTCTAGCCGATGACCAAGGGGTTAGTTGAGAGGTGGCCCTGCCGTTTTTCCACTGTTTCACCATACATTTTCAAGCCTACTTTTTCTGCTTGCACCCAACTTCACAGGAGGTTGAAAATCCCCCCCCCCCCCCCCCCCTCCCCCCCCCCCCCCCCCCCCCCGACCCTCCATCATGCTCAGGATGGTTGGGACTGCTATGTCCACTGCAATTTTGTTCTCCTGGGCAAAATATTCAGGTCTTTGAGTGTATGAGCTCCAGATCTCAGTGTTTCCAAGAATGCCAGGCATGTTACTATGGGATGGTGCAATGTGCCACAAGGTTTTTAGCACTGCCTTACTTTTTTCCCCCTTTCAGACAAGGTAACCCTGAGCTCAGCCTGTGCTTTTCCGTGTTTTGTAAGGGGTGCTGCAAAACTCCCCTAGCTCTCAACTAATTGTCGCAGGGTATTTGTTACTTGACTTGCTGCTCACTGTAGAGGAAACACTGTTCCAGAACTTTCTCGGCGGAGAACGCGGCCAGCTTCTTTTGATGCCGTTTTCACCAAATTCTTTGTTTATATTTTGGTTCCTTCGATTGACAGCTTTGGTGTAGCGATGCTTTTATCGAACTGGGTCACTCCTTTACTGGACGGCAACCAATGAAAATGGAGGTGGACAAGGCATAGCCATTTAGTTGGTCCCAGAAACTGTTTACGAAGAGAAAATACAACACATTGCCTTAAAACCCTCAATAACTTAAAACATAGACAGGAGAAGTAGTGCCATTGAGGGGCCACATCAATGTAAATGTGCAACTAAAGGACAGACTTGAGACTTATCCCTGCACATTGTTAAAGGTAACTATCCGCCCCTAATGGAAAGAACCTGGCTGGAGAGAATCAAACTGAACTGGGCCAAAGTGAATCTCATGTCGAAGTCCGAAACAGGTCGACCAGAAAGACATGCT
This sequence comes from Scyliorhinus canicula, assembly GCF_902713615.1. Taxonomy (NCBI): domain Eukaryota; kingdom Metazoa; phylum Chordata; class Chondrichthyes; order Carcharhiniformes; family Scyliorhinidae; genus Scyliorhinus; species Scyliorhinus canicula. Next base: position 68,722,358 of record NC_052158.1, on the reverse strand, counting down.
ATAGTTTTTAATGGAGATTTGGGAAGCATGAAAGAGATCTCAGTTTAGCTAAAGATTAAGGACAAAAACCAAGCAAGATGCCTTAAGGCTAGGTCAGCCTAAGGTCAAGGCAGAATTAGAGAAACTGGTCAAGACAGGGGTCCTCGAAACTGTTAATGTAAGTGATTGGGCCAAAGCCATAGTAGCTGTAATGAAGAAAGATGGTTCAGTATGAATATGTGGTCATTTTAAAGTCATATCAATCCGGTACTGTGTTCATAGCAGGAACCTCTGCCTTTAATTGATGATTTATTTGCTGGGTTGACTGGAGGCTAGCATTTCTGTAAAGTTGAACTTAGTCAGGCTTATCTCCAGATAAATGCGGATTCAGATTCTCAACAATATTTGACAATCGTGACACACAGAGAGGTAGTGTAGTGGTTAGCACTGAGGCTTCACAGCGCCAGGGTCCCAGGTTCGATTCCCCGCTGGGTCCGTCTGTGTGGAGTCTGCACGTTCTCCCCGTGTCTGCGTGGGTTTCCTTCGGGTGCTCCGGTTTCCTCCCACAGTCCAAAGACGTGCATGTTCGGTGGATTGGCCAAGCAAAATTGCCCTTAGTGTCCAAAAAAAAGGTTCGGAGGGTTTATTGGGTTACGGGGATAGGGTGAATGTGAGGGCTTAAAGTGGGTCGGTGCAGACGCGATGGGCCAAATGGCCTCCTTCTGTACTGTATGCTCTATGTTTTATGTTCTATTCAGATATAAAAGACTTCCATTTGGCATCACATCCACACCTGCGTTATTCCACTGTGTCGTGGATCAAATTCTCGGGGGACTAGAAGGTGTCCAGTGCTACTTAGATGATATTTTAATTATGGGAAAGAATGAAGAAGAGCATCTTCAGAATTTAGATGCTGCACTCCAGACACTGGAGGATTACAGACTACGGGTAAGGAAGGATAGATGTGAATCCTTCAAATCTTTTATTGAATTCCGAGGCCACATAATGGATGCAAAAGTGGTCACAAATCCCCTTCAAAAGGAAAAGCCATAACTGAGGCATATCATGCAGCACACTAATGTTATCTGGGAGAGTATCGCAACTTGGAACATCAGTTTGTGGGTGTTTCGTTTTGACAAAAGGGGACCTCCAATTCAATAATGTCAGTCTTGAGCATATGTTCAATTTCCTTCTTCACCTGTGATGGCTGGACCTAACCTACATAGATGTTGTTTGATTGGAACTGTGTTCCCCATATTGACTTCATGCATCGCTAACCCCATTCTACCTAGTTCATTCCCGCAAATATAGGACAGCAGTAATTCTGTTGGTTCGCTTCAGCTCTTATCTGGGAGATGAATGAACCACTAGTTTAAATTTCCCCGTACTTCCGGATTCCCCAAATGAATTATAGAGACATCACTGTCAAAATGTTACCACTCATCTTCTCCCTGCTTCATTCCTAACAAGACCTCCTGCTTGTTTTCATCTCCTCCATCCTAATACTCTTTGACATAGAATTTTAAAAAATAAAAACATAGAATTAATGTTTACAGGACACACTCCGTGGGATTTGCTTCTATCTGGAGTGCATACCAGATAGTTTTTCTTGTTCAATTTCCTTTCAATGTAACACAGTCCACTGAATCTAGCTTTCAGGAGTTCGCCTGACACAGGTAACAACACGAGCATTCCCTCTCCGGTTGTAAAACTGAATCTGGACCTTCATATGTGTCCTTGCTTTTACTCCCTGCTGGGCTGTCTTTTAAGGTTTTACTTTTTACTCTGCTGCAATTCACTCAACCTCTTTGAATTAAACACATTTGTCTCATTCTCTGTGCCTGTCTCATTCTTATTTAGTTTGATAAAGGTGGTATCAGATAATCTGATCTCACTGGCCTCACCCTGGGCTCAAAATTCCTCTCTCTTTTGTTTTAGCTTACCAGCCTCTGATCATGTCACCACACAATCTGAAAATACTTCAGGGGGTTCCTTTTGTAATTTCTCTGTGATAGGATTCTCTATCAGCTGTTCGACTACAGTAGGCATCACTATCGTCTGGCATCCTGCTGCATCATTCCCGGGAATGAATTGAATGCCTGCAATGGACAGGATTTTGACCACGCCTACCACTACATCCCCTATCTTCAAGCTACTCTGCAAATTTATTTTTAGTAAAGGAATTTTTTTCCTTTCTCCGAGAATGCTGCTGATCAGAACCTTTTGCTGTCATATCTCTCCTGGACAACAAATATCTTCATCGCACAACATAAGGGATTGATTTGTGCCTGAGCCTCATAAAATTTCAATATCTTTTTGCATTTTATCCTGTCCACATGGAAATATTTTACCTTGCCACACAAATACCTCCGCCAGCTGCTGGTCATTCTGCCCCTGTGTTAGTTGTGCACACATGTTCCTTCCTATTGTCTTTTTCTTTACTCTGTGTATGAATCCTATCTACTTCTCCTGTTCTCCATCCATTGGTTTCCTGTTTTAATATTTGTTCGCCCAACCAGCCGACCATTTATAGAATCCCTACAGTGCAGAAGGAGGCCATTCGGCCCATCGCGTCTGCAGCAACCCTCTGAAAGAGCACTCTGCCTAGGTTCACACCTCGCCCGATGTCCATAACCCAGTAACCTAACCTGAACATCCCTGGACACTAAGGGGCAATTTAGCATGGCCAATCCACCTACCCTGTACATCACTGGGCTAAATCGCTGGCTTTTAAAGCAGACCAAGCGGGCCAGCAGCACGGTTCAATTCCCGTACCAGACCGCCGGACAGGCGCCGGAATGTGGCGACTAGGGGCTTTTCACAGTAACTTAATTGAAGCCTACTTGTGACAAGCAATTTTCATTTCATTTTCATTTCTTTGGAATATGGGAGGAAACCAGAGCACCCGGAGGAAACCCGGAGGAAACTCCACCCAAGCGCGGAATTGAACCGGGGTTTCTGGCACTTTGAGACAGCAGTGCTAACCACTGTGCTGCCCACCATTTAGTCTCCAACATCGTGATTTTGTGTGGCCCAGTTTATTACAATTAAATTATCTGACCTTTTTCATATCACTCACCCCACCAACAGATTTTGTGGAATTGTTAAAAATATTTTTACTAAGGCATTTTGTACGTACATTAAACATAACCAAAACCAGAATGAAAACAAACGGGAAATCTCATAACAAATAACACCCAACCGTCCCACCCCACCTGCCGTCCCCCTCTACCCTACCTCCCCCAGCTGACATCTTAACTGTCCTTGAAGAAGTTGATAAACGGCATCCACTTCTGTGCAAACCCATCCACTGATCCCCTCAAGGCACTCTTTTAAAAAAAATTTAGAGTACCCAATTAATTTGTTCCAATTAAGGGCAATTTAGCGTGGCCAATCCACCCATCCTGCATATCTTTGGGTTGTGGGGGTGAAACCCACGCAAACACAGGGAGAATGTGAAAACTCCACACGGACAGTGACCCAGAGCGGGGATTGAACCTGGGACCTCGGCGCCATGGGACAGCAATGTTAACCACTGAGCCACCGTGCTGCCCTCTCAAGGCAAACGTACAGGAACTCCGCCATGTCACTGACCAACACCCCCGGTTTTGGCGGTCCCAAGTCCCTCCACTCCAACAAAGACCATCTCCGGGCTACCAGGGAGGCAAGAAGATGGAAGAACAATGTTTACGTCAACAGTCATACTACAACAGACACGCATCTCAATTGGAACCACTCACAATGGATGACCTAGTAAGAATCAAAATTCCAGATGGAGAATGGTCTGCTCCAGCAACAATCATTAGGAAAGCAGCTCCACGCTCCTACATAGTAAAATCAGCGAAAGGCACGATTCTTCGATGAAACAGACGCGCTTTGCAAAAAATTTGATTACACCACCAAATTTTTCTCGATTTAAACGTCAGAGTCAATTTTTCGTGACAATTTACTGCATACCAGAAATTCGAATGACATGTGCAAGACAGTGAAAACATCACTTTCACCACCTTGTCAGCTAAGAAGATCGACACTGACGACGACAAAGACCAAACAGACTGAACTTGTAATATATCAATTGTTGTGTACAGTCGTTGCTCCAGTTTTGCTTGTACAGATATACATCTCATGATTTATTGTTATAGAATTATACAATTTTCTTTCAAACTCAGAAAATATGGAAACAAAAAAGGGGGATGTAGTGATCTGTATATCTGCTGGTATGTAAAAGGTTATCAACTGTATCATAGTGCTAGACAACCACTAGATGGCAGCACCAGATCCATGTATATAAACTGAACTCAGAGGTTCTTCCTGCTTCTTTGTATCAGGAGTGACTAGATAGCAGAGAGTTAGAGAGATAGCTTAGTTGGCATGTGTAGTTAAACATCATTTATACTTTTTCTTATTTACTTAATCATCAGTTATAGCTGTAGAAGAGTGAACAAACTCATTGATATTTATATTCGTTATTCATTAAATGTTATTTGTTTAATTTGAAGACTGATAGTTTCATTGAACTACAACCATCAGACCATTCTGGAAGTAAGCAAAAGAGTAACCACGTATTACAACAATCACGTAATATAATCCTCATTGGGGAAGGAACCATCCAATAGTTAGTTCCATCAAAGATCTGAGCCATGGAGGCCTGTTCCATCTAACATTTAGAGCCACGGCAGATTGCAAATATTCTCCTCTAATGGATGCAGTTTTATCATAGAATTTACAGTGCAGAAGGAGGCCATTCAGCCCATCGAGTCTGCACCGGGTCTTGGAAAGAGCACCCTACCCAAGGTCAACACCTCCACCTTATCCCCATAACCCAGTAACCCCACCCAACACTAAGGGCAATTTTGGACACTAAGGGCAATTTATCATGGCCAATCCACCTAACCTGCACATCTTTGGCCTGTGGGAGGAAACCAGAGCACCCGGAGGAAACTCACGCACACACGGGGAGGATGTGCAGACTCGACACAGACAGTGACCCAAGCCGGAATCGAACCTGGGACCCTGGAGCTGTGAAGCAATTGTGCTATCCACAAGGCTACCGTTTTCCCAGACTTGGTCACCAAAGCGGTATTTGTGTGGTAACTATTAGCTGGATTTGACCTATAGTGTTACCAAAAAATTGGATGTTGCTTGAAAAATGGGTGTCTCAGTGAGTTCAAGGAACGTGGGCATATTTTTGGAACAAGAGGTAACCAGATAAAACGGTGTGTTTAGTATTTCATATGCTTAAGTGTCATAGTGTACATTAGTCCTTTGTCATGTGTTTTTTTCTTTTAATAAATATTCTTTATTAATTGTTTACATTACGACTGGACTGGTTCCTGACTGGGCTATACATTATTCCAAACAAATAAACATCACTGAGAACCAGTGTTTCAAGTTATCCTTCGGGACTTTGAGACACTCTCTCAGATTACATCAACAGGGTTGTTTTATGAAATAAAATGTTTCCTCTCAAATTGTTCCAATCTGTGGTTGATGGATCAGTTACCAATTATTTCCTCTTTAAGAGTGTCCCAGGGGTCTGTACTCCCCACCACTTCTTCATAAACTACATAAGCAAGCTATCACAATTATTTTCTATTTGTATCTTACTATGAGAAGATGTATGCACTGAATTCAAAAGCTATTAATTCCAGTAACACCTTTGGAATATTAAATAAATTTATTAGCAAAAGAAAATAAAACATAAAAACACAAGATTACATTTACACAGTTAAAATTAAACTTACAGAACATAGAAACATAGAAAATAGAAACAGGAGGCCATTCATTATGATCATGGCCGATCATCAAATTCGATAACCTGATTCTGCCTGCTCCCAATATCCCTTTAGCCCCAAGAGCTGTATCTAATTCCTTCTTGAAATTACACAATGTTTTTGCCTCAACTACTTTCTGTGGTCATGAATTCCACAGATTCACCACTCTCTGGGTGTAGAAATTTCTCCTCACCTCAGTCCTAAAGCGTTTACCCCTTATCCTCAAATTATATAATAATCTTTAATATTGTCACAAATCGGCTTACATTAACGCTGCAATTAAGTTACTGCAAAAATACCCTAGTCTCCACAATCTGGCGGCTGTTCCGGTACACTGAGGGAGAATTTAGAATGTCCAATTCACCTAACAGCACATCTTTTGGGACTTGTGGGAAGAATCCGAGCACCCGGCGGAAACCCACGCAGACACGGGGAGAATATGCAGACTGCACGAACAGTGACCCAAGCCGGGAATCAAACATGGGACCTGGCGCTATGAAGCAACAGTGCTAACCACTGTGCTGTCGTGCCACCCTATGAATCCTAGGTCTGGACTCCCCCACCATCGGGAACATTCTTTCTCAATCAACCCTGTCTAATCCTGTTAGAATTTTGTAAGTTTCTATGTGATCCCCTCTCACTCTTCTAACCTCCAATGAATATAATCCAAACCGATTTAGTCTTTCCTCATATGGCAGTACCGCCAATCCAGCAATCAGCCTGGTAAACCTTTGCTGCACTCTCTCCATAGCAAGAACATTTTTCCTCAGATAAGAACACTAAAACTGCACACAATGCTCCAATTTCAGTAAAACATTTCTGTTCCTACACTCAAATTCTCTTGCTATGAAGGCCAACATACAATTTGCCTTCTTTACTGCCTGCCGTAACTGCACACTTACTTTCAGCGACTGATGGACGAGGACACCAAGGTCTCGCTGAGTATCCACATCTCAATTTACACCCATTCAAATAATAATCTGCCTTCTTATTTTTGCTACCAAAGTGGATAACCTCACATTTATCCACGTAATGCTGCATCTGCCATGCATGTGCCCACTCACTCAGCCTGTCCAAAACACGCTGAAGCATCTCTGCATCCTCCTCACAGCTCCCCCTCCCACCCAATTTTATATCATCTGGAAATTTGGATATCATACATTGAATTCCCTCATCCAAATCATTAATATATAATGTGAACTGTTGGTTCTCGCACAGATCCTGCGATATCTCACCAGTCATAGCCTGCCAATCCAAAAAAGACCCATTTATTCCAGTGTTTTGCTTCCTGCTTGCTAACTAGCTTTCTATCAATCTCAAGACACTACCCATAATACCATGTGCTTTAACTTTGCATATTAATCTGCTATGTGATACCATGTCGAAAGCTTTCTGAAAGTCTAAATAAACCACATCCACCGGTTCTCCCTGGTCAACTCTACTAGTTACATCTTCAAAGAATTCTAGTAGATTTGTCAAAAATTATTTTCCTTTAGTAAATCCATGCTGACTTTGTCTGATTACATCACTGCTTTCCAAATGCTGCGCTATGAAATGCTTGATAATTGACTCCAGCAACTTTCCCACTACCGATGTTAGGCTCACTGGCCTATAGTTCCCTGTTTTCTCTCTTCTTCCCTTTTTGAATAGCGGGGTTACATTCGCTACCCTCCAATCTGTAGGAAATCAAAAAAATAGTCTTACTTGGTAAAGCTCACAAATAACACCCCCCCACCCCTTGAAGCAACAGTCCTTATAGATATTTAATCTATTTAAAAATCCAGTAATATTACCACAAGGCTCCCACTGTTACTGTACTGAAGAGATGTCCCAGGACTACCTCTCTCTCACTCCCACTATCTGTGAAAAATTCTAAAAACTTTAAAACAAAACCCTGCTTTCTTTAAAGAAAACAGATGGGCACTTCTCTGGGTTGGCAGAAAACTGCTTCACTTGGCTTCTTTTCTCTCGTCGCAAAGCACGCTCCAGGAGGCCTCCACCAACACAGCTCCCAACCGCTCCTTGAATATTCTTTTTCTCTCTCTCGTCATTTCCCTTCTTTATCCTTCTTTGAAATTTTCCTTTCCTAGAAAATAAAAAACATTTTATGCTCTCCTCATGGCCACTGCCTTCGGGCAAAATTAATTTAAATTACTTTGCCCTATTTATTTATGACCTTTTCCCAGTTGTAAATTTCCCTTTGAAATTTAGCTAATGCAAATCTCTACCCAAATCTTACTTACCTGAAGAAGTTCGAACTTGGCCCTATTCACTTCAAATGCCTGCCTTTCACACATAGGCCCTTTAATGTTACAGCCCAACATCCTTCAGTTTAATTGCATTAGTCACGCACAGACATACACAGAAACACCACAAGGTTGCTTCCCAGAATAACACCATAACCCCAAAAATATTGCAATAAAAACATTTTCTTCACAACGTTACAAAAAAGATATTGAGACACTGGAAAGGACAGAAGGAAGATTTATAAGGATGATGCCAGGAATGCTTGGGTGCACACATCAGGAAAGAATTGATAGGCTGGGTCTCTTTCCTCTTGGAAAAAAGATGACTGCAGGGTGATCTAATGGAGCTCTTTAAACATGTGTCAAGTTTTGATAGCGGGATACAGACAGAATGTTTCCTCTTGTTTAGCAAACCCACTAGAGGTCAATAATCACCAATAAATCCAACAGGGAATTTAGAAGAAACGTCTTTAGCCAAAGAGTGTGGAGAATGTGGAACTCACTGACACAGGGAGTAACTGAAACAAATAACATTGATGGACAGCAAGGGGCGGCACAGTGGTTAGCACTGCTGCCTCAGCACCAGGGACCCAGCTTCAATTCCAACTTTGGGTAACTGTGTGAAGTTTGCAAGTTCTCCCCGTGTGTGCGTGGGTTTCCTTCGGGTGCTCCGGTTTCCTCCCACAGTCCAGAGATGTGCTTTGTGGATTGGCCATGCTAAATGGCTCCTTAGTGATCAAAGGTTTGGCGGGGTTACCGGGATAGGGCGGGGGAGTGAGCCTAGATAGGGTGCTCTTTCGGAGAGTCGATGCCAATGCGATTTGCCAATGGCCTTCTTCTGCACTGTATGATTGAATTCTATGACTCTGTTAGGGCAAGTAGGGGGAAGCTAGCTGAGGGAAAGGGAGTAGATGACAATTACATAATTAGATACGGAAATATGAAATGAAGCTTTAGTGAAGCATAAATACAGCCATGGACTAGTTGGACCAAATGGCCTGCTTCTGTATCTGTATATATCCTACAGCCATATAATCCTATGTAATATTATTTGATAACTGACCCCTTCAAGCCAATCTTCACTGCAATGTTAATTCTTCTTTTTTTTAGCTCTACTGGTAATTATGTGGCAATTTCTCCTGTGGCAATTAGTCCTCTGAACTTTCTTGATGTTCCTTCTAAACTCAAAATATACTCTTCTAGATGCTCTTCCTCCTCTGTATCCTCACTCTATCCAGACTCACGTCAACATCGTCCAATTCAGGGTCAAACGTTCGGTTATTCAAAATTGGGTTTTTCACAGATGCTAAATTGAAGCGCTCTTATTTAAAATGTTTGTTTTTGTGATAAATCTATTTTCAGCTTGAATAATAAATGTGCAGCAGGTTCCCAACTTAAATATATCAAGGAATATTTTTGGATGCAAGGAAATAAAAAAAATTATGTTCCAAAACATTGTCCAAACTGAACTCGTTCATGGAAGATACTGGTTTGGGAATGTACTAATGGATTTGAGAAAATGTTGAAGCATAACATCACTTGGGGAAATCAGTGAAAGTTTGGCCACAATTTGTTCCTGGATTGAAATCCAAGTGGAAACATTAATAAATGTATGCTGAGGAATCAGGAAAATCCTTAACACTCTCCTTTAACTCCTCACTAAGGAACTGTCTGGCGTTCTGTCTCTCAGCATAGGTTTACAGACGAGTGATAACTCCTCACTAAGGAACTGTCCAGAGTTTTGTCTCTCAGCATAGGTTTACAGACGAGTGATAACTCCTCACTAAGGAACTGTCCAGAGTTTTGTCTCTCAGCATAGGTTTACAGACGAGTGATAACTCCTCACTAAGGAACTGTCCAGAGTTTTGTCTCTCAGCATAGGTTTACAGACGAGTGATAACTCCTCACTAAGGAACTGTCCAGAGTTTTGTCTCTCAGCATAGGTTTACAGACGAGTGATGCCTGACCTGGCTTGATACAAAAAACCAAAGCGCCCGGAAAAACCCAAGCAGATATGGGGAGAACGTGCAGACCACACAGACAGTGACCCAAGCCAGGAATCGAACCTGGGTCCCTGGCGCTGTGAAACAACAGTACTAACCACTGTGCTATTTACTGATGCTTAATCAAGTTTCTGAAACTATTAAGTGAGTTAATAGACTATTTCTTGCCGATTTAGCAAGAAATAAGCCAGACCACAAGTTATGGACTAAATGCTATTTATTGGTCACATTTGCAAACACAAAGTTGGGTAAATGAATGCTTAATTGACATGAGTAAATATAATTAAAGGTGCCTTTAATAAAACAAGTAGCCAAGGTTACACAGGCAATTGATTTCATCACTATAAATCACTATAAATCAGCTCTAATAACTGCTGAGTATCAACTATAGCCAGAGTTTAAGCTAATAAATTGGTCACTTCAGCAGTAATTCCTAGATAGCTGACAAGTCAGCAGCTTTTAAAGGTAATTTCATGATTTGAAGACATGAAGAAAATAAATGCCTATATTATCCTGGTTGCTTTATAAAATTATTATTTTTAAATGGACGAATGGATAGACTGATAAAATGGATGCTAGACCGTCACTCGCCCCAGTGTGCTAACCGCCCTTCAAAAATGGTCACCACTGACCACATGATGGTGATTCTGTAAGTTTCTGAGCAGTTTAAAAATGGACAAAGGCTAACACATCCTCTGAAATTTAGCATTGCTTACATTCTATAAACATTCCAGCCAAAACAGTAGACACAATGTCTGCTATGGCTGAGCTATTTGCGGCCTTATCGCCAATGTTGTCCTAATGGTTCTACGGTTACCTGCTCAACCACAATGGGTTTTAACAAGGGGGCCTAATTAGCTCAACCTGAAACCACCCTGTCGCATGACCAAGATTTCAGCTGTTTGAATTATTTTAATTGTACAGCTTTTGGGTTTTACCAACAGTCACTATTTAACCTCAGAAGAGAAGTAGGACTCCAAGGTAACAGCCTGCCTCTGTCTACCATTTACCACCTAACAGGTAACAACAAAAAGATGCCCAGATCTAAATTGCCTGGCCTTCATCGACACTATGTACTACTGGAACATCGCAACCTCTGAATTGGTGCCTATAAAACGAATTACATGTGCTTTCTCCCATCATGGAGGGCATTGCTTCTGGAAAAGAAGATCACCATGCAAAAGATTCAACCTGCTAACTTCTGAAGGAATACACCATTGGCCTTTTTGATTCATGACTCTGGACTCACGTGGAACCACAAGTCCTATTTTTGTCTGTGGTCTTGGCCTTTAAACCCTTTCTTTCCCGTATTCCTCTTTTATTCTGTGAGTACAAAAGTGGAGGATGCTGTGAATCCACTTCCCATGCTTTCGAGTGTGTGTGAAATAAACCAACCCACTGATTTTTACCCTATTTTGAGTTTGCTGTGGTATTATTAATAGGGGGTTGTGAGGTTATCAATGAAGGGTTGAATCACCCCAAAACTGATGTTGCAAATATATGCAACTGCATTAAAAGGGGAAAATCCAAAACACCTTTTTTGCTTACGAATGTGGAATGAGTGGAGAAATCAGGGCTGTTTTAAATTAATTCCCGTCCCCCCTATAACAGTAATTTAGCAAATAGTTTAAGTTTGCCTAGGTGATTAACAATATTCAGAGTTTATGCAGCCTCATCCTCATAACCAGCATAGCTGAGTCAATTGCATCAATTGAGTCGTTTTCTGACTTCTGGGCTATTGAGTTGATGAAGCCCTTTGCAGCAAGGTTGCATTTCACATGGATCTCTGGTTCTGACTGAACCCACCTCATCTGAGCTGGTTTTCCTCTCATTAATAATTAGCCATAGTCCACAAAGGACCACAAACATCTGTCTCCAGTAGATAGAGAGGGAGTTAGAAAGAATTGGTTATACATAGTTTGAGGAGGCGCCACTCTACAGTCTTGAGGTAAGGCCAGGAGGCAGACCTCCATGGTCTACCACATCCAATATAGGGATTGAACACAAATTGCTGGTGGCATTCTACATCACACACAAGCCACCCAACCAACTGAGTTAATCGATTCCTCCACAATTAAGTGACACTCACAGCACTGCCTGAGGGCTGTATAGCAACAGGTTAACCTTTCACTCTTTGGCTTTAAAGATATCTGTACCGACAAGGATACCTTTTTCACTTGCAGAGTCCAAGTTCTTACAGAAGAGGAATTGAAGAAATAAACATTTCCTTTGGGTTCACACAGGATTGTTACTTTGAGTTACTTCGACCATCACCTCTGAGTGATCCAGTGTCAGCAATGTTCATGCCTTTTTCTGTTAATCAGCCCCAGCTAAAAGGTACTGGTGGATGGATTTCCAGAGCCGTTGGTTCGATTTGGTTCGAGCAATATACCTTTATTTTACAGCCTTAGTTTTAGCAAACAAACTATCACAAATATGAAGGGTCATGCTCTGTTTATGACTCATTAAAAGCTTCCTATCTGGAGCCATGTGAAGGATAACAACTTTACAACTTTGTTTGGTTGTACAGAATATTGAAAATTGCTGAAAATAGAGAGAGCTGAAGTTTTTCATCGTGCACTCATCAGGCAAAATGCAAGAACGCCAAATTTCAAGCAATCAGGACAGTTTATACTGCAGATGAAAACGGGTTGAGAAGGGACTTATTCAAGCCTTGCCTTTGTTAAATTACCTGGAAGCTTGGGGAACCTGTCGTTCCCTGTCACTTTTTCTGTGGTGACGCCAACAGCCAACTAGAGTCAACTTACTAACCAATCAGCACCCTTTTCTCCTGGAGTATAAATTGTTGCGGTCATTTAATATTTTGTATTCTTCTGTTTGTTCTGTGAGTGCAAGATGAAAAGCTTCAACTACATGTCCCACCAGCAATACATTACAACTTATTTGTTTAAAAGCTTGTGGCGGCATGGTAGCATAGTAGTTAGCACTGTTGTTTCATAGGGTCAGGGACTCGGGTTCGAGTCTCTGGTTTGGGTCACTGGCTGTGCGGAGTCTGCACGTTCTCCCTGTGTCTGCGTGGGTTTTCCTCCGAGTGCGCCAGTTTCCTCCCACACGCCCCAAAAGACGTGCTGTTGGGTGAATTGGATATTCTGAATTCTCCCTCAGTGTACCCGAACAGGTGCCGGAGTGTGGCGACTAGGGGCTTTTCACAGTAACTCCATTGCAGTGTTAATGTAAGCCTACTTGTGACAAGAATAAAGATCATTATCATTCAACTACTTAATTCCCCATCTTCAATTCAGAAGCTAAATTTCCAATTGTATTGGGCATGTTCAGTCAATTTAGGGGGTATTTCTATATACCAATCTCAGTGGCAACTCTTTGCCAACCTTACGGAGAATTGTCCCTGCGATAGCAAACAAAAGAGCTTTTGTTATCGATGCAATCACAGGTTACCAGATTTGCTCAGTCTCGTTTGCTAACCAGTTGGATTTATTCGCCTAACATGCCTCAGCATTGATAAAGACCGGATAGTTTTTGTGATTTCTCGATATCGGAGAGCATAAACATAGGGGGAAACTGCCTTGGGTAACATCATCAGCATGTTGGTCATTGACAGACTGATCCAGAGTCCGGTCATGTAGGAGACCAGGTGCAGTTCCTGGAGTGCTGTCCCCGCCACCAGTACAAGCAGAGGAAAGAAATAAAAAACAAACAGCACTGAATGGATGACATAAGTGTGCCTCGCCCTGGAGTTGCCTCCCCATATCCCCGACGCCTTGGTTTTGCAGTATAACATGACATAGCAACTGGAGATAAGTATTAAACATATAAGAAAATAAATGATGGTGAAACTGTAATAAATCTTTAACAAAGGTGTGTGAAGGATGGAGAGCACAAATATTAAAGGTAAAATGCAAATTGACAATGTGGAGAATGGATTCTGTTCAGTTCCAAGTGTTATTATATAGATAACGGTTGGTGCAACGGCAGATATGATCCATATACAAATGATGATTTTAATGGTCCGGGTGTGCGGCAAAAGTGAGGTATAACGAAGAGGCCAACCAACAGCCACATAAGTGTCCACCACTGTAGCAGTGACTGTCAGGATCCCATTACAATAAACCACCGTTAGCACGTACAAGAGAGTTTCACAAACGACTTTAGGCATTCCCACACCTGCAGCATTCAGGATGTCAATGAAGGTGTTCAATATTGAGTAAATCAAATCATTAAGCAACGTGTTGGCAAGCAGTAGATACCTGGTCTCCTGACAAAGGTTATTGTTTGAAAAGATGGCCAGCAGGACCAGAGGGGTTGCCAAGAGTGAAGCAAACAAACAGACCACCAGAGGAATCATCAAAATGTCTGTTTTGGAGTGCCCCATAGCATTCACCCACGCCTGAATCGCATTATATTGAAGATAAACGTCCTCAGGATGGGAAACATTTGCAGAGAATTGCACAGTAACAACGTCTTCACCCAGAGGATGCACCACTTTGTAAGAATCACAGCGTTCACATTTCGATAAATTCATACTGGTCAGCGGAAGCTCATGTTTCCACAGATCTGGGTCTGCCTGATTTCGGTGCAGTAATGCTTTTCAAGCTCTTAACAAGCTCAGCTCGTCAATGTAGACTAAAGCCTTCTGAGGTCCTGCAGATTATGCCCATAGCCATTTGCAAGCAATGTAAAAGACTATAATCTCCACATATGAAGGAGGAGAATCTACAAATGAAAAGAGAACCATTTTCGAAATGCAGCATAAAATGAATTCCAAATACTGTACTGTCCTGTTCAGTCTTAAGAGCACACATCTAGAAGTGACTACAGCAGCGATTCAGACTTATTATAACATCTTAAACCATCTACATCTTACAAAAATGAATATATTGTACCAACAGTGATCTTCACATATAACCCCAAGGGTCCTCAAGGACATCACAGATCCATGACTCTCTCCCTCCCAGTCCAGTAGAGAGTCACTACAACTCGATGGCTAGTTGTTTGGTTTGACACCTCATTAGGCACGTACTTTGCCTGGCCACTGCTGCTGAACAGAAGGATCAGTTTACTTAATCCAATCTCTGAATTGATAACAGCTTCTAAACAACCTCTTGCAAAACAGCACTAAACCACATCAGACATTTCCAATTATGTTAAATATGTGGTAAAATGGATATTGGCCTGAATTTTGGGCCCAATATAAAATTGGGCACTCTAAAATAAAAATTGGACATTTTAAATCAAATCACAGTCAGCTCCAGGACTGGCCTGATGGGAATTCAAACATGATCAAGTTCGAATACACTGAACACAGACAAACTGCCAGGATATGTCTGGACCTGCTTTGTCAATCACCAATTAAGAGATAATCGGTCCTATTCATATGGATTGGTTGTTTTGGGTTGCCCATATGAAGCTAGACATTCTGGCACCCAGTTTTCCTGCCATTACCACATATGGAGAGAGGTTATGTGCAAAGAATACACTGAGGAATGGACCCCTGGGTTGGGTTCCTGGTGTCCTGCAGAGTCGCAATCGGCAACACCATTTGGTATTGCGATCCCCGCCAGTGGCGGACTGGGTCTAAAAATATTGGTTGCCAGGAGACAAAGGGGGCCCACCCACAACTACAATGCTATCATTTAATTTTCATAACGAATAAATAAAATTTTCAAAAAGTACATATGGAAAAAAGGGTACAATTAAAATGTTTGTGGAAAAAATGTGTATTTCTTAGTAATTACAGTGTACATGTACTGTACATATTACTGGCAGTAGATGCCAAATGTAAATACAGAATGTTATAATTGAATTTTTTATTTATTTTTTTTAATTTTAAGTAATTGGTTGATATTTTTAAATAGTTTACTGCACAATTTACACATTAACAGATAGTTCAAAAGCACAATAGAGTCCACTATATTAAGAGCAATCGTTTGTGTTCGCTAGATGATTGTGCGAATCTGCCAATAATTGCTTCTGCATCCAACTTATCTAACAATTCCTTTTCAATGGATAGCAACATGTATGATTCCAAATTCTCCTCAGACAGCAAATTTCTTAACCTTGTCTTTATGATCTTTAGCTTTCAAAATGTCCTCTCACATTGGACTTGAGTAACTGATAGTGTGCAGATGACTTTATAAAGTTCATAAAGGTTATCATATGCCTTGTCATGAAGTCTGTTGGATGCCAGAATTTTTAGTACACATGATGGGCAAGTGCTGCAAATTCTACAATTGTTGCAACTGGAATCCATATTCTCACCATCATTAAGCAATAGCTTTAATACATCAAAGTTTGAAGCAAAAGAAAACAATTCCAATATTACTTGATCTTTGCTGATTTGTGGAAACAGCTTAATAATACATTCCAATGCTTCATCTTCAAGGCCCTTCTCTGCAATAGTTTTAAACTTTGCTGGGTCCAAGCAGGACAAATCTTTATACAACTGTTTGTGTTGTACAAAGCGTGATTCTAGTGACTGGACAATGCGATCTATTATTAGGTTAAACACATTTACTCGAATATCAGCTAGAGAATCTGAGGAATTTCTTTCATCATCAATAAGCTCATCTGCCATTCTCTTCTTCTTCCTCTGCCACTTAACTGGCAATGCTGTGTTGCTCGTTTTACTGGAGTGTGATTAACACGCCTCCATTTAAAGGCCGTGTGCTTAACAGTGCTATGGCTCTGTATGTGTAATTATGCTCGGAGTCGCCAGGTGCCGTATTGAGACACCGTCACAAGTATATCAAGGTCAGGTTCAAAGTAATAAATCCGTACACCGATTAGTAAGTCCAAACGATTGGTGTTTATTATAACAAATATAATAAATACACATGCATACGCTAAAGAGACTAACTTACTTCTAATACTAAACAACTAAATACTTATCTAGACAGGAACAGGCAAGGTCAGGGAACAAGGCCTTCGTCCCGTTCTTGGTCTGCAACTTTCTGATTCGTAAAGTTGTCAAGATCTAGCAAGGTCTGGATCACGTAGCGATCGTTGTATTGGCACTTACAGTTCGATGGCTGAGGCTCAACGGCCGGTGATGAAACTGGAGTCAGGATGCGATGTAACAGGTCTGGGCCGGAGCAAAACAACAGACCTGGGCCGGAGCAAGCAGACCGAACCATGTGCGGGACCTACTCTTATAGGTCCTAGAAGTCCGTGCCCCCTTGAGGCGGTTCTTTCACCTGCCAGGTATCGATTGGGTCTCTCCCAATCGATATCTTCCAAACCCCCCAATCTGAGGGTCGTTCCTCGATGGGTGGGGCGGTCCCTACGGCTCTTTGTGTTGGTTGCTTTGGCGCCATTCTGTCTGGGCGTCTACGGAAAAGTATCCATTGATACTTAAATGTTTCTATTGTGCGGGGTCTGGATCTGGATCACCTCATTACTATGCAGATCTGTTTCCCATTTGCACCTTTGGCTGAAACTCTGCACCTGGCCAGAAACTGGTTTCTGTACGTGCAGAATGCAAATTAGTCTTCTGCAAGCTGCTTGTCCTCACTAAGACTGTTTTTCCCTGCAGCCTTAGCAGTTCTCCATTTTGTAGCCCAGTGTCCATCTTAGATGGCTACATTCCCTCCTTGTGATCCTCACAAGAAATTGTGAAGGATCACCTAGGCACGTTTCTTCGAGTGCCTTTGGGTGCCCTTAGAACTTAGAACTTAGAACAGTACAGCACAGAACAGGCCCTTCGGCCCTCAATGTTGTGCCGAGCAATGATCACCCTACTCAAACCCACGTATCCACCTATACCCGTAACCCAACAACCCCCCCTTAACCTTACTTTTTAGGACACTACGGGCAATTTAGCATGGCCAATCCACCTAACCCGCCCATCTTTGGACTGTGGGAGGAAAGCGGAGCACCCGGAGGAAACCCACGCACACACGGGGAGGACGTGCAGACTCCACACAGACAGTGACCCAGTCAGGAATCGAACCTGGGACCCTGGAGCTGTGAAGCATTTATGCTAACCACCATGCTACCATGCTGCCCCAAATGTCCTCCATGCTACCATGCTGCCCTCTTTGGGTTCCCTGACCTTAGCAAGTTCCTGGGCATCTACGCTTTCTTTAACTATGGCAAGAAAAATTTTATCTCACATTTCTACTTGGCGCTATGTCAAAGGGGACATGCATTACCAATAACCGGGAACCTCTACCTATCACAACTACTATCCTTATCTCAGTTTAAACATTTTATTACAGTCTAAAAACCTTATCCATTCACACCACATTACATATCACTTTCTGACTCGGCAGTCGAGTTCAGAACAATATAATACATTAGTGTCTTCTTTATTAACATATTGCTTTATTCATTTCCTAGGCATCAAGGGGTTGGGGGGATTGGTGAAAACCGAAAATAGGGGATTGAACTCTGTAAATGGTTGAGGGGCAGGAACGGGAGGCTCTCCTTTTCCATTTCCTCAACCTGAGGGTCTGTACAATGATGCAGAGAATTGCAATCACCAACAGTGATTCAATCACATACGACATTGAGTACCATGTCATGAATTATGTGCACCAGGTCTGAACTTCGCTGATCAGTGCTGAGCACGGGGAAGTTGGTGTGAGGGAAACATTAACGGCGGGGGTTGTGGGGGAAACGTGACTTGCTTCCACATATACAAATACAACATTTAATAGTAATAGGTAGGCTTCCATCATGGTCTTCTCTTCGTTCTCTTTGTCCTCTTCCTTCTGTATGGCCGATCCTTGCCGTGAACCCTCTTTCGTCTTTCGAAAGCTATGGGATCAAGCACAGTATCTGTCAATACACAGTTTAATATCCGTACTTGTTAGTGTATCTGTCCTCTCATTCCAATTGACCCTTAAATGACTGGCCAAGTCACACCCTGTGACTCCCCTCATTTTTATTTTTTCAAAAGCGAATTTAGGAGCAGAAATACACCTAACAACTTTCCTCCTGCGAGCCGTCTCGCAGGCTTTGCCAATTTACCATCCGAATGTTCCTGGATGTAAATAGCATGTGGGATGGCGGCCTAAGGGCTACCTAACGAAAAATGAAACAAAGTTTTGAAACAAAAAGGTTGAATGGGTTGCGTATGGGCCGCTACGGGTAAGATTTGAATGGAATCCCCGGGTAAGGCGTGCTGTGCCGTACCCGAGCTTGGCTGACCAAAGTGGGTTCTCAGACAGGGCGGGTCCTCAGTGCCGTTTCTCCACTGCCTGAGTAACCTGGAATGAACGGGCAAGAATGTGTTAACCGTGGGGTTGCAGCCTCTATTCACCGAATAGAGGGGCACCTGAAAAATAAGGGAGGAGCCAAGATGCTCCTTGTGAAAAGTTGAGCTGTGCTCCAGACATTTTAGCCATCATGTGAGGTGGTCACAATCTTTTCAGCTGAAAAGATCTGCAATCAAACCCTTAACATATCAACAAGCAAACAAACACAAACTTACAAACAAAACATACGTGCAGGTTCCATCAGAAAGGATATCGCTTCCCTCAAGCGGTTCCTATTTTACATCATCTGGACACCTCACTTTTCCTCGGCCTCTGTGAACAGGGTCACAAAGGGGTTGCCGTATCGGGAGTCAGACACCGTGTCGTCCTGCTCTCCCGGATCCCAAACCCTTGTGTGGATCAGGCATGCAATCTTGGAATTATGTGACCGGGGGTCACTGTCATCATTACGGACAAGTCTGTACGAATTGTCCCTGTGCCAAAGTGTGGGGTCTAGACTTGAAGGGGCATTGTCGGGGTCGTCGGGGTCGGGTGGTGGGTCTGGGTATTTAACATAGGTGACCTCCATGGGGTCACTGGAGTCGGGGTCGTAGTCGCTAAAGTGTGGGCTGTAGGGTTGAGTGCTGTGGCTGTCCTCAAAGACAGTGTCAGTTTTGCTGTCTCTGCTGTGGCAGCTTGTGGGCGTTTCGGGGCGTGGTCTGAAGTCAGTGGGCGGAGTCGTGGGCGAGTCCAATGATGAACTGGTCTGTGAGGGGGATGGTGGAAACGTGTCTCTAGTGGGCGGGGCGAGATGTTCTGCTGCGTCCAGCAGGACATGGTGTGCGTGGTTAGACTGTGTTCCATATGCCTTTAGCTGGTTAATATGGAACCACGCAGTCTTTCCATTGGGGTATTTTATCCTGTAAACTGAGGGGCTAATTTTGTCCACAATTGAGTACGGGCCGGAATATTTTGGTGCCAAAAAACTGCTGGGGTTATACACAGATAGCATTACCTGTTGCCCAACCTGAAATTCTGTGGGGTGTACGTTCTTATTAAAGCAAGCTGTGCTTTGTTTGCATTGTTTTCCCAGTTGAACTGCGGCTACGATCTGTGCAGACCTCACAGTCTCAACTAGGTCTTTAACTGCCTTTTCATGTGTGAGGGCCGTCACTTCGGGGCTAGTCATGTCCAGTCCTAAAAGGAATTCTGTACCTTTCATAGGGCGTCCGGTCATGAGTGTGTGTGGGGTGAATCCTGTGGATGTTGAAACCGTGTTGCGGATAAACATTAGTGCAAATGGGAGTACTGAATCCCATGTTGAATTGTTTTCCTGAACCATTTTTCTAAGGGTCGATTTTAGGGTCCGATTCATGCGCTCTACAATCCCGCTTGACTGTGGGTGATACGCAATGTGAACATTTTGTTTAATGCCGAATATGGTCAGGACGTTCTTCATGACACGTCCTGTGAAATGAGATCCCTGGACCGAATCTATACTTCTGGGTAAACCCCATCTCGTGAAGGTGTGGTGGATCAGGATCTTCGCAGCTGTCTTAGCTGTATTGGTTCTTGAGGGGAATGCCTCTACCCATTTGGTAAAGGTATCAATTACAACCAGCACCTATTTTTTGCCATTCCTACAAGGGGGCAATTGTCCTATAAAGTCGATCTGGAGGTTTGTCCAGGGGCCATTAACTGGTCGAGTATGCCGAAGCTGTGTCTTTTTGGAATACCTCTCCGGGTTATTTTGGGCGCAAATAAGACAATTCTCGATGTAATGGGTAACATCGGTCCTTAAATTAGGCCACCAACAGAGTTGCCTGAGGTGCCTCGTGGTCGGGTCGATCCCTTGATGTCCATGACCGTCATGGAACAAGGCAATCATTTGATTTCTATCCTGTTGCGGGACCACATAAAGCTGGTCCTTGATGATCACACCCTCATGTGTGGTCAGAGCGTGTCGGAACTTATACTGTGGCACAAAAGTCCCTTAAAAAATCTCCCTGAGATCTCCATCTTGCTTCTGTGCCTCGGCTAAATCTTTAATGTCCGCCTGTGAGACTTGAACTGCACTCACAGGGGCGCTAGCTGGTGCGCTAGCTGGGGGTGTCCACAAGTGTCCTCGCCTGGAACCTGCTTTAGCCAGGGCGTCGGCTTTTACATTTCCAGGGGGGGATGACCTATGGTGACTTCTAACTTTGATAATTCCAAAGGTCCTATCCTTTGCTTTGTCTAGGATGTGGCGGAGTAAAGGGGCTGGTGGAAGGGGTTTCCCGTCTGCGGAGACAAAACCTCGTGTCCTCCACAGGGGTAGAAAATCCGTTAAACTGTTGCAAACATATAGACTGTCTGAATATATGTCTGCCGGGCTGGGGAAAGAATCGGGGTGGTCCACTATGTAAGCTTTGGCCGCGAGCTCTGCTGCCTGCGCGCCTAAGTGACCTGGCAATTTTAGTGCAATCTCCTCTAAAGCGCGACCCTGCACGTCCTCGACATAGATGCCGCATCCAGTGATATGCTCACCATCTAAAACTGTGGATGAACCGTCCACGTATATCTTCAGTGGGCCACACGTGTCTGTGTGTTGGGGGCTTTGTCTTGGGTTCCCTATCTTCCTGGGGGGTGTCTTCGCTATGAAGGGTCCTGTGTTGTGTAGGGGTGCTACAATTTCGCATTCATGGGGCTGTCCTGGATATTGGAGGTTATCGGCTAAAAATGTGTGTGTCCGGGTCCGTTTAACCGTAATGTCCCGTCCTTGTAAAAGTAATGTCCACCTAGCTGCCCTAATCTGGCTAACTGAACCGTCCTTCAGTCGACCGTCTAGGAGTAACTGTGTGGGGGTGTGCTCGGTCAAAATGGTGATGGGGTTGAGTCCGGTAATGTAGGAAAAGTATTGAACTTCCCAGAAAACTGCTAGGAGGTGCCTCTCGCAGACTGAGAATCCTTGTTCTACTGGGTCTAAAAGTCTTGAGGCATAAGCCACGGGTCGTAGCTGCTCGTGCCGTTCCTGGAGTAGTACGGCCGAGAGGGTTAGATCAGTGCTCGCTACCTCTATTGCATAGGGGAAGAGTTGGTCTGGGACTTGTAGCGCGGGTGCTGCGCTAAGGGCTTTCTTTAACTCTTCCACAGCCTCTGTATGCTGCGGAAGCCATTCCCAAGGTGCTCCTTTCTTAAGGAGGTCTGAGAGTGGGGCTGCCTTTGTCGCGAATCCATCGATATGGTTCCGACAATACCCAACCAGTCCTAAGAACGACCGGAGGGCTGAAACATTCTGGGGAAGGGGCAATTTGACAATCGAATCAATCCTTTTGAATTCGATCTCGCGTTTGCCGTGCGTGATGACTGTACCCAAATACATCACTTTATTTTCCAATATCTGGGCCTTTCTGGGGTTAACTTTACATCCAATCGAGGTTAAAAGTTCCAGGAGCTCGGCCAGAAGCGTAATGTGCTCTGCCTTGGTGTCTGTCTGCAGTAATAGGTCGTCCACATACTGTACCAGACATTCGGGTCGGGAAAATTTTTCTAAACCATTCGCCAGCTGTCGGTGGAAAATGGAGGAGGAATTGTGGAATCCTTGTGAGAGGCATGTCCACGTATACTGCTGTGCTTTGAATGTGAAGGCAAATTTGTACTGGCACGCCTTTGCCAATGGGATTGACCAGAAGCCATTGCTAATGTCCAATACCGTGAAATATTTGGAGTGGAGTCCCTGTTTGAGCATGGTCTCGGGACTTGTTGCTACCGTGGGGGCTACTGCTGGGGTTACTTTGTTGAGCTCCCGATAATCGATGGTCAGACGCCATGATCCGTCGGGCTTTCTCACTGGCCAAATAGGAGCATTATTGGTCGAGGCTACTGTTCTAAGTACACCTTGTTCCAATAAGCTATCTATTACTTTCCCTATTTCTCCCTCTGCTTCTAGGGGAAATCTGTACTGTTTCTGTGGTCGGGGGTCAGGTCCGGTAACTTGAACTTGTCCAGTCATTCTGCCGCAGTCGTGCCGGTGACTGGCAAATGCTGTCCTGTGTTTGTTTAAAACTGCTCTCACTTGTTTGTCCGTGTTTAGTGTAGTCAGGTCGAAAGAATATTCGCCTACTGCGCTAATCCGATTCGCATACTCTCCTACTGTGAGAGTAGCGGGTGCTCTGTCTGACCTTGCCATTCGCCAGACACACTGGTTTACTGGGTCGAACGACAGACTATGGGCATTCATAAAGTCTATTCCCAGTATGTGTTCTGCTGAACGGGGAAGATTTACTAAAACGACGGGGTGTTTGGTAGAGATGTTCCCTAGCTGGATTGCTACGGGGGCTGTAATGTGTCCCTGCTGTGCGTGTCCTGTAAAACCGCTAAGTGTGATGGTGGAGGTGGTCGGCCACGTGTCTGCCTGTGCCGTGGTGGTGGAATTAATTGTGGTGCGGGACCCTCCTGTGTCCCAAAGTAACTCTATGGGCTTCCCTCTAACCTTTGCTGTGACGACCGGTCTTTCGGATTGATCCCAAAGAGTGTCACAGACCCAAGTGGGGGAGCCCAAACACCGTCAGTCCGTCCCGTCCACATTGGTCTGTCCTGACTGTATTCCTATACTATGGATAGGCTTCGCTCTATTTCTGTTCAGAGTGCCTGTCTACTGGCCTCTCTGTGATCTTTGGGGTGCATTGCATTCCTTTGCAAAATGTCCTAATTGGCCACAGTTGTAGCATTCGAGCGACTTCTGTGGAGGGCTGTTCTTCCCTTCATTTACCCATGCGGGGCTTTGGTGCGCTTTTACTGCTTGAATGTCCGCTGCAGCCTGAGCTTCCTCTGGGGTCTTTATTTTACTTTTGCCCTGAACCGATTGTTCCCAAGCGCGGGACAATCTTTTCAGAACCCATTTCTCGTTATGGGCCTCTTCTGAGGGGTCATAGCTATTGCAAGCACTCTGTCCTGCATCTGTGGCATGGGAAATTATGGTGCGCGTCCATTTAACCATGTTGTCACGGTTCAAATGCGCTCTATTTAAATCGCCGAAAACTGCGTTGAAATGGATCCACAGCCTTCCTGCAAATGCTGTGGGATGCTCTGTTTTCTTTTGTCTGCATTTATTTAGTCCTTCAACTGGGTCTCCTCGGTTATACCCTATTGCATCTAAAATGGAGGTGTGCATTTCCTCTAGTGTGCCTCCTCCAACGTTCTGTGGGTCGGGGAGGGCTGCTACTACAGACGGGTCTAAGCTCAGAACCGTGAGCTTAACCTCTCTCGTCCAGGCCGTACATGGTAGCCTGCTGTTTCACTTTCGCGAAAAATTGGTGGGGGTCTGCGGTGGGGAGAAACGGAGTGATTTTCTCACACGCGTCCCTGAGTTGGGTTACAGTTAAGGGGGTGGTGTAGGTGATATCGGGTGCGCCTTCTGTGGTCGATTTCCTTTGGGTGGTGACTGGATTCATAGGTGCGGTAGCTATTTGATCTGTGAGGGGTTGGGGTGCTTTCCTTTTCTGCTGCACTGCTGGCGCACATGTTCCTTGAACATAGCGCTGCGCTGTCTCACTTAATTCTTGCCAGTCTGGGGCATTCTCCTCATCTAGCTGTGTTCCAAAAGTACTTTGGAACCCATTCTGCACTGAAAGCAGAGATTGCAGCTCCGCAATCCGCTTCCTACACTTGGCATGATCCACTGTGCTTTGTCTTTGTTCTGTGGTGGCAGCATGGAGTGCTCTTAACGCTGCCTTAAGGTCAGAGCATTGCCTCTGCAATGCCTCTACCTGCTTTTCCGATTCCTCTCTTATCAGGACGGCACGTTGCACGTCTTGATAGGCTTTTTCATACTGGGTCTGGGAACTGCTCAGATGGGCTAGACATGACTGATGTGCCCTCTTGGCATCATCCACCTCGCTACCCTTCTCTGCCAGCTTCCCTCTTAGTTCCATGTTTTCCTTTTCTATGTCCCTGACATCAACTTTGCTCATCCTATTTCTCTCTTCTAACTCTGCTCGGAGCGTCTGAACGACCTCCTCAGTGCCTCGCAACTGTGCCAAACAGGACACGATTGCCATCGGCTTGCGTGCTTTACTTAAGTTATTTTTATGAATTTGAGAGAGGTTCTCCCACCAAGTATGTCCTATACTTCCGGGACCTGTCTCCTCATTCATACTGAACTCGTTCCAAAGGGGCCATCCCTTTCCTTTCAGATACTTGCGGAGTTCCAGCTCCCACACGGGACACTGACCTACTCGGCTACTGCTGGTCGCTGTGACCACAAACCGTTCTGGGTTCATGAGGCGTTCCATTGCCTGCATGGCCATTTTCTCTTTCTCTCTTAATTTAGGACAGGGGGTGTTGAGGTAATGTTTTACAAGACGGGTAAGGCTTTCGCTATGTTCCGCTTAAAAACTCCCGACAGTTCGTTGCAACAAAAATCTCTCAGGTTTACCTTACAACCCTGTTAGTACGCATGCACAAAACACACTTCCGAATTGTCTTTATTGGTTTGAACACCTTGATTACTTGTGATTTTTCCTTTTTCTTTACTCAGATTTCTAATTCAAATTTCTGGGTCCTCGACGGAGTGGGGGTGCCACTTGTAACTGCGTCCCGGCGGAGTCGCCACTAAATGTTGCTCGTTTTACTGGAGTGTGATTAACACGCCTCCGTTTAAAGGCCGTGTGCTTAACACTGCTATGGCTCTGTATGTGTAATTATGCTCGGAGTCGCCAGGTGCCGTATTGAGACACCGTCACAAGTATATCAAGGTCAGGTTCAAAGTAATAAATCCGTACACCGATTAGTAAGTCCAAATGATTGGTGCTTATTATAACAAATATAATAAATACACATGCATACGCTAAAGAGACTAACTTACTTCTAATACTAAACAACTAAATACTTATCTAGACAGGAACAGGCAAGGTCAGGGAACAAGGCCTTCGTCCCGTTCTTGGTCTGCAACTTTCTGATTCGTAAAGTTGTCAAGATCTAGCAAGGTCTGGATCATGTAGCGATCGTTGTATTGGCACTTACAGTTCGATGGCTGAGGCTCAACGGCCGGTGATGAAACTGGAGTCAGGATGCGATGTAACAGGTCTGGGCCGGAGCAAAACAACAGACCTGGGCCGGAGCAAGCAGACCGAACCATGTGCGGGACCTACTCTTATAGGTCCTAGAAGTCCGTGCCCCCTTGGGGCGGTTCTTTCACCTGCCAGGTATCGATTGGGTCTCTCCCAATCGATATCTTCCAAACCCCCCAATCTGAGGGTCGTTCCTCGATGGGTGGGGCGGTCCCTACGGCTCTTTGTGTTGGTTGCTTTGGCGCCATTCTGTCTGGGCGTCTACGGAAAAGTATCCATTGATACTTAAATGTTTCTATTGTGCGGGGTCTGGATCTGGATCACCTCATTACTATGCAGATCTGTTTCCCATTTGCACCTTTGGCTGAAACTCTGCACCTGGCCAGAAACTGGTTTCTGTACGTGCAGAATGCAAATTAGTCTTCTGCAAGCTGCTTGTCCTCACTAAGACTGTTTTTCCCTGCAGCCTTAGCAGTTCTCCATTTTGTAGCCCAGTGTCCATCTTAGATGGCTACAGCTGTTTCCAACGCATCATTTTCCAATGTTTGATTTTCATCCATATTCATCTGTGAAATCCTGTCATTACATTTATTTACAAATTCCAAAGCCTTGCTGTGAACGTTATCAAATGTTCTTGTCTGTTCCTTCAACTTTGTTGTAGCTGAATCTACCAAATTCTATGCAGTAAACATATCTAAACCACTTGTCTGTAGATAACTTGATAACGGGGTTGTAGTTTCAAATATATACAAGTAAGTAAATGCTGTCAATATGGTTTCAAACTTTAGAAGACATTGAAGTAAAACATTTGCTTCATATTTTGTTTTTGCATCAAACTTTTCTGAATCTTATATCATTGATAAGCATGTCAATAGATTTACGAAAGTACTGGCAGCGGCATCATCAAAACGTCCAAATATAGTTGTTGCTGCATTGGATTTTCCTGACCATCTGGTCTCACCAATTAGCTTTAATCGTTTAATTTTTTCTTGTCCTAGATGTTTTCCAACAACTTCTATCCACACAGCCATTCTCTTGTATGATGCTTTCACAAAAGTTGCTATATTCTGGAGCAAATTGAAAAAAGAAACTGCAGGCATACAAAATTTTGTTGTTTCAGTTATCACTAAATTCAAGACATGGGCATAGCACCATATATGAACATGTTGATCAGCCACATCAGCAATTTTACTTTGTAAACCATTATACTGGCCATGGTAGCTTGCAGCGCCATCTGTGCTAGCAGATAAACATTTTTGGGGGTCAATTTTAAGATGCTGTAATGTTTCAATCAATAGATCAAAAAGTCCCTGTCCTGTACCATCATTACTTGGCACAACTGAAAGTAGTCTCTCACAGATAATACCTTTAAGCACATACCGAATAATAATGCTAAACTGATCGATGGATGAATTATCTTGTGTTGAATCAACCTGAATAGAATATTTTGCTTGAGAAACATCATGACTAATTCTTTCTTGTATCATATTCTTCATAATTTTGATTAACATGTTTATAGTTGTTTTTCTCAGGTATGTAACAAGTCCACCACGGCCTTTACTTTGAGCCTTTCCTTGTTCCTCTAATCGTTTGATTCTTTGTTTAGACTTGTTTTGCACTGCAGAAATGTGAGCTGCCATAATGGGGTCATATTTTGCCATCAACTGCACTGTAGCTAAAAAATTGCCATGATTCAGAACCTCATTATCTAGAGTGTAGGCCGATTCATTTCTGTGACATCGAAAAGGAAGTGCTTGCTTGCCTAACATCTTTATGATGTCTATAATCCTCATGACAATACTTCTCTGCTTCAATACTTCTTCTTTCCTTTTAATTAGTGATGCTGCAAAAAATTTATCTAAGGTGCCATCATTAACCACACTGATATATTGCTGAGCATTTCTGACATGTGTTGTTGTAGATTCATGTAAAGTCAAGCTCTGGCTAATACGCCTGTAGTCACTAAAGCCACGTACAAAGGGTGATGGATTACAAGTTTTGGGAAACTCAAAGGCTAAGCAGTATGAACAATATAAGCATCTATTTTCTTTGATATATGTTAGCCATTTTCTTGGGACTGAGTCATTCATAATTTTCCTCTCATACAAACGAGGGTTAGGTACGTTTTGGCACAGCCACTTGGGACGGCCGTTGTGGCGCGGCCTTTTTGGCGCCAGCCGTTTTGGCGCCGGCTGTTTTGGCGCCGGACTTTTTGGCGCCGGACGTTTTGGCCATAATAACATTTCTTTATTTGTAAATTAGCCTCAGTTGAGTTGGCTGCTGGTGCGGGTCCGCTGTCACAAGTGTTTTGTTCTATCACCATCTTTTTATATATTTTTTAACTAAACCAATTTGCATACCCATATGATGGCTGAGGAAGTATCAACGAAACGTGGTATAGAAAAATTTGTTCATAACGGATTCCTTTAAGTCTTTGACAAAACAAGCAAAGGTGACAGCGAAGTGAAATTTTGGCGTTGTGAGCAAAAAAAACGGTGCAAAGCACGGCTCCATACTGAAGCTGCAAACGTGGTGAGGCAGCTGAACAGCCATTCACATGATGCTTCTGCTGCACAGGTAGAGGTTGCACTCGTGAAAACTAAAATAAAAAAGAGAGCACAGGAAACCCTTGAGGCACCGACTGTAGTTGTTAATGAATGTTTGACAGACATATCCCAAGCTAGTCTACCAGCCATTCCTAATAATTCTGCTTTGAGGAGAATGATAAGCAGAAAGCGTAATTATGTATTGAATGCCCCCACCAATCCAAGTAATTTACAACAATTGATTGTGCCAGAATGCTACAGGATATATGTCCCTCAACCAGGAGTGGAAGAAATTTTTTTACTTTGTGATAGCGGACCAGGTCACGACCGGATATTAATCTTCGGAAGACAGAGCTGGCTACAGCACTTATTGACATGATATGTGGTTTGCAGATGGCACATTCAGTATTGGTCCCAGCCTCTTTTCTCAGATTTATGTAATTATGGTAAAAAAACACGGAGGAGTTACTCCTACGGTTTATGCTCTTTTGCCCAACAAGCAGCGCACCACATATGCGAGAATGTTCGCATTATTGAAAGAAATCGAACCCAACTTGAAACCCAGTTCAATCGTCTGTGAATATGAACAAGCTGCGCACAGTGCTATGAAAGACATATTCCCTGATGTTCAAATAAAAGGATGTTTTTTTCATTTAGCTCAAAATATGCAAAAACATCTAGCTAGTATGGGGTTCCGTAGTTTGTATAACACTGATCCAGATTTTGCGTTAAAAGCTAAAATGATTATTGCCATTCCCTTTGTACCTTTGAACAAAATCGATGAATATCTGGATGCTTTAGCGACCCAACTGCCGCAAGAACTTCAAGATTTACTCAACTGGTTTGAAGATACATATGTTGGTCGTCTGAACAGACGAGGAAATGGTAGACGAACACCTTTATTTCGCCCTGAGATTTGGAACCTTTATCAGAGAACATTAAACGGGGAAGACCGCACAAACAATAATGCGGAGGCAGCCCACCGTCGATTGAAATACGAACTTGGCATGCATCATCCCACCATATGGAAACTAATTGATGGCCTGCGTAAAGTACAGAAAGGTAGAGATGCATATTTTGAAAGGTTACTAGCCGGCCATTAACCGCCACAAAAACTGAAAAAGTATAGAGATGCAGATAAAAGAATACATGAAACTGTTCTTAAATTTGAAAAAATGGATGCTATCGAGTACTTGAGGAGCCTTGCTCATAATTACCAAATGAACTAAACTAAATGAACTAATTTAAGGTTTTTAACTAAATGAACTAATTTAAGGTTTTTAATTTACAATAAAGTAAGTTTAAAAACTTTTTAAAGCTCATCTTTTAATTTACAGTTTTAAGCTTGCTTTTAAGTCCTTCCTTCGAATGATACTGAATCTTGCAACAATTTACTTGCAACAATTTACTAGCCACAAAAATGAAAAAAATTTCTGTCGTCTGCGCCCAAACGGCCGCGCCAAAATGGCTGCGCCCAATTGTCCCATGATGCCAAAACGGCCGCGCCCAATTGTCCCATACCATACAAACGAGCATCAAATGGTAGATCATCAAGTGGCTGAAGTGGATGTTCAGTAAAAAACTGTTTTAACTTTGCTCGTGATGGATATTGGAAGATTCCAGTAATTGATCTTTCATTTTCTTGCGTAGGTTCATTTACAGGATGTGCTTCAGAAACGAAGTTATTTATGCTTGAAGGAATATCTGATTCCCTGTCACTAGTTGAAGCTATGTGTTCAGATGTTGCAACTACAGGCAGTACAGATACCAGAACAAGGAAGCCAGAAGAAATATTGGGCCTGGGTTGATTAGTAATGGATGCACTTGTATTTGTCTCTACATTCAAAGTAGCTCTTCTCTGTTCTTGTAACTCACATGTCATTGCATCATCACCATGAGCATTGTTTCTTGCTTCTTGATTATTTGTTGCAGAACTGGATATTGATGTGGATTGTGCTTGTGGTATTATAAAATCTGTAATAGGCCTGCATCGCTTGGCTGATTCCTTCCTTTCTGCTTCTTTTTGTTCTTTGCATTTTAGTGACCCAGATTTATGCTTTTTCTTTTCCATGCTGGTAGGGGTAATATTCCTGAAATAAAAACTTAATTAAAAATAGCCCACATTGGGAAAAATGAATATTGATGATTGCAAGAATAACTTGAAGGAACGCCAGATAAACCCCTACTTGATAAAAAATATAAAATAACTTACTTACACTTCAATAGGCTATGTTCATTAGTCAATACTACTGTGGCCTATGCAGCTTCAGAAGAGGAGACAATCCACTGTCCAGTGTTCACACCAGCAAGCAACTGAGACAACAGTTGCAACTTAGAAGTTTGGTCCGACTATAGTAAGACATTAAGAATGGTCCC
The DNA here is from genome assembly GCF_902713615.1 of Scyliorhinus canicula. Lineage (NCBI taxonomy): Eukaryota > Metazoa > Chordata > Chondrichthyes > Carcharhiniformes > Scyliorhinidae > Scyliorhinus > Scyliorhinus canicula. The sequence continues at coordinate 68,691,209 of NC_052158.1, read as the reverse complement.
ACGACCAAAGTTAACATGTCCAGTTTGATACCAGTGTAGTGTTACAAGTCGCAACCCTTTGAGTTTACCGATCATGGCTTATCACTTCAATATCTTTGACCTCATGATTCACAGTTAAATGTACCGCTTCTCCTTTTCGGTGACCTCACGACCCTATGTACTGCTTGATATCCTTTCAAGTTGCCGACCATCTCAAACCACAAACTGTAACTTTATCTCTAAATTCACACACTCTTGCTAAAAACGTGGATTTCCAACTATGTCTGAGCCGGGTGAACCAGCCCCCCCCCCTCCCCCACCCCGGCCCCCCCTCCACTCCTTTTCACATCCGTTTAATACTGCTTCGTTCCTTCATACACTGAGTGATTATTTGTTTGTTTCTTTATTGCATTTTTATTTGTTATTGCTCTTGTTAAAAACAATTATATTTTATTAAATTAGAATACAAATCTCAGGAAAGAAGTTGGAGATTTATTTATCTAATTAATTATAATTTTTAAGGGCCCTTCAGAGATTCACGGGCCCCTTCTTGGCTCTCCGGGCCCCGGACCGATGTACCGGCTGAACCAAGACTACTGCTTGATATCCTTTGAAGTTGCCGACCATCTCAAATCACGAATTATAACTTTATCTTTAAATTCACACACTCTTGCTGAAAACATGGAATTTCCTTAATTATGCCCGACCCGGGCCCCCCATTCCACATCCTTCCATTACCTCCCCTGCTTCGTTCCTTTTCATGCACTGCTTATTTGGGTCCTGTCCTTTTTTTTTCTTATTCCTTTTTATTACTAAAACAGTTGTCTGTGTTTGTTTCTTTATTGCATTTTATTTGATATAGGGGGTCCACTTCATCAGGGGCCCACTTGGCATCGGGCAAGCTGACACCCTGGCCAGTCCGCCACTGAGCCCTGCCCCGAGACCTCATTGGTTGAGGGCCAGGGAACTTTCTGGCAAGGCAAAAAGAGGGGTGTAAAGATTGACCACCAGGATCCTCCCCAGCGAAGACTCACAGAGGTAGCAGTGAAGACTGAATGACCGACCAGAGACGGAAGGAATCAACTTACGAGACCCACCTTTGCAGATGAAGGTCCTGAGGAATAGAGAATTGGACCCACAGCTCGGCTGAGTCTATCAGCTTGGGTAGTATTTCAAATTTTGGGACTATTTAGTATTGTTTTGGGATAGTCTATGAAGGGCAGTCTATGTTCTGACTGTTTGATAAACATATTTGATTAAATCATACATCTATATTTGTCCTTTGCTCATCTCGCAAAGAAGGACACCTGGGTAAAACATTTGAATAATAAACTGGTCGAAGTGTCTGAGGTTTTAAAGACAACAAATGTGTTATTCGTATTATACGAAGAAAAATATAGCCACAAGTATAAAGATGTTACAATAATATTTAGCAAGCTGGTATTATTGAAGTCCAAACCAAAACACCTAAGAAAACACCATTTTCTGATTACCTGACATGCTACTCATCTGGGGCGGAATTCTCCGACCTCCGCAGGGTCGGGGAATCGGCCAGGGCCGGTGTAAATCCCGCCCCTGCCGTGGCCGGAATTCTCCGCCACCCGGGAATCAGCGGGAATGGGAATCGCGCCCCGCCGATCGGAGTGCCCCCCTGCGGCGATCGATTCTCCGGCCCGCGATAGGCCGAAGTCCCGCCGCTGTCAGGCCTCTCCTGCCGACGTGGTTTAAACCACCTCTGTGCTGGCTGTATTGGCGGCCCGAGTGGGCCCCCGGGGTCCTGGGGGGGGGGCGGGGCGATCGGACCTCGGGGGGGGGAGGGGGGGTGTCCCCACAGTGGCCTGGCCCGCGATCGGGGCCCACCGATCGGCGGGCGAGCCAGTGCCGTGGGGGCACTCTTTTTCTTCCGCCGCCGCCACAGCCTCCACCATGGCGGGGGCGGAAGAGACCACCTCCACCGCGCATGCGCAGGTGGTGACGTCGGCGATCGCTGACGCTCCGGCGCATGCGCGGACTAACATCGACCAGTGAAGGCCTTTCGGCCAGCCCCGGCACCGATCGGCGCAGCGCCAAAGGCCGTTGCCGCCAATTTTTGCGCCAGTCGGTGGAGCGGGAGCCACTCCGGCGTGGGCCTAGCCCCTGAAGGTACGGAGAATTCCACACCTTTGGGGAGGCCCAACGCCGGAGTGGTTAGCGCCGTTCCGCTACACCGGGATCCCCCATCCCGCCGGGTAGGGGAGAATTTCGCCCCAGGTTTGAGAGTAATAAAATCCAAATGACAAATGCTTGCAGCTAAGAGCGGCACAGTGTCACAGTGGTTAGTACATCGCCATGGACCCGGGTTCGATTCCAACCTCGGGTGACCATCTATGTGGAGTTTGCACTTTCACCCTGTGTGGGTGGGTTTCCTCGGGTGCTCCAGTTTCCTCCCACTGTCCAAAGGTGTGCAGGCTAGATAGAGTAGCCCTGCTAAAAGCCCCAAAGTGTTCAAAGATTGGGTGGGGTTACAGGGAAAGGGCGAGGGAATGGGCTTAGGTAGGGCGGTCTTTCAAAGGGTGGGTGCAGACTCGATGGGTTGAATGGCCTCCTTCTGCATTGTAGGGATTATATAGTTCTATTTGATTTTCCATTAACTATTATCATAGAATTTACAGTACAGAAGGAGACCCATTGAGTCTGCACCGGCTCTTGGAAAGAGCATCCTACCCAGCCCACATCTCCACCCTATCCCCACCCAACACTAAGGGCAATTTTGGACACTAAGAGCAATTTATCATGGCCAATTCACCTAACCTGCTCATCTTTGGACTGTGGGAGGAAACCGGAGCACCCAGAAGAATCCGATGCGCGCATGAGGAGAACTTGCAGACTCCGCACAGACACCCAAGCTGTTTTTTGGGTTTTTTTTAACGCATTTTATTCAAATTTGTATCAAAGTAGGTTACAGCAAATAAACACCCCGGGAAACATTCTTCCCAACATTGGGAGCACGGTAGCATGGTGGTTAGCATAAATGCTTCACAGCTCCAGGGTCCAAGGTTCAGTTCCCGGCTGGGTCACTGTCTGTGCGGAGTCTGCACGTCCTCCCCGTGTGTGCGTGGGTTTCCTCCGGGTGCTCCGGTTTCCTCCCACAGTCCAAAGATGTGCGGGTTAGGTGGATTGGCCATGCTAAATTGCCCGTAATGTCCTAAAAAAAAGTAAGGTTAAGGGGGGGGGGGGTTGTTGGGTTACGGGTATAGGGTGGATACGTGGGTTTGAGTGGTGTGATCATTGCTCGGCACAACATCGAGGGCCGAAGGGCCTGTTCTGTACTGTACTGTACTGTTCTATGTTCTATTCTCCATGGACACCACAACCTCCGGTACCAGAGCTCTCGACGGATTCATCACCACATTCAACAGCCGTCTTATATTACTCGTGAGCTGCCTGCCCTTCACAAAACCTGTTTGATCTTTTGCAACTATCCCCGGGACACAATTCTCAATCCTCCTGTTGCTCGTTCTGGGTGAGTGTGCTTAACACTCGATTTGGCTCTGTTTCATTACTTAGCTCTGGAGTCGCCAGTATCATTAAGATACCGCCACAAGTTTCAAGGTGAAGTTCAAAGCAATAAAACCATACACCAATTAGTAAGTTTAAACAACTGAGTTTATTATAATACAATTATAAAACTACCCATGCACACGCAAAGAGGATTAAACTATTCCTACCGCTAAATAAACAAATACTTATCTCGAAGGAACTGCCGGATCAGGGGGGGCAAGGCCTCTTGTTCTACTCTGGTCTGCAGACTTCAGGTTGGTATAGGTTAAAAGGGCGTCAGGAGTGTCTATCTCTGGTAGCGATCGTTGTGAGACACTTACTTGCTGGCGGCTGCTGTCCCAAACCTCTCCTCTCTCTCCTTCAAGGTCTTCTTGGCAAAAGCTGGTCGAGGTGCTGGTCCACAGGGGAGGGCTGGTCAAGGAGAGAGGAGGGCTGGACAAGAAGAATGAACTAAGTGTGGGACCTGTCTTTTATAGGTCCCGGGGATCCGCGCCCCTTTGGGCGGACCCTTTTACCTGCTCAGAATCGATTGGGTCTCTTCCCAATTGATATGTTTGAATCCCCCCAATACTGAGGCTGTTCCTTGGCTACTGGGCGGACTTTCAAGTTCTTTGTCTTCGAACCCCGCTGTGCCGGGGTGTCTGGTAATCTATACAATGTTGCAGTTACTTCCCCATTTGTGTCTATTGTCTCTGGAATCGTTCCATTAATATGCTAACTATCCCGGAGATTGCCTCATTAGTATGCGGAATGTTCGTTTCGGTGCTGTCTGCTCTCTTTGCAGACAGAATCCACATTTGCTAGGTGCAGCCTGCTGGTACTGCAAACATTGTCCATTTTATCCTGTATGCTTTGCGTTCCTCCATTTTGTATTTAGGGAATGGCCAACTTCGGTGGCTACACTCCCCGCCAACAACTTAGCCAATACTTTCCCATCCGTGTTCAATAGTGATATGGGTCTATACGACCCACATTCCACCGAATCCTTCCCTTTTTTGGGGATTAGTATGATTACTGCCTGCTTCATCGTCTCCGGCAACTCCCCCTTCTCCAGTGCTTCATTAAATGCTCCAAACAGATGTGGTGCCAGGTCCGCCGCAAATTCCTTTTGAAATTCTGCTGGGTACCCATCCGGCCCAGGGGCCTTCCCCGACTTCATACCCCTGATACTATCCAGCACCTCCCTCAGCCCCAGGGGCTCCTCCAATGCCTGCCTCTTTGCTTCCTCCATCTGGGGAAATTCCAGCTCGTCCAGAAACCACCCCATGTCCCCCTCTCTCCTCCTGGGTCTGCCTCATAAAGTCCCTGGTAAAACTCTCTAAATGCCTCATTTATCTTCCCTGGCTCTGACACCGCATCCCCAGCCTGGATCTTCAATATTTCCTTGGATGCAGCCTGCCGCCACAGCTGGTGCGCCAGCATGTGGCTCGCCTTCTCCCCATACTCGTATTGCACCCCTCTTGCCCTACGCAGTTGCACTGCCGCCCTCCCCGTTGTCAGCCTGTCAAATTGCCCCTGCAACTTTTTCCTCCTCGCCAATCCCTCGAATATTCCCCAAGTTCCTTTCCTTACTCGCACGAACCGTAAATGAGATACCTTCTCCCCGGACCACTGCCTTCAGTGCTTCCCACCAAAAAATGCCCGCAGACACCTCCCCATTCTGATTGAACTTCACATAATTCCTAATCGCCAACCGCACCTTATCACAAAAACCTCCATCTGCCAACAAACCCGAGTCAAATCTCCACCCCGGCCTCTGCTCTCGTCCGTACTGAACCGAATATCCTGCCAGTGGGGTGCATGGTCCGAGATAACTATCCTCACATACTCTGCCCCCTACACCCCAACCAAAATCTCCCGACTCGAGACAACGTAATCAATCCTCGTATACACCTTATAGACATGTGAAAAGAAGGAATACTCCCTTCCCCTGGGTTCTGAAAGCGCCATGGATCCACCATCCCCATCCTCTCCAGAAACTCTCCCAGCTCCCTTGCTATTCGTACCCTACCCATCGTCCTGGGGCTCGATCTATCCACCCTCGGCTCCAGGACACAGTTAAAATCTCCTCCCATGATCAACTGGTATGTGGCCAAATCCGGGATTGCTGCCAGCAACCACCTCAAAACCCACATCATCCCAATTTGGGGCATACACATTTACCAACACTACCAGTGCCCCTTCCAATACCCCACTCACAATCACATATCTCCCACCTGGTTCCCTCACCCCCTTCACACTCACAAATCCCATTTTTTTGCTCATTAAAATCGCCACACCCCTCGATTTCAAATCAAACCCCGAGTGAAAAACCTGCCCGACCTACCCCTTCCTTAACCTAACCTGGTCCTTCACACGGAGGTGTGTCTCCTGCAAAAGGACAACCCCTGCTTTCAAGCTCCTGAGGTGCACAAACACCCGCAACCTTTCAACCGGCCCATTCAGTCCCCGGACGTTCCACATTACCAACCTTTCCGGAGGCTGGCGCCTCCAATCCCCTCTACCGTCCGTCATCTTTCCCACTTAACTGCCCCTTTAATTCCACTTTGTACAGCCCAGCCCAGATGGCCCCTTTCTACACCCTTAACCATGTCATCTCTTGCCCCCTGCCACATCGCAGAAACCCCCCCCTCTGCTTTTCCCCTTCCACTTCTTCACCCCCCCCACTTCCCCTTTCCCCCCTCCCCCCCGGCCACCCCTCTTGGCCTTCTCCCCCACCACCTCACTTCCATTCACCAGCATAACCTGCTAGCACGGCTGCCCCTGCCCAAAGGCTCATCCTAATGACCTCCCCCTTCCTCTCCCCCCCCCCCCCCCCCCACCCCCCCCACCCAAATTCCTCAGCTAAAAGAAGAAGGCCTCCTGCTGGCCTTACCCTCCCCCACCCAAACAAGGACTTCTCCTGAACTCCAGGTAGCCTTCTCCAAAAGCAAACAAACGGATGTTAAACTCAAACAGTCCCATATAACAGGAGGCGGGATGGGAACATCCATCCCCACATAAACCTTTCACCCCAACATCTCCTTACAATCTCCCCCCACCCACAAAAAAAAAGGCAAAAATCCCCCAATCCCTACACCCACTTCAAACATGCTCCCGACCATTACATAGTGCCAGCACCCGCTTCCCAAGCATTGTCCACTCAGTTCTCCCCCAGTTTATGCTCCTTAATGAAGTCTTCAGCCTCTTCTGGGGTCTCGAAATAATACTCCTGGCCTCCGAATGTCACCCATAATTTCACTGGGTACAGCTCCCCAAACCTGATCTGCCGCCGGTAAAGCACCGCCTTGGCCTTGTTGAAACCTGCCCGCCGTTTTGCCAACTCAGCTCCAATGCCCTGATAAATCCGGACGTTATTTCCCTTCTAGTCGCAGCTACGCTTCTCCCTGGCCCACCGTAGAATTTTCTCTTTCTCCACAAATTTATGGAGTCTCATGATCACCGCCCGTGGCGGCTCCCCAGCTCTGGGCTTTTGCCTCAGAGACCTATGCGCTCGGTCCACTTCAGGAGCCTTATCCAGCACCCCTTCTGCATCCAGCCCCTCCAGCATCCTCGAGACGAACCTCGTGGCACTCACACCTTCCACTCCTTCAGGCAGGCCCACTATTCGCAGGTTCTGTCTTCTTGAGGTATTCTCCTGTTCCTCAACCTTTGCCCTCAGCGTTTTACAAAGGTCTCCAAGGAGCCCCACGTCCGCCTCCAGAGCCACCACACGATCACTCCTTCAATCTCCCGAATCTGTGACCCCCTGCACCTCCAAACACCTCTCCATCCACTCCAACGTACTCTTCAGGGGTGCCACAGCTTCTGCAATTGGCTTTGCATGATCCTCATGCATTTCTTTCCAGTTTATGGAATTCCTTCTTGATAAAAGTCATCAGTTCCCGTATCTGGGGCCTTACAGCTTGCCCCTCCCCCGCCTGCATGCTGGAAGAGACTGTCTGTGAAGCACAATGTAGTTTCAACTTTCCAGCCAAACCTCTCACTGTTTTCTGCCGGGTCTGGCGATCAGGAGACATGCCATTCCAGGGGTAAACTACTCCTCTAACATTCACCTATGCCTTTTCATCAAAATTCCACCCGGATCTGGGTTAAAAAGAGCCCTTTACTCTGACTTTGAACAAGAACAGCCCTTTATGTGACCAATCACTCCATGGTCACAAGCGGACGTCCGACAGTGACCCAAGCTGGGACTCGAACCTGGGACCCTGGAGCTGTGAATCAGTTGTGCCAACCACTCTGCTACAAGCTGCCCCGCACGGGTAAACTATTAAAAGTAGCTTACACAACACATCAATATTTAGATAGTGCACATCAGCTTTTCTAAAGTCACCATTTACTTCTGGTACAGGACAACATTTTGTGTCAGGGACACAGTATTGAGCCTATTAGAAATTCATAATAAATTTGATCTATTGTTTGAGGAAGTAATTAGGTTAGTATAGTGGTGGCAGAAGACGGAAGTGTGTAAATGCAAATTAAACTCTGATTGAAGTAATTGGAAGATGTGTGGTGGAGTGTATGTAAACATAGAATCTACAGGGCAGCACGGTGGCACAGTGGTTAGCACAGCTGCCTCACGGCGCTGAGGTCCCAGGTTTGATCCCGGCTCTGGTTCACTGTCCGTGTGGAGTTTGCACATTCTCCCCATGTCTGCGTGGGTCACACCCCCACAACCCAAAGATGTGCAGGGTAGGTGGATTGGCCACACTAAATTGCCCCTTAATTGGAAAAAATAATTGGGTAATCTAAATTTATAAAAAAAACATAGAATCTACAATGCAGAAATAGGCCATTCGGCCTATCGAGTCTGCACCAGTTCTTTCCCCACACCTCCACCCTATCCCTGTTACCCCATCCAACCATTTTTGACACTGAGGACAATTTAGCATGGCCAATCCACCTAACCTGCACAGCTTTGGACTGTGGGGGGAAACTAGAGCACCCGGAGGAAACCCACGCTACACACGGAAAATGTGCAGACTCCGCACAGACAGTGACCCAAGCCAGTAAACGAACCTGGGACACTGGAGCTGCGAAGCAACTGTGCTAACCACATGCTACCGTGATGGAATAGTATCAATAAAACTGAAAGGAAGAATCTACAAGCAGTTGTGAAACTGGCCTTCTTATCTACGGAAATATGAGCTGGATGTATAGAAAGACAAGCGTAGCCACCTGGGGTGGCCACGTCCCAATTCCAAAATGGACATTCGCAAAGAGTACAGGGAAAATTGGACAGTACTAGGAAAACAAGCAGGTGCAAGGTTTGCCTGTGGATTGGAACTTGCAGGTCCCAGACAGAACTGAAACTACAAGCCATTAGCATAGTAATGCGCTATCTCCGGGGACAAAAGAGAAACATTTAAACAATCGGTACCGGGGCAGACTCCCCGGTGCCAGTGGAGACTAAAACAAAGGCAGGCCAATGGTTACCTAGGGCCCCCAGCGATCGGGGAACAGCCCCATTATTGGAGAGAATCGAAACAAAGTATTGGGGCATGGTCTAATTAATTGGGGCCAAGTCCAGGGTCCGCCCAGAAGGGCGCAAAACCCTTTGGACTATAAAGCAGAGTCCCCAAGGTCAGATCGGGCTCTCTTAAGAACTCTTGAACTCTTAATCTTCACCTTGATCTTTGGCTCTCAGCGACGAGAGGCCCGCCAAGCACCAGCCAAGTAAGTCTAAGGTCAACGCACGCGACGAGATAGGTGCTCCTAGCTACTGTTCTATACCAGTTCGAAGCCAGCAGTATCAGAACCGGACAACGGCCATTGTTCCTCTGACTGAGTGGGCACACGAAGCTAAGTATAGGCTTTTAGTCGTAGTTGTAGTTTAGTGAGTAGACTTTGTGCATGAGTAATAATTCACTGTGTGTGTAAATAAATGTGCATTGATTTCAAACTTACTAACTGGTGTTTCGAGTCATTGATCAGTATTTGGTTTTGAACCTTGTGGTGGTATCAAAAGAATACCTGGCGACTCTTGAGCAAAGGTAATTAAAACAGAGCAAATTAAGGAAAGCATAACGAGCAACACAAGAGAAGGGAGAATATCACAAACTACATACTAGGGGGTTGGTGAAGAATGCGGAAGCATTCAAAACAAGTAGCAAACGGCAATTGAAATGATGCAGTCACTTGTTCTGGAGGGAGGGAGGAAATGTGGTGAGAGGTGAGTGGAGGAGATGCGACTGCCAGTTAGAATGATAATAATAATCTTTCTTGTCACAAGTAGGTTCACATTAACACTGCAATGAAGTTACTGTGAAAACCCCCTAGTCACCACATTCTGGCGCCTGTTCGGGTACACAGAAGGAGAATTCAGAATGTCTAAATTACCTAACAGCATATCTTTTGGGACTTGTGGGAGGAAACAGGAGCACCTGGAGGAAACCCACTCAGACACAGGGAGAGCGTGCAGACTCCGCACAGACACTGACCTAAGCCGGGAATTGAACCTGGGACTGTGGCGCTGTGAAGCAACCATGCTAACCACTGTGCCACCCAAAGAGGAAGGCCCATGACCAGGTGGAAATATGTGGTCGTGCAAAACTTAAATGCAACAGGAATGGAAAAGGAATGGGTGACTGAGGGGAGATAGGGAAAGGTGATCAATCAGCATTGTGTCGACCCCAAGTAAATGCACATCATTTCCTTGGTCCCAAATGGCAGAATGATCAGGATCGAAAGAGCTCGAGATCAAATGGCATGTGACAATTTGGTTTTAAATTTGACTCACTGGAGGAAGCAAATGGGTCTGCGGGTGTTATGTGCCTGGAAAGTTGATTCTTGTGGGGTTCTGCAGTCCTCAGTAATTTTAGTATAAATATATATTGTATGAATGGTTTGCAGATGATGCTAAAATAGGTTGTACAATTGATGTGAATGAAAAAAGATGTAGACTTCAGGGGAAAAACTCGATGGACACTGGCAGGATTAGAGAAGTTGAAGAAAAGTATTTTCAGCCAGAGCGTGGTGGAGATCTAAAACTCTCTACCTGGAAGGGTAGTAGACCCAGGAACCCTCATGATCATTAAAGAAAATACTTGGATATTCACTTGAATTACTGTAACCTATTGGACCTAGGACTGGAAAGTGGGATTAGACCTTGAATCTCTTTCTCAGCCAGCACAATTATGATGGCGGGGCAGCCTCTTTTGGTGCTTTGAGTTATGATTGTTTCTAACAGTACTGAAACAGGCTGAGATAAAAAAGGTGGTGTCATAGTGCACTGATCACGAATGCTTCAGGATCAGAGAAACTATAGCTAAAGCTAACAAGGCATTGGGTCGTAAAGGTCACTGCTCAGGCACTTTCCTCCATCTAAACACTAGTCAGACCAAAGCCCTCTTCTTTATGCTGTACAAACTCTATTGTTCCCAGTGATTTCGGCCCCTTGACTGCTGTCTCAAGGGCAGGCTGTTTGTTACTTGCGTCCTCCACTCTGAACTGAGTTTTAAACCCCTCTTCTCACTATCGCAGAGACAGTTTGTTTCTCCCTGTAAGACCCCATAACATCATCCACCTTCACCGATTGATCTCTCCCACCATCTCCCTCCCTTCCACCTGCCCTCGCCCTCTCCCTCCCTCCACCCACACCAAGATGGCGGCGGAATGGCCCTGGCTGACCCGGAAGTTGCTCTGTGACCCGGAAGCGAACCTCGAGGAAGATGGCGGTCCGGGCTTGCGCGGCGCGAGGATACCGAGTGTGGATCGCGGCCGAGAGAGGGAGAGAGAGCAGGTAGGAGAGAGAGAGAGAGAGGGAGGGAAGGAAGGAAGGAGAGAGCGAGAGGGAGGGAAGGAGAGAGCGAGAGGGAGGGAAGGAGAGAGGGAGGGAAGGAGAGAGCGAGAGGGAGGGAAGGAGAGAGCGAGAGGGAGGGAAGGAGAGAGAGAGGGAGGGAAGGAGAGAGAGAGAGGGAGGGAAGGAGAGAGAGAGGGAAGGAGAGAGAGAGAGAGGGAAGGAGAGAGAGAGGGAAGGAGAGAGAGAGGGGAGGAGAGAGGGAGGGAA